>NC_086330.1:263747060-264347060 GCF_032445375.1 Bacillus rossius redtenbacheri | reverse complement strand
AGCCACTATTGCAGCTACTTCAGTGAAAACAAAGACAAAAAAGACTCTATGGTGCACGAACGAGACCTTCCCTGGTACAGGTTGGTAACCAATTGGTCGAGATCCTACTGACCACGGGCCACTACGGGTCTTCTTCGCGCACATAGTGTGTAGAGAATGGTAGTCGAGCCATGCAATATTTTAAATGCAAGTGCATGTTGAACAACTATTAATTTACTAGCGACCCATCCCGGCTTCACAAGGGTGGCACTAATTTTCTATAGCCAAATAGCTTCTGGTGGATGAATATGGGCGGTCATGTGACGAAGTTTTAGCAGATATCTATAGGTATAGTGCCTTTTATGCCCAAGGAAAAATACACATGTCTTAAAGGCAAGTGGGAAATTATATTTATTTTATTAATTCATCTTAAGGCCAGCGGATAAACTATGTTTTTTTTATTTAGAGTAAAAACATATACATTTTGTAGTGTGCCAACTCGGGAGCAAGCCACATACCATGTGAAAAACATGAATTTTTCCAAATTTTAGCCTTCTGCTTTGTTGATTGTAATAGCAAAGGCAAGACACTAAGGGAACTGGAACCGCTTGAATTCGAATTGGAAATCATTGGAAATCATCGGAATGTGTGGAATAAGTAAGTCCTCGCCTTTGAATTTGCCACCGATGATTGTTGCCTCGATTAAATTTGGAAATAATGTTTTAATAGTCAATCTGATTCCGTTACACAACTTTGGTGCATTTTAGTTGTGAATAGGGATCATCGGTGATCTAACCTTCAATGTTAATATGTGCGGTAGCATTCCGGGTGGTTAAAATTAATTCAAAAATTCAGTCGGATAATTGACGGCTTGTTCATCATCCATTACTGAGTCTATCGATTTATATTTGACTGTTTCGCCGGGCAGTTTCAATTGAATTTGCTCATTGAGCTTGTTGGCTTCATCAATTTTGGTGCCAAAATTGCACATTCCCACAGCCAATCCGGATTTTTGTAGTTGTTGTTAAACTTGGGAGTACCTTGTTGACAATGTCTTGTATATTCAGTTGCATTTGATGGAAGTTCGGTGAGGACGAAATCTCATTCGTGGCGCGATCAATTGGAATTTTGCCATTTCCGATGTCCAAAAGTTGTTTTGAGAATGTTCGGGCACACGGGTCTTGCAGCAAATGCACATGCATGTTCGTCGATAGCGTGATTATCTCGACTCGGTTCCAAAGTTATGATGATTTCAAGCCTGCGTTTAGCTCATCTGCAGGCATTGATCGAGAAATAACAGGCAAAGTTTGGTGGAAATCACCAGCAAGAAAAATAAGAGCGCCTACCATTGGTTGGCTGTTTCCTCGAAAATCACAGAGAGTCCTGTCAAGTGCTTTGGAGCGATTTATTATGGGCTATTATGCATTCCTCCCAAATGATAATTTTACATGTTTTAACGATTGTGGCCATGCCGGAGTTTTTACTTATGTTGCAAGTTGGTAATTCTGTATAGTTCAAATACAATGGAAGCTTGAGTGCTGAGTGTGCAGTGCGTCCACCGTTCAATAGTGTTGATGCAATTCCCGATGATACCACTGCGAGTGCAATCCAATTCTGAATTCGAACCGACGCCAATATCAAATTGATGAGGAATGTTTTGCCCGATCCTCCTGGTGCATCGAGGGGAAAAAAATCTGCTATTTGCGTTTGGTACACGTTGCATGACTTTGTCATAAGCATTATTTTGATCAGCAACCAACCGTATTTTTTGAGTTTCCACATATTGTTGTTGCTTGTTCATATCGAAGTGCTGTTCTCGCACCAGGTCTTTGCCTTGGAAACTGATTCTGTCCCGTATTGAACCTGGCATTACAAGTTGAAAAATAACTTTTTTGTTAATGGATATGCACATATCCTCAATCAGCAGTAGAGCTTGGTTGAAAATCTCGTCCGAATACTCCTGTTTAGGATCAGTAGTTCGTGATTGCCTGAGAATTTCTTCACTGAAGCTTTTACGATTCTTTCCCCACAGTTCTAGTAGATTCGATGTGCACATGTTATTATCGCAAAAAAAGTGCGTATTTGTTTTGGGTGACATGTGAGTGATGCCTCTGTTAACATTGTGTTCCAATGCTGATCACTTTCAAGCAATCCCAGTCTGAAACACGCTTCTCGATAAGTATGGCGTTCGTCTCCACTGATGGTTTTGAAGGCGAGGAATGATGTTGGACATTTGATCGGATGCAATAACCATCGCAAATAATAACATTTAGCATTATTCGGATGAACTGTGTTAACACATCCCAAAGTATCAGAACAACTCACATAGGCATATACTGGGACAATCGCGCCAGATTTTCTCCATATGAATTAAAATCTTTGTTGATTTGTCCCAAGTGTAATATTTGGGAACTTCAGGATATAATAAAATCTTGGTGAAATTGTCGGTTGAACGCAATTCAAAGAAAGTGGCTAGAGTTGTGTGTGGCGGCTACTCAGCTCTATTTTCTTCATTTTGTTTGGTGAAATAGACATGCTGGTCATTTTACAAATGAACAGATAGATGTTGAACTGTTGGATATCGTTCGTGGATGTTGAATGAAATTATGCGCCAAATTGCTTCATTGCTGCTGATGTAGCATCCCATCTCAAATTGCGTAATTTCCTCAGTGAAAATACTGTCATGTCACTGCCTTTGTGGAAATATTTGCAAATGTAATTGATCGACTTCACCGAATTGCATTACTCAACATTCATGTGGCCATCAAAAATTTTTGAAAGCAGCAGTGTGTATGGCACGATCCATCTATTGTCAACATCCAACATCTACATTGCGCATTTTGATTGTGGTTGTGTATCCACCATCATCCGCCTTTCTTCACCTATACAGAGGATATCCATCGCCTCCTGTTTGAGTTTATTGGATCAGCTCACGTCGATAGCACTTTGTACACATGCCTTCTTTCGAGCATGGTGAATTTGTGTTCAGTTCACCGCAAGGCTCGTGGATCATGTGTTTTCGGAATGATTCAAATAGAATCGGAACTTCTGTGGGATTCGGGAGTTTTGCGGAAATAATGTTAACGATTTGCACTGGCACGAGTTTTTGTTTTAGCCAGAATAAAATATGGGCGTGTGGCAGGCCTCGTGTTTGCCATTCAACTGAGTACATCCAGCATTCAGTTTCACCAAATAAGTTATTTTTGGTGATGACATCTATCAGCCTCGTCAACTTTTTTTAATACTCGGCCGAGGAGATCGTGTCTATGTGTTGAACTTTGGCCGGAGAATAACAGGTTGGTGATGTCTTTTCATGCTGGATTGCAAGTGAAAGTGATAAAGAGGTGATGTCTTCCATACTTGCGCTTACATGTCATGGCATCTTGAGCCTACTCGTGCATGTGTCGTGGACTGCCGGTGTATGTCGCTGGCAATGTCACCATTTTGCCGATATTTGCAGCATTTACATCATTGGCGATCGCATCACGTAAGTGGACATATTCCTCGACGCGCAACTTTTTTTATTCAACCAAATGAAGAGCAGATTTTCACTTTCAACTTTTGCATACTTTTCTACAATGAATTGATGGAAGAGTTCACTGCATTTCAACAAATAATTCGATTCATTCAGGCAGAATATAAGACGACAGGCATAAACGTCCATGCTAAAAAAATTGTTTTGACTCTTAATTTGTGTTGGAGTTAATTTGCATTACGTTGAAATGATACCCATCCTCGCCACATGGAAAAAGCAATGGATATTGTAGTGCATCATACTATCGATGAGTTTCCGCAACGCGTTGAACACTTTCATTTCGGCGGTGGATGATAATATCACGTCGCTTGAATTCTGCGCCAACCATAACTGCAATATCGCCTATCACCCGTGTCTTGAAGCAACTCTTGTATTCCCAGGCTGGTGTCTTATCTGCTCTTATCACAACCATATAATCATATGATGGCATCTGGTATAGGACGATGGGGCTGTTGTGTTCGTGTAACATAGTTTGAAGACTCGAAACATTGCCCGTCTGACTTCGTTACTAATTGCGCAACGTGGCTCGACTTATGTTGCTTCATTGCCAGTAAAATAAATTTGGAGAAAATTGACATCTTCATTGGGAATCGGTAGCAATGATCCAATTCTGTGGTAGATTTGGCCTTGCACTTTGAAAGTTTACTACGTTAGTTGCTCCGAAGTACGTCATTTGAAAGCATGAGTTTTGCTTTCGTATGTTTTGAAGGAAGTGCTTGGAAATCGGAGTGGCGCCAGAAATGTAACTAAGTAGCGGCTCAGGCGCTTAATCAGTGTTGGCAAAACATCTTTATCATTCGAACATCACATTCCAGGTGATTCCTTAGCCATCTTCAAAACACGACAATGCAAGCAAGCTTTGTCCATTGCGCCAATCACTGCATATTCGTTATTCCGGTAGTCATAATCCTTATTGTAATAAAATGCTGCCAACTTAAAATCAATTCTTTCTCTTGATCGAGCCATTCTATATGCGGTTGGGGTTTCTCCGCAGATATCGATTAAAATTCATTGTCACACATTTGCTGAAGCCGCGATTGGCGTTCTCCTTACATATCTGCTGCTCTTGCATAGATCCCCTGTCGCAATTTTCCTTAATATGTATTTTGCGTTCCTCAGCTGTTTCAGTTGTTCTTGTTTCCTTCATTTTAGATTTGGTGTTTCTTTTACCAATGGCTGCATTTTTTTGGTGGAATTTTTATAAACTGTAACTGTGAAAAGGAACAATGATGAACGAATAAACATGTAAATTTACACGCGCAAATGAAAACAAATCAGTCATAGAATTTGCCGATTGACCGGTTTGAATGTAATTTTCTCGGTCATTTTTAATTATTACTTATGTATTTACATTGTACCTCCTTGCCTCTTGGTTAGAGCCAGGGTCCCAGCCCTGCCTCAGCAGTGCGTGATGTCACTTTCGATCTATGCATGCGGGAGTGGCATTCTGGTGTTCTAATCTCAAGTCCTGTCTGGAACACCGTCGAATCCAGATGCGGTCATGGTACAATCTGTCATTATCATTTTTCTTATGTTTTATTATTTATTCCCTTCATTAGTTGTTATTTTTTTGTATCTTCTTTTGTGTCATGGACTGCAAGCATGTGATATGTAAAAAACAATTTTGCCAGAGTAATGAGAGTGTATTTTTAGTGGTACTTCTTAGTGCCTTGTGTAAATTGCAAGGACTAACAACAGTGCCTCTGTACTATGAGTAGTCCTTACGACTCAACCTACCTGTCATCCTTGAAACCCTCCTCTTGTACGCTTGACCAAAAGTAGGAACCAAAGACAAGCTAAGGGGAGGATATTCAATTAAAGAAAAATCTAGGGTGATGGCTAGTTTGTATTTAAAGATCAAAATTACTACCACAATTACAAATGCAATACAAGGCATACGCCAAAAAGGAAATAATCAATGACAACAAACTCACTTATATAATTAAATATCTCAAACTCTCAAGATATACAAAGATTCTAAAAATTACAAGGGGAACAATAGGTCTTTCGCATTCAGGAGAGTGAAAGGCTTTACCATCTGCAAGCGTCTCTGCCGAACAGGCCACATTTCCACAGCCCCGGACCAATGCCAGCTTTTATCAAAAAGCCTCCCTCCCCTGGTGCACACCGATAGATAAAAAAAAAATTAAAAAATACTACATCCCCTTAAAATATTAACATACGGGAAATATAAAAACATACAAGGTTATTTAATATAGCAAAAACACTAACTAAAGTTCTCACAGCTTTAACAACCTTTATTAAAATTAAATTGGGCTCAGATACTTCCTTATCTAAAATTACTCATCTGGCAAATTGATTACATTAACTGTAAATACACATGCTATTTAACCTGGCACCAGGGCCGGAACTAGGAGATTCGTTAGGGGGGGGGGGGCAAAGCTTAATTTGCCGCCCCCTCCTTACCAACATTATAAAATACCCTTTTTCGTTAGAAGCGGTGGTTGAAATGATAGAGGAGTAGGTGGTAATATGGACCCCCATTTAGTTTTATGAAATTTACTTGTAACTTTACAGTTTCAATCAATTATTTGATGCGTGGATAACTTCATTAACTTATTATACACACATTTCTTACATTTAATGAAATTTATTTATTCCTACAAATTATCTGGCATGAGTTGTTTCGCAAAGTGCGAAAATGCCTACTGACCCATACTTGCTGGTAATATGGACCCCTAATAGTCGACATAATATTTAAATTGTATTAAGACAACACAGACCATTCAAATTCAATTTTATGGCACAATAGTCATACCTAAATACTTAAATACTTAAATTAAAATCTAAATTCCACTTAAATAAAATGTTTAGCGACAAAAATCACACATATAGGAAATGTCCTTTTCAGCCCCAGCACATTCACTGTGTGCCCATTGGTTGCACATCTTGCACCTTACCCACAATTCTCCCCTGCAGTCATCAGTAAATGCCCCTTCACAAAACATGCAGAGAGAATCTTCTATATCCGGAGCCTTTCCTCCCACTGGGACTTCAAGGGGTGACTCTGTCTTAGCATCATCTAATGCACACGATGTGTAAGAGTCACTATCAGAACTTGATCCTTCAAATGCCAGTCTCCTTTTCTTAGTTCGTTTTACAATTCTTGAGCGCTGAAAGACAAGACCAGACGTAGTTGGTTGAGTCTGAGTCTGAGTCTGCTCAGTTGTTGTAGGTTGACAGACACCTACACATCTTCCTCGACCTGTTCTTTTTTTCGACAGCTTCGCTTCTTTTTCTTGAATTGCCACCTGTAAAGCAGTTTTATACGGGGACCCAGTAATTATATTTGCGAATGATGGTTTCCTCCCACGTTTAGATTAATGTTTGAGACGAGGTAGACACTGAATATCCTTAGGTGAAATAAGAGACGACTTGTTGCCAACTTGAGAAGTAGGGCTAATGGCCGCAGTCGATGCAATCGGGATCACTCATAACTTCAGAAGCAAGCCTTCGCAAAGTTGTTTTTGGGACACCATAATGCTTCGATGCCTTTTTTACTCCCATCTACTTTTCTCGCACCATTCTCACAGCAGCTGCCATCGTCTCCTTATTCCATGTTTTTCGGCGTGCATTAGGTTTACGGTCCAATGACTTTCTTGGCATCTGTAAAAAAAATTGGTAAAATGAGCGAGAGTTCTTAAACAAACATTGAAAATAAGATAAAAGGATAAAAATTGAGGGGGACATATTTCAGGCATTTTTAAATATAAAAATATTCAAACTAACACAAGTTTCATTTATAGGATGGTTCTACTTACAAAAAAAAAAACCTTCTACAGAGAGAAAGCTAATATTTTTAAAAACTAGTGAAAAAATATTGAATTTTAATTGTCTGGCATCTATAATTTATATTTATACACATAATGTTAAAATTAGAGTCTTCTTGTTTATATTATTCATGACATTTCTGGTAAGCCATGAAGTTACTTTCGTAATCAATGTTATCATGAATTTTGTTTGGGCCTACATCATTTAAAATATTATTTTATTGAGTTAAGAAATAAATTATAAATCACAGACATTAAATAAAATAAGAAAAATTTTCAGTTCCTAAATTATTTCTTGTAAGAAATAGACCCGATAAAAATGCATGTAATATGGACCCCGGGTCCATATTACAGACATTCCAGGGGGTCCATAATACCGACAGCACCATGCTGGATTTGGGATTCAATAGTACATAGAGAAACAGAAAATATCGAACTCTGATAATATACTGTTACAGCCTCAATATTACCCTCTAAGATAAAATAAAAACATTTCTTGTTATGCAAATTAAACTTAAATAAGAATAAAATTTTACATACCTTGCAAAAGTTTTCACAATATTAGAAACTTTCCTTGCCTCACTGTTCATATAATGCGACACTACTGGTTTGCTGCGACATCTACCTGCTGTTGGCACTTCATAAAGAGATAGTTCATGCAATGACCAAAAGAGTGCAGCACGTCACTGCTTGGAAATTGAGGGGGTCCATAAAATCAGCGGGGTCCATGTTACCACCTTCTCCTCTACCATTCACTTATACATAATTGAGAACTTTTATTTATCAAGTACACTAATTGGAAAACTAATACAATTACATTTTTTATTATAATGAAGTAGACTGTTATCAAACTATTGTTTATTGTTTCCACAACAGTGAAAATTAATGTCTTACCAATAAGTTTATTAAGTACTAAAATTACATAAGGAACATGTGATTCTGAATTAAGTATAATATTGTATTGATAACCATAAAAAGAAATTCAGTTCAAAATTTAATTTTTCGAGCACGATTAGCTGCAAAAGTGTTAATAATATCATCAAAATTGATCAAAGCAGCTCGTATGTGTTCAATAGATATAAATAATACATTTGTTAATCTCTGCTGGCCCATCGTGCTTCTCAAATAGCTTTTAATAAGTTTAAGTTTACTAAAACTTATTTCACCTGACGCAATTGTAACTGGAAGGGTGAAAAACATTCTCAGAGCAGTAGTAATGTTAGGATGTGCCTCCTCCAATTTAATTTTGTAGATAAGGCTCAACATTGTTGATGCTGTAGCATCTTTTAATTCATAGTCTACTGTTAATGCATGGTGCTTAAAACTTTCAATTTAAAATACGAATTATTCTTTGTTAAGATCGGCCCTGTGTTTCCTAATTCTGCTGCTTTGACTTTTAAATCTTCTACTTCCATTTTATGAATTTGAACACCACTAAAAAATCCAAACATATTGTTAATGTTCTCCAAAGCCTTAAACCTGTTACTCAGTTCCATAATTAATCTGTCAATGACTTTCAACATTACTTGATGTAAGTTTTTTGGACATACGCCATTGCTAAGCACTTTTTCTGTAGAAGAAAACTAAAAAATAAAATAAATAAGTAAAACTAACCAAAAGACAAAAAGCACAAATTAAGCAAACAATTTCTGTTGTCAACAGAATATAAACACCACAAAATATTACGTAACAGGAATATGGTCAACAAATAAAGAAAAACAAAGAAAAATATACTAAGAGAACGAAAAAATCCACAAATCATGATGACACAAAAATATTGAACCCAAAAAAAATTCAGCACAATGGTTGAAACGAGACAAAAACACGACAAAACGAAAAGACGAAACAAACACAATAGTTTTTCCAAAACAGAAACAAGCGACGTTTCGGGAACTGCTATCTGCTCCCGTCCTCAGCAGAGACGCACATGGTACGAAAACACAGGAGCGACTGAGTAGGGGCTGGTAACATGAGGGTATTTATCAGAGAAAGGGCTACATCTTGCTCAGCCAAGTGATCACCCGCGCAACGGGTCCTTGAGATGCCAGCTCTCATCGCAGTGGTTTTACTCACTCCAGACCACGAATTATGGTAATACTTGTTTCTTAGAGTGAAGTAACGCATTTGAAGTACGAATTTATTTACAAATTATGCATAATCAAGTTAAATAGAATTTTTTAATTTCTTGGCTAATTTATTGGTTGTGTTATGTATACTTTAAAAACTTTTTTTAATGACTAGTTTCAACTTGTTTTAGTGAACCACTTTTCATATTTTGCCGCCCGGGGCACATGCCCCCCATGGCCCCCCTTAGTTCCGGCCCTGCCTGGCACACCATGTACCATGCTACTTAAAAACACTCGGTATTATTCAAATTACAAAATTTCTGAAATTGTAGGCTTTATACAAGAAATGAACCTGCCACTAAATTCTTAAGTGTGCTGGTTGTACTCTTAACTCTTAGCACCGACTACGTTACTTTGTTTACTTACAAACTTCTTTACAGAATATAACAATAAGGGAAAATATTCTACTAAAGTTCAATTGTACACATTATTCCAGTCCGTTGTATGTTAATTACAAAATAAGCGTATCTAGCAAGGTTTTTATGATTACTTTTAACTTCGCAAAAGTACGAGAGCACCAACTCTGCCAGGAAGATTATTTAGTACAAAAATAGATACTTTAAACATTATCAGGTACATGAGTCGCTCCTCAGAGAACCAACTCCACTGCCAATATTTATTCCCATAACCAAAGTAGAAATGCCTGCAGCAATAAATTAAGTTTTATAAAAAAATTTATTAACAGCGTCTACAAGTGTTGTAGGTTTCCTTCAAAATATTCTTTTGTTTACAAAGTTCACTACCAACCTATCATTTGTCTGCAATATCTTCACAAAAAAAATTTAACTATAACCCAGCGCAAACCTACCCAATGGGACATTTATTAAAATATTTTACTAAGCGTAGTATTAACATTACAACTAATATAGTTTTGAAGCTTGTCGGCAATTTCTCAGGAATAATTATAACCACAAACGACTCCCAAAACAACATGCAAAATAGAGCGGGTCAAACTTACAGTTTATATGAAGTTACCAACTGCGCCGACACGGGAATAGATTGCATCCTGCAAACCATCGACCTCCAAATGCGACCTTAGGCATCTTCTAGCAGAAATGAAGGCTCACTAAAAACACCCACGCAGAATCTAAAGCTGTGACATCCGACATACTGGGACGCTGCTTTGTAGACACTGCTGCGAAGCCAATTTCCCACCGCCTCGTTGCTCGTAAACAACTTCTGCTCGTACCTCGTAACTTCTTTTCTTCACTCACCTCCCGCCGATTTCTTCGTTAAAAACAAAAAAAAAAAATTGGCATATGCCCCGGAACTCTCGGTGCATTTTCCCGCTGGTCTGTAAACTCGTAGACTCCGAGAAGGTAAACAGGGCTCACAGTTGCGGACAGTCAAACGCCGCGGCTCATTACAGGTCCATTAGCATTCCTAATTTCCACAACTATAATTTACGACTGCAAAAATTGAGATAATTTACTCGTCACCAATATCCAAATAAATTCTCGTAGAAATGTAAACTCATAATCTTGACGAGGATAAACAGGGCTCACGCAGGTAGACAGTCAAGGCCCGCAGCGCATATCAGCTCCATTCGCCATGCTATTTTTCACATCTCCAAGTTGCAGCTCGTAGGAACATTATTTTCTTGACACCGCAGTTCAAACTCTCGTAGTAAAACTAAAATAACTTATAATGATTTCCGTAGCATTCATGTAGTTTAATAATCACGACCCAACACCTTGTTGCTTGTAGACGAAACTTAACTGCCAGTCGCTAAACTCTAGCCCATTTCAATATCCTATTGGCCTCGTTTATCGTCGCGCTGATATTCTCGCGTCACGAACCCTACATAACTCGGTGAAACCCAAATTACACCCCTCACTCGGCCACGAGCGACAAACTTCTTCCTTCAGCTCCGAGCGACGACTCCCCCACTTCTTTCAGCTCCGAAAACCAACAACACAAATCTTGTTCAGCTGTCTGCCGCGACACGTCACTAGGCTTGCAGTCTTACCAAATTCTCCTAAATCACACGCTCCAGTAACGCCGCTGCGCCTGTTTCACACGGCGGCCGCGGCGCAGCGCCACCAATCAGACGGACAAAGACAGACAACTCAGCTATTCCGCCGCCGCACAACAAAATCCGCTCACGTATCCAAGCAAGCGCGCGGCGACACAAAGACGCAGAAAAACAAACACCAGACAGGTGACACTGTAACAACAGTGCCTCTGTACTATGAATAGTCCTTACGACTCAACCTACCTGTCATCCTGATGGCCGTGCATTATACATGTGGGTGTGGGGGACATTTTTAGGGGCGTGTCCACAGACCTCAACACGTGAACTACCTCAGGTAAGCCTGCCCCACACTGTTCTCCAAAGCAGGTGACATCCCTCGGAGAGCTACACGAGCTGGTCGGTCCATGACTTGCCTCTCTGCAGGAGGCTGCTCTTCTCGAGAGAGCTAGCACTGGGCAACTTAATCAAACAGTAACACTGCCGAGAGATGTCCACTACATCCCCACACTTCCTGCAGAGATGGGCCCATGACATATTATACACCAAGCTTTCATGTCCATCAACTAAATAAAAGAGATAAAAAAAATAAAAAAAGGAATACTTTCAAGAGAAATTGTCCTTCCCTCATTGTGACTGGCCTTCTATCAGTGATATATACACTAAAAGCAACATTGCTACACTTCCATAGAGACTTTTCATTAACCCGTCAATGTTGATTCCAATAGCATTTTTAGTAGTTTGAAGAATAAAAATGTATCTGTCTATCAGAATGAAATTAGCGGATCATTTCGCTAGAAGTAAATAAGGCCCTCAACCCTCAAGCCTCTATTTTCAACAAATCGATGTTCCAAATAAAAAAAACTCAATCTGATTCGGGTTTGCGATTCTACTAGCAAAGGAGGTGGCGGAATAATTCCGACAGTTTGTGAAGTCATTCCGACACTTAATTCCACTAGCAAGTTTCAAGAATAGGGTTTAGCAAATCGCCATCGGAATCAAGTCATTCTGCTAGCGACAGTATTCCAACCACATTAAGAATAGGCTCATAGGGTAAAGATCAGTCGGAAAACACAATCACTTTCTGAAGACTCCGGGGTAGTTTTTGAGTTCAGATACATACTAATTTTACAAATTATGTTTATAAAACGATTTTTCAAACAAAGATGACAAATAATATAATTTTTTTACCAAAATTAATTTACAAAATTCATAACTCATTTCAGTCAATTATTTACTTTAAAGCATAATAAATACATTTTAAAGCTCAAAATATGACGAAGACTCACCAGAATAATACCTAGTAATGTATGACATTTACTATCAATAAAATTAGCATTAAACTTTAATTTATAAGAAATTTAACAACATACCATTTATAATCCTACTTGAAATTCAAACCTTTTTAACACAATGTCCTGGATTAATAAATTAAATTTACAAAGACATGGTATTATTTTAGAATGAGTGATAAATTTAAGCACCTGCAAATAGTATGGAGATTACATGTCATGTCCACGGTCTCATAGGCTGGTATTGATTGTCGTGTCTTGAGCAATCTCTTGAGTCCATCTAGGCGAAGACCTTCATGTTTCTCAAGGCAGCGATTTCAATATCCATGTTTCATAGTCCGTGACCAAGATAAGCTTCATGAAGTCTCTGTGCTCTAGCAACAGCTTATTTGACGTAGGTACTTATGGCTTGACGAAGCGTTGTTTAAACAGCCGAAAATACACAAGTATATACGACCCTTGCCGACTTTACTCGTTCGTTAAATATTCTGCTACATTTCACACAGAGTACTAAAACCCCAGAATTTGAGGTGTGTTTGTATATTGAGGTGATGAGTTTTATTTTTTATTGTTTTAATACTCTTGAATCACACCTGGAAAAACAGGTGTTTTGCAACCACAAAAATAGGCACATTATATTAAGAACTTGCTATACGTTTGTCTTTCCTGTGCAAGTTGAACGTTAAAACGTTATTTATCTAACGATTTAATAATAAACTATTTTCAAAATAATACGAAAAATAGGTTAAACTGGTTTTAAAATAGTTCTGCTACATTTCTACAGTTATTTTCGCTAATACGACATAAGAAACAATTTAACATATTTTACCATTTTATTTATGTTGCTAACCTAAACTAATTAATCATTTTCATTATAGTTTTAATGTAGGTAGTTATCCTAACTTAACCATTTACTTGATATTACCGTTTTTCAAGTATAACTACCTTGCATCTCCATAACTTGTCGTGGTCTGGTCGACTAGTTCCTGACAATGCTGCTGTCCTGCCGGCTACTCAGGGTTCGGTAGAGAGGGGGTTCAGGCCGCGTGGCCGAGGAACTTAGTCTCCAGAGATTAAATGAAAACAATTCTAATAAAGTTTAATGGTCCTTTATGCTCAAGACGCCGAACACTTTACATGGGGCTGCCATGTTTCTGCCTATGACTAATTCGAGGTGGGTCGAAACCCGGTTCCGCACACTGATCCAGTTAAGAAAATTACGGGACGTCCCGCCCGTGATGACTATCACTCCCACGGTAAAGAATATACTCCTTAAGACCCGCACGTGATAGGATGTCTGTCTGACTGTATTCAGCACAGGCCAAAAAGAAATAATAAAAAAAAATAACACAGAACCTATGACTGCGAATGACCAGGATGAAACAATGCATCGCGACTCACCCGAATTGACAACAGAACACGCGTGTGCGAATAGTAAAACGAAAACTCGCGACCGTAACTGCTCAACGACAAGCTCGACTGCCAAGTTGATGAAAACGTCTCCGCACGACAAGAGTCTAGTGGTTCTGCAAATACCGCGCCCGCTTGCCTCACCGTCCCTGAGCGACGTCCCCAAGACGTCCGTCGCCTCTCGTGCCGGGTCCACGACTTGCTCTCCCTAGTCCGGAGCGATGACACTCGCGTGACCGCTGTCTCCCGAGTCCTGGCGACGACTGACTACTCCCCTGCCGCGCCTCAGCACCCGCGTCTCACCCCCTTCTCCGCGAGCCCGCGGAACACGCTGATTGGTCACAGGCGGAAGCCGCGGCCTTGGCGCCCAGTGAACAATTAAAACTTATAAAATACAAAACCCTTCAATACAAAATTAATTATAATAAAATATAAGCAAAAATATGTACAAAAACGTAGAGCAAAAATATATTTACAATAAAATAATAAGTCATATCCTGTAAAACAAACATACGTCCGACGTCACCGACACTTGCGTCGCACAACACACTCAAGAGATGGCGCTGGCGAAGCATAACGGCCTGAAGGAACCGGGGAGACACTTGGGTCGACGTCAAATGACCCCCCCTCCGACGAGGCCGTTATGTCCGGCAGCGCCACTCATTTACCCGCATGGACGTGATGCATTGGGTTGCTGTACTGTAACACTGACCTGGTGTGTCCGGCGTCGTCGTGGTGTCCGCACTGACCATACCTGCTGCCATGGGGGCGGCCGAGGAGGGCGGCGGTGGCGGTGTGGCGGCGCCTTCAGCGGCAGGTGTCGGCGCGCCCCAGGTGGCTCGCGTGGCGGGCGGCGTCGTGCCCCAGGTGGTGTGCGTGGCAGGCGGTGTCGTGCCCCAGGTGGTGCGGTGGCAGGCGGCGTCGTGCCCCAGGTGGTGTGCGTGGCAGGCGGCGTCGTGCCCCAGGTGGTGCGCGTGGGAGGTGGCGTTGGTGTGTCGGTGCCTTCTGCGTCAGGCGGCGGCGTGCCCCAGGTGGTGCGTGTGGCAGGTGGCGGTGGTGTGTCGGCGCCTTCTGCGTCAGGCGGCGGCGTGCCCCAGGTGGTGCGCGTGGCAGGTGGCGGTGGTGTGTCGGCGCCTTCTGCATCAGGCGGCAGCGTGCCCCAGGTGGTGCGCGTGGCGGGCCGCGGCGGTGTGGCAGTGCCTTCAGCGGCACGTGTGACAACAGAACACGCATGTGCGAATAGTAAAACGAAAACTCGCGACCGTAACTGCTCAACGACAAGCTCGACTGCAAAGTTGATGAAAACGTCTCCGCACGACAAGAGTCTAGTGGTTCTGCAAATACCGCGCCCGCTTGTCTCACCGTCCCGGAGCGACGTCCCCAAGACGTCCGTCGCCTCTCGTGCCGGGTCCACGACTTGCTCCCCCTAGTCCGGAGCGATGACACTCGCGTGACCGCTGTCTCCCGAGTCCTGGCGACGACTGACTACTCCCCTGCCGCGCCTCAGCACCCGCGTCTCACCCCCTTCTCCGCGAGCCCGCGGAACACGCTGATTGGTCACAGGCGGAAGCCGCGGCCTTGGCGCCCAGTGAACAATTAAAACTTATAAAATACAAAACCCTTCAATACAAAATTAATTATAATAAAATATAAGCAAAAATATGTACAAAAACGTAAAGCAAAAATATATTTACAATAAAATAATAAGTCATATCCTGTAAAACAAACATACGTCGCACGTCACCAACACTTGCGTCGCACAACACACTCAAGAGATGGCGCTGGCGAGGCATAACGGCCTGAAGTAGCCGGGGAGACACTTGGGTCGACGTCAAACTGTTAGTACTGAATAACTACTTTTTTAATTGCAACGAGCCTTTACAAAATTATTTTTAAAAAAAATTCAGATGATGAAAAACTGAAAAACTGCTCTTTGTATTTTTTTTGTGGAAATGTCACTTTGCTTCAGCTTCAGGATAAGGTACCGTAAATATTGTTTTAATAAAAATATTATATTTAAATACACAGCAAAATAAATTTTAACACTAAATAAGAAAATATTATGTTTAGAAATTTAACCGTAAGTTTAAACGAATCTAATAATGTAAGCTAAGTAGGAAGGAATTTTAAATTTTTTAAATCCCTTTTGTTAGGGTGAGTTCTCCTAATCCCAGCCACCCCCCAGTAAACAACCAATTTTGACCATTTTTACTTGTAATAAATATACTTCTATTAGTTTAGCTATCTATGTTCTCTTATACAGTTTAGCCAACTATTATTTTTACAGAAATGTATTACCAACCCCAAAAAAGTAGGGATTATTTTACTATTAGTACTTCAAATTTGCTGTTGGAATATAGTTGGAAAAATGGCTGCCATCGTGATTTTTTTAGGTAACTTAGAGCTCTTCACATGATAGGTATCTACAATTTCTTTATTTGTTGTTAGTATTGTTGATACATATTATATGGATCTCCATGCTTTAAATTTTATTTTTAACAAGGTAAAATAAAAAATATATTAAACAATCATCATTATAATTGGATGGCTGTACATAAGGACATGAAATTTGTAGTAGTCAGCCTGGGTGGCTGACTACTGGTATTTTATCAAAATAGGAAAGTATAAGGATTTTGCACTGATTGTTATAGAAACTGTTGTCTTGTTCCTTGGTTGTCATAGTGAGTACTCAAATGTTTAAAAACACCAGTAGTCAGCCACTTGACTTGATTGGGCCTGTGCATGGCTGACCTCTGGTTCTGCCAGTTCCCTAGTACAGCCACAAATATTTAATTGTTTATAATGAATTTTTAATTCAAATTTAAGCAAATTTGATAAAAAAATATATATAATACTAAGTCGTTAATCTTTGTCTTAACCAGATAATTTGTTGGTTTTGTGTAGAAATGTTCAGTTTTAGTTAACCTATTTAAAGACAAACTAACATTGTTATGTAATTAATTTTATAGCTACATAGCCTATTCAGTTACTTATCGGGAAAAATGTTATTATTATAGTTTTGGCACAACCAGTTAGCATAAAATAAAGAGAAATGCAAGGTTTAAGAGATGGCAGCATTAGGAAAACGTGTCATCCACAGTTACACTGAAGATGCTATGGCTGAATCTTTACATGCAATAAGAGAAAATGAAATGGGTATTAGGGCAGCAAGTCGTGAGTTTGGGGTGCCAAGAGGTTCACTACAATATCGGCTTCATGGAAGAGTTAAAGAAGGTCCAAGGAAAATGGGTCCGCCCACAGTTTTGAGAGAAAAAGAAGAAATAAAAATTGTTACATAGCTAACAAATTTAGCAAAAAGTGGTTTCCCCAGAAAAAGAGACGAGCTGTTAAATACTGTGCAACAAATTATTAAGGCATCAAACAGAGAAACTCATTTTAGGGACAGCCGCCCTGGAAAGAAATGGTATGCTGCATTCATGAAGCGACACCCAGATTTGGTTTGCAGAACTGCTGAAAGTTTAACAATAGGCCGTGCAATCGTTACTGAAGAATTTATATGAAAATGGTTCAGAGACTTGGAAGAATATTTGGAAGAGTGCAATGTCAAGGATATCTTGCAGGATCCAAGTCGGATAATGAATGGAGATGAAACAAGTTTTAGTTTATGTCCAAAAAGTGGCAGAGTGATAGCTCCGAAAGGGTGGAGAGATTTGTATGAAGTAAAATTGGGAAATGAGAAAGAGACTGTTACTGTCCTTTTGTTTTTCACACCAATGGCCAAACTCTTTTCCCAATGGTGGTTTTCCTATATGTAAGGCCTCCTCGCGAGGTGATTAACAGTATTCCTGAAGAATAGTTTTTAGGGAAAAGCGAAAGTGGTTGGATGAGAAGTGAAATTTTTTACGAATACAAAGCCAATGTAATAAATAAGTGGCTGGAGAGTGAAAATGTTACGAAACCCATCCTATTGTTTGTGGATGACCACAGGTGACAATTGATCTGAGTGATTTTTGCAGTAAGAATGGTATCATACTTTATGCTTTACCGCCCAACACTACCCATGTAATGCAACCAGCAGATGTGAGTGTTTTTAAGTCACTTAAGTCGGAGTGGAAAAAGTCTGTAAGGGAGTGGCAGCAGCGCCCAGAAAACACAAATACTTGTGTGACAAAACGAACATTTTTTCCATTATTAGCAAATGTACTTGAACAACCTTCACTATGGGAGAGCATTCAGAATGGTTTCCGCAAGTGTGGATTCTACCCTTTTGAACCAAATGCAGAAGATTACCGCAAATGTGTTCAGAATCGACTTTAAGTTCTCAATGAACCAGTTCTAGTTCCATCATATCCATTAAGTAAAGAACAGATGTCTGCTGCAGAGTTGGTAATCTCTAAATTAAGACCACAGCTTTCACGGAGGGGAGTAAATACTGACTATGTAGGCTACTTGAGGAAATCCAAAAGGCCAAGAAGTTTCTCAATAGTATGCCAGATGATAGTAGTCCTACAACTGATGAAAAGAGTCCATTTCTTTGGAAATCACAACTGAATTGAGTGAATTAGATATGACCAACATGGAAGTCTTCTTAGAACCAGAAAGTTCATCAATGTACCCTATTCTAGTACAGATCACAAATGAAAACGAACAATGCAACCCTGATGTGCTTCCCAACAATGACATAGCTCAAGTATTGAATTGACACGAAGGCTCTAGAAACATACAGGAAGTCAATACAAATACATCAGTAATGTCTGTTACAGAAAATGTAAGGAACATTGAACCTCTGTCAACTGAGAGTTTGTCTCCTGTTTCAGATGATGAACCAAAAGTTCAAGAAAACCTTAGCCAGCAATCTGAGAGCAAAATGCCTGCACAGAGTGACTTAGCTAAATCGCATTTTAAGAGACAATTGTTTTACCCACAACCCATACAAAATATTAAAAAGAATCAACCAAAAGAGAATTTCAAGTGCTATTTCATCGATGAAATGGTGAAAGTTTATGGAGAAGAAAGACAAATTAAAAGCAGACGAACTTGATAAGAAACGAAAAAGATGTGCTAATAGAGAAGATCAGAAAACCACAAATAAAAAGAAATTGTTGTGACTGTAATGAAATAAGACATTAGATGTTTCCATAACATTACTGTTTCAACACTACACCACACCCAGCAGACCATTCTTTTACAAAAAAACACAACAAATACGCAACATGGAAATTACACCAACTTTACAATACTAAAAACACACTTACCAACTATAAGATATACAACATCACCTTCCACTTGTCATCACCCGGGTTTTCGTGGTCGCAACCCGGGGAGGACCTAGTGTGTAGTGAGTTGTTTCTATGCCGAATTTACCAGTTGGGCGCCAGGCTAGCCCGTGTGATTAGCCGTTGTTTAAGATACGGGGTGGTAGAGCAGGGTGTGGTTCGTTAGCCTCAGCATGTTAACTAGATCCGTATGCTGTGAGTTGGTTTGCAACACCCCATATGTGGATGGTCGGTTGAGTTGGTTACTGGTTTGAGTGAAATAATTGCTGGCAAGGTCCAATTGGTGGATATTATTACGCTCTGTGCGCACTTAATTTTGCGATGCCGCAAACACTGTTTTTTATAAAGTACACAATTATATTCGACATGTTGCACTAACACTTTACACTGACACGTTAATTCAAATAAAAAACAAGGCAGAGCACCCACTCTGCTTACGCTAATTGTCCACGTTCCCTAGCGGCAGTTATACATTGTGTCTCGGCTTGAGTCGGCCAGCCCCGTAAATTATAATTAAGTTGACACTTCATGTGTTCGCTAATTACGAAAGTTTGTGACCAGCAGGCGTTTGTGCGGTTGTCTTAGCAAAAGTTCTGTGGTCTGGAGTCGGCCAGGTCCGTTATGCTGTTACTCGCGTGGCGACATGAACGCGTCACGGGAGTTAAATGATAAGCGGCCGGGTTAAGCCCTGCACTGTACTTGGTCTAGGGGCTCGCGGAGGGTGACTGAAAAGGGTTTTGAAGAATTAAATAATTACCAGTATGACGATCAGTGAGACAAAGGTAATGACACTCCGCGGAACGAACACGTCCGCCTTAGGCCGCGAGCCGCGAAGAACTGCCGGGGGAACATGGCGCCGGGGAGGGAGTCATTGTTCCCTCGCGCCAAAATCTCGAATTTACCGTTATACAATATAAACTGGAAAACTTACGTGCTAATTACATTTCACTCTTGTTTTGATTAGATTTAAGGATACTCTTAACTGGTTCTGTGTCTATTGATTTTGTAGCCACACAATTAGCCGATAAAACATTCAAAAGTGGGGCTCAAGTTCGCGACTGTTCGCTTATTATTCAAACACTCCCCTCGCTTAACATTTTATAATTAATTACGACTATGATGCACTCACGCGGTTTTCCGCTTTAATTAAGGCCCCAGGCCGCACGGGAAACAATTTGCGTTAGCGAATTGGGATGCCCTTTTGGGGCCATCACACACACACTGAGATGCACCATTCCTGGCACTTAACTTTGGGTAGTTATACCTGATGAGTTTAATGGGGCTTAATTTTCTAGCATCCTTGCTAGGTGAGTATGTTTGATTAAGTTACAGGGTGCTAGGGCTACTTGCGGGAGGGTGCTTACTTTGACTCGTGTTGGCTTGGCGAGGGGTGCGTTCTACCAGTGGGGGCCAATACTGGTGGGTGGGGCCGGGCTTTGTGGCCTCCGGCGGTACGACGTCACACTTAAGTTGAAGACCGCTTTCAAATCATTAAAACACTAGTCATACTGACTATGAGAAAAACGGATAGGAGGCTTAACATTTCTTACAGATCTTTCGAGCAAATTAACATTAATTAATTCGACAGTATTTGAATCTAAATTCTTTTCTGGAGTATAGTCTCCAAATTGGCTATTAGGCACGGTGTTTGAGGGTAATGGAAACCAATAATTACAATATCCTTTATTACGCTCAAAATGATCATTGTCACATAAGTAACTATATCTTAATTGTGTAACATGCACTTTCTTGACTTCACCAGAATTAAGCTTAACCAAATAAACAACATTACCGATTCTCTTAATGACAACACCTGGTAACCATTTTACTGGACCTTTCAAATAATGCAAGTTTACAAGAACCTTATCGTTAACTTGATAAATTTTATAAGTACATTCTTGAGGAGGAGTGAACCTTACTTTCCCCCTCCTAAGTGTTTGCGAACAATATGTGTTATTTTTAAGACAACTGACTGGATTCGACAGAGACAGAGGAGATTTGGGTTCATAATTTAACATGCGACTCATCGGAGACACACCAGTAAAGCTTGAAGGAGTAGACCTTAGTGAAAACAAACATTGATTAACACTGATCTGTAATGAAACAGTACTATTTGCTAGTACGGATCTTAACAAGGACCTTTTGAAAGATTGCACCTCTCTTTCGGCTAAGCCATTAGAGCAAGGATTATATGGTGGAATTTTAATTAACTTAATTCCTATATTGTGACAGTAAATATCAAATCCTTCAGCATTAAATGGTGGACCGTTATCAGACACTATAACACTAGGTACAGAAAATCTAGAAAAACATTTACTTAACTTAAGAATAACATCATCCAACTTTGTATTACTCATGACAAAACATTCAATCCGTTTCGTGTAATCATCAATAACAATCAAAAATTTTGCCTTGTGAGTGTCCAACAAATCTACGTGAATTCTATACCAAGGACATTTAGAATTGGGCAATGATGTAGTTATTCTACGACTAGAATTTCGGACTGACTGACACACTTTGCATGTTTTTCACTATCCGTTCAATATCGTTACACATTCCAAACCACCACACATATGGCTGTGCTAACAACTTGCATCTCGTCATACCAACATGATCTGCATGGAGTAATAATAATATTTTACCCTTCAACTGACTATAATTATTTTGAGCAGGTGTAAGCGTTGCGGACTCAAAAGCAACAGGTTTCTCTATACCATCACAAATCTGGCTGAATACCGAACCTACACCATAACAACTACTATCACATTGACGCCGTCCCCGTTGCCTGATATGAATTTTACGTGAATTTAAACTGTTTAATTAATTTTGGGTCTCAAGGGCGGGGTTCCTGGCCTCGTGGCTGCAGGCAGGGACGCGTCGACAAAGGACCCCCCGGGCTGTTATGGTCTCCCAGGACGCCTTATTAATAAAACACACACGTACTTTTAGCTGTTTTATTCCGTCGCACAATTTACACGTTACACGCTCACGTAACTGGCCGCTTCATCGTCGACCTAAGCTCCGCGCACGATGAACCTGTTCCGGCCTATGTGAAAGTCTGCGGACGCAACGTGAAATGCGTGGGCGATAGGTCTCGCAAAATTACTTAGGATAACACACTACACTATAATCACTGTGGTTAGTCCCACACAGATGGGTATACAAAGGCGGCTACTCCGCGTGGTGGCTGGGGCCACGTTACGCTGGGTACGGGCGTGGTGGAATCTGGCCAGATATCACACGCACGACCGTGGCACGTCCCAGTTAATGACTCGTCATTACACTTAAGTACGCGTTTGGCGCAGTGCCGCCCGCGTGGGCGAAGAACTATTCCCCGAGAGGGGATTTCACTGGCGTGAGGCGCAGGTGCCACGAGGGGTCACCTAATTGATTACGTATCACACGATAAAGCCCGACGGCGGGCTACACATTATATTAAAGGACCGTGCGAAATCGTGAACGGCCGATTCGGGCCGACCGGGGAGCTGAGTTAAACGGTTTGACTATAATTACCTATTGCAGTGACTGGTGATGTTGGGCGAAAGTTGAGAGCTCCCCGTGCGTGGGCTGCCGGCCCTGGCGAGTGCTGGATGGCGACTGACTAACCTCCCTGGCCGCCGGGGCCAGGGAGGGGGGAAATTCCGCGGGAAAACTGCGGAGCGCGGGAAGATGACTTTGGCCAGTTTTGTGAATGATAACCCTTTATAAAATGATTATTAAATTAACATTAATTATTAATGGTTTTAGACTTATTAGTTTCTGTTTATCTTATCAAATGCATGAATAAATAATACCCTTGCGCAGTGCCACACTCTCGGCCGGGCGCTTTGCACACGTAGGGGGCCGTGACTGACGTCACGCCGTTCGGGGCGATGCACTATGATGCGCGCGCGGGCGCGTTCGAGGCGCGGCACTGATCAGGTGTTGAGGACGCGGGGACCTGGGGGCTCAGTTTCGGGCCGGTGGGCACGAGTGGGGGCCCCGGCTTCCCGGTTGCTATTTGCCTCCCTGTCGGCCTGGTCGCCGGTGACGTAGTCACCCAGGTGCGAAGGGGCCCGTCGGTCCCTCTGGGGCCGGGCCGTCCCTGTGTCGGCCTGCTCGTCTAGGTTCCTCGTGTCCCTAACTGTCCTAGCTTGCGGGCCAGCTGCCCCGTCTCCTCGCCCCCCTGCCGGCGGCTCTCCTGTACAGCATGTGGGTCGTACCAGACGCCGCCTCCGGCGTGGATACCTCCTATCCGCTATCTCCTCGTCCCCTGCCTCGGCCGCCGGTTCCTCAATCACTACTCGGAATGTTGATGTGCTCAGGTTTAGGTCTAGTGGGCACCACTGCTCGTCCTCCTCGTCCGCTTCCGGCACGTAGGTCTCGTCGTCCGGGTGACTAACGATGGGTGTGGTCTCGCCCGTGCCGGTAGGGTCAGTAGCGGGGTGGTTACGGGAATACGTCGTTGTCCCTGCCCCGTCCGGTTGGTCGTCAGTGGGTGCGGTGACTGGACTCGTCGGGAGGTTGACGTCAGTGGGTACGGTGACTGGACTCGTCGGGGGCTGACGTCAGTGGGTACGGTGACTAGACTCGTCGGGAGGTTGAAGTCAGTGGGTACAGGGGAATCGGAGTTTCCCGTGCGTCGTTCCCTTGCCCCTCCGGTCGGTGTGTCGGGGAGGGTGGTTACTAGTCTTAAATCGTCTTGATGTACCTTGGCCGGACGCCCGCTCGGGGTGCGCACGGCGTAGGTGGACGGCCCGTCTTCCACAGCACCTGCCGCGGCAGGGACCACTTCGGGGCCAGCCCGGCGCAGAAGTTCTTTGCCCCCGCCGAAAGGTGGTGTTGGCGGACGTAGACCCACTGTCCGGGTGTGAGGGGGACAGGGGCGTGCGTGGTGGTGGGCATTTTGTGGGCGAGGAACTGGGCCTGTCTCTCCCGCGCCTGCTCTCGCATGGCCTCGATTTGGGGCCGCAACTCCTCTCCCCACCAGTCCTCGGTGGCTGTGTTGGCTACTCGACACTCCCCCGGGAGTGCCAGGTTTTGCCCCTGCACGAGCTCCGCGGGAGAGTGGCCGGTAACGGCGTTGACGCGCCGCCTCAGGCAATACAAGATCTTTGGCAAGTGAACGTCTTATTTTGTGTGGTCATCCCCCAGGCGTAGCCGGAGCTGGGCCTTGATGTCCTGATTTCTCCTCTCCGTAGGGTTGGCGCGGGGATGGTATGTGGGGGTAGTGTGGTGGGTGATGCCCCACCGACGACAGTCCTCCCGCCTGCCCACCCGCCCGCCCACAGCAGCGTCGTCATTGGCCTTGTCCTCAACTAGAGGCCCGCTGTCGTCGTGGTCGTCATTGTCGTGCGTCCCGTCTGCCAATCAGATGTCGTCCCTGTGTACCTTTGTCGTACATCTGTCGGCACGACAGACGAGGTACGTGGTGGTCCCTAGTCTGTCAATCACCTCCTGCAGGACTGACCACTTAGGGGCCAGTCTGGCGCAGAAGCCCCTCTCGCCAGATGACAGGTGGTGACACCTGACAAAAACCTGCTGGCCAGGCTCCAGTTGTCCTGGGGGCTGATGAGTCTGTGGCGTGCGTCGGACCAGGTAGTCAGCCTGGCATAATTGGGCGTCTTCACGCGGATCGTCCGAGGTCGTGTCGTGCGAGTCGGTGAGTGTGCGTGCCTCCCCGGGCAGGGCGAGGTTTCGGCCCTGCACCAGTTCAGCGGGGGAATGGCCCGTAACAGCGTTTGTCCGACGGCGCAGGCAAAACAGCAGCATTGGCAGTGGTGTGGTCCTTGTCCAACCAGATGCGCAGCTGAGTTTTAATGTCCTGATTCTGCCTTTTGGTCGGATTCGCGTGCGGATGGTTGGTGGGCGTTGTGTGATGCTCTACCCAACAACCCGCGCAGGACTATCTGCAGAACTGCACCCCGTTGTCCGTCAGGAGAACCGCGGGGTACCCGTATCGTGGGAAGAACTCACGCTCATGCAGAGCAATCACGGTGCCCGCCTTCACGTTTGGCACTGCGAACGCCTCCGCCCAGCGGGTGAAGATGTCCTTGACCACAACGATGAAATGCCAGCCACGGGACGTGCGAGGATACGGCCCCATGATATCCACCACCGCCACAGTGTGGAAGGGATCTCGGGCCGTCGCGGGACCTGTTGCTCCTTGCCGTCGGGTCGTCTGGACATCCGCTCCTGGCATCACAGGCAGGCTCGCACGTAGCGTCTCACTTCTGCCGTGTCGCCAGGCCAGTGGAACATCTGTCTGACCTCCCGCAGCTTCTGCTCCTCACCCGGCTGTCCCGCCAAGGGGGTGATCATTCAAGTAGCCTAAAACACAGCGCCTAGCCTCGGGCGGCATGTGGGTCTGTCACCTGCCCATCCTGTGAGCCCCCCTGGTCTGGTGCACCCCGTCCAGACTCTGGCAGCCCGGTACCACCCCTTCCCCGCACTCTGTCAGTCGAGTCTGGGTGTCGGGGTCCCGGAGCTGTGCAGCACGGACCCACGTGAGCAGTTCAGTCTAAGTCTCTGGTCGCGCGTCAGGCGCAGGGGCAGTGGAGCTGGACAGCACGTACAACGCGCACGGCCGCGGCACCGAGTCCTCGACCCCGTGTTCGCGCTCAGGGAGGAGCACTTCCTCCCAGCCCTGGTCGTCGCGGAACTCATTCTCAGGATCTGGATTCAGGGATAACTCGTCGGCCAGCTGATTTTCATGTCCAGGAACGTGTTCAACAGTGAACGAGAATTCCTGGATCAGCATGGCCCACCGACTGAACTTATACTTCCGGCCCTGAGCGGAGTCTAGCCAGCGGAGGCATTGGCTGTCAATTCTCAGCGTGAATGAGCGCCCCTCGACGTGGTGACGGTGAGCTGCAGGGCCCAGACAACTGCAAGACACTCCTGCTCATTTACGTGATACCTCCAATCAGCCTGCCCAAACTTGGTGCTGGCATACTCGATCACATGCCTCAAGCTGTGGTCATCCACTTGGTACAGCACCGCACCCATCCCCTCCTGACTCGCATCCATCTGGATGAAGATGGGGCGGCTGGGAACCAGGCGCGAGAGCGTGTGACAGTTCCTGAACCGGTGCTTAACCTGTCGCAAGGCCTTGTCCGTAGCGGGGGTCCACCAGAACTTAGTCTTTGGTGACAGTAGGTCCGTCATCCGGGCCGTGATCATGGCGAAGTCGGGGACAAATGACTGCAACCAGTTGAGCAGCCCCAGCAGCTTCTGGAGCTGCTTCCTGCTCTTCGGTGCCCCCTTCCCCTCGATCAGCTCCAACTGCTCGGGTCGGAAACGGCACCCCTCCGCTGTCACTATGTGTCCCAGGAACTCGATTTCAGTTGCCCCAATGTGACATTTCTTTGGGGCACACGTCAGTCCGTGTCTGGCCATACGTTCTAGCACTAGTGCCAGATGGTGCGCGTGTTCCTCCCACGTCCTGGACCAGATGATGACGTCGTCCAGATAGGCACTGGCGAATACACCAATGTACCCATCCAGAACACGTACCATCAGGGACTGGAACATGGCCGGGGTGTCCATGAGACCAAAAGGCATGGCACATAACTGATATCGCTGGCCGTCTGGTGCTGTGAATGCCATTTTCGGGCGGTCCTCCCGGCATACTGGCACCTGCCAGTAGCCCGATTTCAAGTCAAGAGTCGTGAAGATGGTCGCATCCCCCAGTCCGGCTAGAGCGTCCATGATGTTTATCTGCGGGGGCGGGGCGGGAATAGTCAGATTGTTTACTGCCTTGAAGTTTACGCAAAAGTGTAAACTTCCATCCTTTTTGGTGGCCAGCATCACACGCGAGTTGTATGGGGAGGTGCTGGGCTCAACCACTCCATCACGTAACATTTCGTCAATTTGTGTCTGTATGGCCTCCCGCTCTCGGAGACCAAATCCATTTGCCTTCTCAAAAGGAGGGCGGTGCAGTTCCATTGGTATCCGGTGCTCCGTCACAGTCGTCCGTCGTAGCCGGTTCGCGGCCGCAAATACCTGTGCTTGGGAGGCGAGGACACTGTTGATGGCGTCGACATGCTCCTCGGGGACACCGTGCTGAAGATCCTCCAGGCGGATGATTGACTGAGATGGACTGGGGGGGACCTGGTGTACGCCGTACACCGTCCAGCGCCCTGGTTGCCGAAGTGCATCCGCCCAGCTTGTACTTCCACGGTTGCATCGACCTCGTACAACCATGGGACTCCCAGGATCAGGCCCTCGCGGAGCTCGGGGACCACCCAGGCCACGATGTGGCTAACGTGACCAACGATGCTCAATGTTACCTGAGTGATGCCCCCTGCTGCGACGACAGCATCCCTGGTGGCCAGCTGCACCATCTCCCTCCGCGGGATCACCGCCTCCGCCCTCACCAGTTGGGCCACGATGTAGGATCGGCTGGCGGAGGTGTCCACCAGGTCCAGCATCTCCCGTCCGTTAGCACGAACGGGGACTCGCAGCAGCTCCTGCTCCTCGGGGCCGACCTGCCCCAGCTGTGCAGTCATCTGTTCCCCACCGCCCCCAGCCTCCTGGCCGTCCGGGCATGGGGAACTCGTGGTGAGGTCCTCGGCTCGTCCCGGAGTTGACGTATTGATGTTCCGGTTGCCCACCTTGTCGATGGCAGGTCGACGAGGCAGCTGGTCCGGCTCCGGGAAAACCTCTGTCGGGGCTGCTGTGGTCGTGGTGGCACTCCGTTGTCCCCGTGGTCGCTCTGGCACGGGAACAGCTGACGGGGAGCATTTCCGTTCCCCCTCTTTTCCCGATGACGGACATGATGTTGGTGTTGTTGGTGCGGGCGTTGCTGACGAGTTCTGCTGGTTACTGGGTCTGACGGTGGTTGGCGGGTCGGGGGGCGGCAACCAGTTGTCCCTCCGCCCCCGTCCCCGCGTTTCCCGCCTGCGACGTGTTGCCTTCGCGCGCCTACTCCCACGCAGCTCTGGTGGGGCACAGGCGATGCCAATGGTATGCCTCCGGGCAAAACCGGCATCGTGGCGGGCGCTCGTCCTTCTCCTGCATTCCTGTCCGCTTGTGACGTCCCCCTCCTGCTGCAAATGTCTCTGGACGTCCCCTGGAGCCACTTTGGTTCATCGCCTTCCGATGTCCCGCGCTGTCGGTGCAGCTCACCATTGCCACGTCATTGTCCGTGACTTCTGTGACAGTCACCCCCCGCGGTCCTGATTGGGCCCGGGAAACCCTCGCGCCCCTAAGTGCTGTTCTCCACTTCGACATGTCGCGCTCAATCACGCGAGTGAGGGCCATGAACTCCTCTGTGTGAACGTCCGGCGGCTGTCCTCATGAAGGGGCGGAACTCTAGTAACAACTGTTCGACGATGGTCGTTAACGCCGCACTCACGTCCCCACTTGTCCCAAATCGGCGGAACATGCCCAGCTTTTCGTAGATGAACTGTTCCGCGCTCTCGTCTTCGTCCTGGTTCCGGCAATAGAAAGTCCGCAGACACATCGCACGCGCCTGATCGTTATCGAACTTAGTCTTGACTTGACGTACAGAATGTCCCCACTCGGTATCAAAACTCCAGACCGTTGACCACCAGTTTCTCGCCTCGCCGTAGAGCTCTCCCGCCACTCGCGACGCCCACTCTGCCCGTCGAACTTTGTACAGCTTCAGGAGGTGCTCGCACTTCCGCAGAAACTCCCGCAGGTCCTCATTGTCTCTCCCTGCGAACACTGGCAACTCGAACTGCGTTTTTACGTATCGCACTACCGGCCCCTCAACGTCCGCGGGTCTGTCACTCTGTTCCCGCTTGCAGCTGTTGTCTGTGCTGTCCATGCTGTCTGCGCTCTCGGCCGCTCCGCCGGACCCGTACAATATGCCTTTCACGTCAACTTTCGCAGAGTCCTCTTCTTCGTACATGTCAGTCTCGAAACTAATCAGATCGTTTCTGTGTTGTTCTGTCTGTTTCCACGCCATCCTACACGCCGGCACTACTGATCCGGGACGTAATCGTAATCTCCCCAGTAATCCAGTCCGCGCCTTCCTGTCGCGTTATCTTCAGCTGGTGATCCCGCTGCGTCGCCGTCTTGAATTCCTGTCACTCCCACGTCGCGCTATCTCTCGCCGAAACGTCTCGTGTTGTGCGGTTCCCGCACCGCGATATCCCTCGCCGACGTCTCGAGTTCGCGCATTCCCATGCTACATTATCTCCCGCCGGCGCGCCGGCACGACATCTCGGGTTCGCTTCACTCTCATGCCACGCGGCCGCACCTGCCTCCGTCCTGTCTGCGTGCACTTACGTGCATCCACATGCGCTTACATGTGTTCGTGTGTGTTTACAGCCACACTAGTTGGGCGCCATATGACATCCCTCGGCCTATGGTCCCTAATTTCCTGAGGTGAACTGTCCTGATTTGCCCATGTAGCTCTCATCGGTGAGAAAGTGAGTTCAGGCCTACGTGGCCGGGACCGGAAAATACGGGACCTGGAGGGAACGTTACCTAGGTAAGAGGAACGGTAGATGTAACAAGGATAACACGATGGTGTATGTTTTCACGAGCCCCTTTTAATCCGTAGAGAATCCTGCCACAGCCTGGCCGGCACGTCGCGGAACGAACGTCCTCCCTGCCGCTACCCGGACTCCCGGAAATAAGTCTTTGCCACAAGATGCGACCCGAAATGACAGGGAAGGTAACTCCATAGCGAATCGTACCGGTTACGAAAGTTCAGCAGTGCTACACAGCACGTACGCGACCCGTCACACAACCGGCAAAGGTCCAGTAAATACACGTGATGACCGAGAGAGTTCGGCGGTTCGAAGAGGCACATACACGGCCTCTGGCGTATGCAATCAAAGTCCCGAAACGATACGTAAAGACTGAGAAAAGTGCAGCGGTACAACGAATACTGATATAGAGCAGCTCGGCTGCCGAGGCAGTCCCGTGACATTTTCACTGACTGCGAACTCAGAGCTAAGAAACGCGTCTCCCGAGCGGAGCGGAGCGGGCGCACATCTGCTCGTTCCCGCGTCTGGTTCGCCACTGCCCTCCTCTGCCCGCTAGCAAGCCGAGACCCGCGGGCCGCGGAGGAGGGGAGGGGAAATCGGCCGGCGTGGGAGATGCCCGCCTCGCAGTGGGCCAGGCTGCGATTACATGACTAACATAACACTCGAATAAATTAAAGAATTATTACAACCTTATAAAAAGTAAATAGTTATTGAAATGCAAACACAAATGAATTAATTAATAAGTTACAGATTAAAGACGAAGTATTTACGCAACATTTACATACACTATTCCAGACGTGAGAGTTATATATAATTGTGGAGGCTCGTGGTTATTTAAAATGTGTATACAAAACATAACTATTTACAACACTCCGGACGTCCGCTGACGTACCAGGGCGCACACTGGTGCGTCCCTGCTCATAGCACTTCACAGTCGGTGCACTGGGGGGGAACACATCTCCCTTAGGCTCATGTCGGCGGACAGGTACGGCCTCTGCATCCAGGAGGGTTCGACGACTGTCGTCAAACTTTTCTTGCATTCTTCAAAGGTACACTCTTTGACAGTTTTCGGCACTAACATATTTATAAGGACATTAAAATAATCAGGACTAAGTAAATCAGTAAGATGATCAACATTTCCCGGGATGTTTGAATATTATGAATGTTGAAATAAGATTCCAGACATTCTAGAAAGTTATCGACGGGTTCGTCATTCGGGTTAAACCAAATACTGTAGAGGGAGAATAAAGGACAGCTCTATACTAATATAAAGCCGCGCGGGCGAAGAGCGTCAGCGCTGCTACCTAGCGGCTCGGCGTGATAACAGCACCCACGGCCATGCATTCCAAGACCTAAAATGTTTGAAATTCAACTCGTCATTGTACCTAGAGTAATCAACAGATTCTTTTGAAAAAAATTGTGTTGACCCTCGTATTCTTTGCGGCCATGCAAATGTAAATTTATTTGCTGAAAAGTTAGTTGCTTTCGATGTAAAAAATAGTTAACAATGAACAGCATATTTTCAAGGATAATTTAAGTAATTTTTTTCAAAGCATTCTATTGCTAATCATCGTTCATTTAGGGAAATATCTAATGAATTAATTAAATTATCCAAATTTTTTAGCCACTAAATACTATTGATTTGCTATCGTTCAACAGCATATTGGTTAAAAGTTTTTTTTATGAATATGTGCAATATAATGAGTACAGTTGTTTATATAGTGTATAATACGTATTTAATAATTATATGTACAGTTGACGTACCTCCTCTTTATTAAACAAAAACCCGGGTCACAGTCCTGTCCGCGGCGCAACACTCCAGCCATGGCCCTGGTAGTGCCCCCACTCGTCACCAGATGGCAGTTGTAAAAATTAAGAGACAATGCATTATAGTTATTTTATATATTTTATTATTGTAAATATTTAGGTAGATTATTAAGTGTATATTGTAAGTATGTTTTGTAGATGTGGAAATAATATTGTAAAAGGCAAAAGATCAAAAGAAATAGAAAGATGTAAAACTTTAACACAAATGATTGTAGACGAAACATGTATAAATTGTGCGGGCTAACAAGCCTAGACAGCTCTCCTCTCCCTTTCAATCTAGGAGAATAAATACTGACACATACAAAGGTGGAATTATTGGCTTGCCTTCCTTCTTTTTCCCTTCTTCAGCTAGCGTCTCTTAGTGAGACTGCCGGCTTCCTTCGTTTTCTCTCAATCTTCCTCTCTTCCATTCTCCTCAGCTAGCTACTCCTCTCTCTCATTCTACCTCTCTCTACCCACCCATCCGCTAGCGACTCTGCTTGAGACCGCGGGCAATCCTCTGCTAGCGATTCTTCGTGAAACTGGCGGGCATCCCTCTCTCCAACTTCCAACCTTTCCGCTAGTGACTATTCTACACCCAATCTTCCTGCTAACTACTCCTTGTCAGCACGTCCACGGTCACCTGCAGGGGGCCGAACGGTCTACTCCTGCCTCAGAGTGTGAGGCTGCTCTACCCAAGAGCAGAAGAGTCTAGCGACAGCAATGCTACCTTCCTGCAACTGCCGCACCGCTTACGCTCGTTCCGGGGCCGGCAGCACGATCATATATGTCATCTAAAACTTCCAATTATCAAATATGGCCTCGTGGCTGAGCGCTCAGCGGCGCTATCATCTGAATGTATGGTTGACGGTTCGAATCCCGGCAGTTACGAACTGTTTTTTGTACTTGTAAAAATAAATACGATCACGTAACATTTCAAAAGTAATAAATATATTTGAATAATGAATGCAAATAAAAGTATATTTATTAATTAAATTGTAATTTTCAGGTAAGGACATGATAACTAATGGTCAATTAGGTTAGGTTAGCTACATTATAAATACTTTAAAACTTTGTGGACGGTTGATTTGGTTAGGATAGCTACATTAAAGATACTGTGAAATCATGTAAACTGTTTCCTAGCGCTGGATAGTTACATATTAAAAAGTTATTTGCTAAGCAACCATAAAATGATTTTACAGTAATTTTAATGTAGCTATACTTACCTAATATAACCAACCATCCACTAAACAGTCTATGTGGCATTTTTATACTGGAGAGAAAAAACGCGCGCTTAAAAATAAAAAACATCCAGGGGGTAGGCACTCCCGATCGGCTAACTTCGGAAAGGATCGGCATTTGCGGCCAGTTGCAGGAAGGTAGCATTGCTGTCGCTAGACTCTTGTCCCAAGAGCTGGCGCCGGGCAAACAACACAACAACTGAACAACCGAGCGACGTCCACCCCATCTCCACATCTTCACCAGAGACGAGGCCGTGACATTTGGCGCCCGAACCTGTGGCACTTCATCATCGAGACTACCAGAGTTCATGAACAGTCAGCAGCATTCGGCGACCCGAAGTGTGTATATTCACTAAACGAGTATAGAAGACTGTGTGCAGGACAGAACGTGTAGAAATTCGTGACACAATGCTACCACACAGACTGACAACCACATGCGAAACAGGTCAACCACCAAGGGACTTTGATCTAATGACAGGAGAGGAACAGTGGCACAACATATCTGAGTGCAAACCAGTGAGAGCAGATTTAGCAATGGGTACATTGGTTTGGGATACAATAGCAACACCAAGGCCCACACAGGCACCAACACAGAAGGCAGGGGCAAACCTCATAGACTGGGAGGTACTCGCAAGCCCAGCAGTGCAACCAAACGTGCATATGGGGCGGACAGCTACCTCAACAGGACTCATAGTGCTACCAGAGTTCAGTGGGATAGCGCATGAGGACCCATGCGAGTTTGTGCTTTGTGGTCAGGGACGGTTTACACAATGTGGGGTGCAGATTGAAGAATGGACACAAGGCACGAGTGAGCAATTACGCGGGCAAGCTCGTGAGTGGTGGAACCTGTGGGGACGCTACGACATGAAGTGGCAGGAGTTCGTTACCCGCTTAACACGGCGCTTTGACGACCGCATGGCAGTCATGAGCTGTAAGGCTCGCTTCTATGGCGAGTCCCAACAGGACTCAGAGTCAGTAGAACAGTTTGTAGCAAACAAGCTGAGGCTGTACCGGCGCATAGCCCCAGGGGAAGACCTCGAGCAAGCCTTGCCAGAAGTTACTGCATTAATGCGAGAAGAATTGCAACCATTCCTCAGGCCATACTGCAATGGAACAGTAGAGGACTATGTACGACAGGCAACAGCTACAGAAGGCAACCTACGACACCTCTTGGGACGTCGGACCGGGGCAACTATCCCCGAACGAGGACCCAGACATCAGGTTATGAGCACTTGCAGGGACAAGCAGGGACATACTGCAGGAACGTCCATGGCGGACAGCAACATGGGCGATCGAGGGCCCACCTGGTGGGACAAGCCAGAACATATCTCCAGAATGGCGGAATGCAGGCAATCGGCGCGATGGAGGCCGACCACCACAGTGCCGTCTTGGATGCCCACAGGGCACGTATCACTGGCATAAGGACTGCCAGAGACACCAACAGCGACAACAACCAGCGGAAAACGGGCAGTAGCGGGTGTAGTACCTACAGACTTACCCCCCGCACCAGCCAATCCTCTGCTGCAAGTCACAGAGAACAACATTGAACAACTGGGGCAGCTCACCACGCTAGAAAACCGACTGATGCGGATCCCCATCACCCTGAATGGGAGACAGACTGCCGCACTTATAGACACAGGGGCGAGCCATGTGTTCGTCGCTCAGCACTGTGTACCACCCGCAGAAGTCACACCCAGACACTGTGCCCTGCGCCTTGCTACGGACACTGGAACAGGGACAGCTATTGGAGATGCCATCATCACAGTGGGTATACGGGAGATGGTGACCCAAACTCCAGCAGTCGTCGTAAAAGGGCTCAGAGAAGATTTGGTACTTGGACAGCCCTGGTTGGTAGAGCAGGACGCCTTGATTTCGCCAGCATCAGGCCTGGTAAATTTAGGTAAACGTGAGCACCTGGCAGTATACACACTAGGAAGCATACCACCACCCCAGGAGGAGCCCACAGGGTTGGAAGACCTGGACAATCAGGTACCCTCCGAATATCAGGACGATTTTAGGTGACTTCTGTGGGAAAGACGAAGCATCTTTGCCACTGCAAATCCCCTAAAGCGCACCACAGTGACCGAGCACAAGATTCCTACCGCACATGACGAACCCATATATGAAGCCCCAGAGGATATGGGTTACGGGAGCAACGGCTGATACGAGAACAGGTGCAAGAAATGTTGCGGGATGGGGTCATCGAGCCATCAAACAGTGCATATAATTCACGCATTGTATTAGCCGCCAAGAAGGATGGAACCATGCGGTTCTGTGTGGATTTTCGCCCGCTGGACAGGGTTACGATCAGTTCCCCTCCACCACAGATAAGCGTAGAAGAAGACTTGGCAAGTCTAGGCAATGCACGGGTATTTACAACTCTTGACTTACGCTCTGGCTACTGGCAGGTGCCAATCACCCCAAGCCACAGAGAAAAGACAGCATTTACTGTACCCGATGGAAGACGCTTCCAGTTCTGTGCCATGCCATTCGGCCTCAAGTGCGCACCAGCCACATTCCAAACTATGATGGTCCGCGTACTAGAGGGATTCATCGGCCAGTTCGTGGTGGCCTACCTCGACGATGTGATAGTGTACTCCGATTCCTGGGAGCACCATGCACGCAGCCTGTCGCTGGTCCTGGAATGGCTAGAAATGCACCACTTGACCTGCGCCACCCAGAAGTGCCACATCGGACTAAGAGAGGTTGAATTCTTAGGACACATGGTGGATGCTGAGGGCAACCGACCCCACCCGGTACACCTAGCAAAGATTGCAGGGGCAGAACCCCCCAGAACACGCAAACAGCTGCAACGGTTCCTGGGCCTCGCCAACTGGCTACGGAACTATATCGCAGACTTCGCCATGCTCGCAACCCCACTGACAGACCTGTTGTCACCTCGACAGCGCTACCAATGGACCCCAGCTGCTCAGGAAGCACTGGACAATCTGAAAATAGCCTTCTCCAGATGTCACACACTGTCCCGAGTAAATCCCGAGAGTGTGCTGTATGTCCAGACAGATGCAAGCACCGACGGTGTGGGGGCAGTGCTATACCAATTGGAACAAAAGGGAGACAGGTGCATCATTGATTGTGCTAGTGCCAAGTTTGGACAGGCAGAAAGGAACTACCACAGCAATGAGCAGGAGTGTCTAGCTGTGGTATCTGTGGTATGGGCACTTAAGAAGTACCGACCCCACCTGGAGGGGAGGCCATTTGTGCTACGCACAGATAACCAATGTCTCACATGGTTACGGACACTTCAGGGACGTAAGAGCAAGCTCGTAAGGTGGGCCCTGTTCCTACAATCCTTCGACTTCCTTGTCGAACACATCCCTGGGGTAGAAAACCAGCTGCCGGATGCCCTGTCACGAGACCCCGATGAGGACTCCCACCTGGAAGATGACGTGTCATGGGAGGAAATACTGCCACCTTCCCATAGGGCACACGACCACAGGTCAAGTGACACGACCTGTCGTCTGCTCACTGTGGGAGAAGATGATGACCCACCTCCAGCGGACCTGATCGAACTCAAACAACGGGTTCTCGACGCCCAACGCACCTCCCCAGATGCTGAGCGTCGACGAGCAAAGCAAGCAGAAGGACTGGATGAGATATGGACCATGAGAGAGGGCATTTTGTGTACGAAGGGGATAGGAACCAACCAGGAGTGGCGCATCTATGTACAACCGGAAGCACGGGAAGCCATTCTGCGCTTCATGCACGATCATGACCTGGCAGGACATCCAGGAGCGGACCAAACCCGACGGGCAACCAGCCAGCACTACCACTGGCCCGGCATAGCCCGGGACATACGGGAGTATGTAAGGACCTGTGAGAAGTGCCAGGAGCGAAAGGCACGGCGGAGTGATGGGACCGAGCAGCAGCAGCCGCGTCTCCCCACTACCCCATTCCAGTCCATCGCGTTGGATGTTATGGGGCCATATCCCCATACTGCCCGAGGGAAGAGGTTCCTGGTGGTGGTCACGGACCTCTTCACACGATGGGTAGAAGCATATCCTACCAGTAACATCCGAGCCAAAACCATTGCAAGAATCCTGCAGACGGAATTCTTTCCACGATGGGGATACCCCAGGGACCTCCTGACGGACAATGCCAGCCAGTTTATCGGAAGGCAGTGGCAAGAATTATGTCAGGCATGGCAAGTGGAACACCGGACCACGCCGGCTTACCATCCACGAGCCAACCCAACGGAGAGACGTAACCAGGAGCTGAAAGTCCAAATGCGCATACGTCTGGGGGACGACCATACCACATGGGATGAACACATAGCGGAGGCCCTGTTCTGCATCCGCCGCAGGACCAATGCAGCAACAGGGATGTCCCCCGCACAAATGGTCCAAGGCCACAATCTGCCCATGCCCGGCGAATGGACGGCCCACGGAGTAACAGATGAAGGCGAAGACCCCGAGAATCGCTGTCGGCGGCAAGCGAGTGAGCTAACAACAGCGCGAGAACACCAGAGGGCCTACACTCAGCAGATAACCCCGCAGACCACACGACAACCACCGGAGCTACAGCCCGGTGACCACGTGTATGTACGCACACATCCCCTGTCCAATGCAATTAGGAACTACTGTGCTGGACTGAGCCCCAGGTGGTCGGGACCACACCGCATCCTGAAACAGCTGAGTCAAAGCACTTATTTGGTGCGCCGGGGTAGACAAATGCGAAAAGTACACCGGGACCACATCCGGAAAACAGCACTCCCGGAAGGTGACAATGCCATGGAGGACCCTACTCCAGATGTGATAGGACCGATGCTGGACAACCACCAATCTGTCACACCCCAAGGGATGCAGCATCTGTTCCAGGGAACACCGAGCCCAAGGACAAGAATGGAGAGGCCAGCAGAAGTCCCTGCCACGACCCCGAGGCGACAGCACCAGAGGGACCCAGCACGAATGCAGATCCTTGATGTCACGGGGACACCCGAGGCGGGCATAAACACCACAGAGGAGCAGCCCCTGGTGACAGAACCGGAAGACATTGAGACAACAGAACCACCCTCCCAGACCCGAGGTGGGTGGGGGCATGGAGCCTCCCTCGCCGATGCCGAATTCCGGGTCAACGTGGAGGAACCAGCTGAGGACAATCAGAGACACCGCCAACGACACCGCCGGCCCCCACTGTACCTGGAAGATTACGTCACAGGCAGCGAACTGGACACACTGGTGAATGGCGACCCAGGGAGTCCGGAACCAGCAGGCCCGCCCTGATGCTCGCAACTACGAGGAGAGAAGGCATCATGTGCCTGCTGGAAGGTGCGCGGACGGCCTAGACCCGGGCTTTTCCAGGGGGGGGGGGGGGGGCCGTCTGACGTCGTACCTCCTCTTTATTAAACAAAAACCCGGGTCACAGTCCTGTCCGTGGCGCAACACTCCAGCCATGGCCCTGGTAGTGCCCTCACTCGTCACCAGATGGCAGTTGTAAATATAAATGACAATGTATTATAGTTATTTTATATATGTTATTATTGTAAATATTTAGGTAGATTATTAAGTGTATATTGTAAGTATGTTTTGTAGATGTGGAAATAATATTGTAAAAGGCAAAAGATCAAAAGAAATAGAAAGATGTAAAACTTTAACACAAATGATTGTAGACGAAACATGTATAAATTGTGCTGGCTAACAAGCCTAGACAGCTCTCTTCTCCCAGCCAATCTGGGAGAATAAATACTGACACAGGCAAAAGTGGTATTATTGGCTTGCCTTCCTCCTGTTTCCCTTCCTCAGCTAGCGACTCTTAGTAGAGGTGTGTTGTTACAGCAATTTTCGGTATCTGTTCCAAACTGGTACTGATACAGTAATGTACCTAGTTACAAGAGTCTGATACTTCTGTATCAGTTGGTCCCAGGAAGCAACAAAGCTCTGCGTACGCAGACCGTGCGACCGGAAGGAGAATCTGATACATTATTTATCACGCCCGGTAATTCTCTACCTCTGTTACTCTCATGTCCGCCTGATACAGCCAGTATCAATCAGTTCAACATTCACTGCAGTTCGTCCTGGCCGTGTATCACCATGTACATTGTTGCGGGCTGTCATGCTTTGTAGTTAGTATCTTTATAGTGAAATAAGGAATGGATAAGTGCACGAAAAAGACTTCATTTGTGTGGAATTTTTTTACGGAAAATAATGAGTTTGCTAATTGTAATTTGTGTAAACAAAAACTGAGTTATAAATCATCATCGACTAATCTGAAGAAACATTTGAAACGTAAACATTGATATAGTATGCTCACAAATGTACGTATCTGTTTTTTTATTAATTTTATATTTTTGATAAAATCGTAATCTTTTAATGTATGAAAACACTAGTTACTAATTGTTTTCGGAAAAAAAAGTTCTAATGTTGATTACATCTGTTATTAGTATCAACTGAGAATTTATTTGCATTTTCATAGCTGTTAGGTGCACAAATATAAATATTATATCTTGTATTAATGTACTTTTTAATATTAAAATTTCATTAGTTTTATTATTGAACGAGTCTGTGCACGCACTGCGCTCTGAGCGTACTTTGATGTGGGACAATAACCAAACGACTCGTAACAATTTCGCTTTGCGCCTCTCCTTCAACGCCTTCCCCTGCGCTTCCTCCCCTACATTATTTCCCTTCTTTATCCCTTATTCGTCGTTCCTGCTCCCTCCCCTTTCACGAGCTCCGCCCAAGTGACCGTCATCTGCGATCGGGTTCTGCGCACATCGGCCGTGGTGTTGTTCCAGGCGAATTCTGAACTGATACTAAAGTACTTGATACTTTTCAAGTGTACTCGTTTGCCGTTCCTGATACAGGTGCGTATCAGTGCTAAAGTATCTGGTTGATACTTTTCGACCCACCTCTAACTCTTAGTGAGACCGCGGGCTTCCTTCGTTCTCTCTCATTCTTCCTCTCTTCCATTCTCCTCAGCTAGCGACTCCTCTCTCTCATTCGACCTCTCTCTACCCACCCATCCGCTAGCGACTCTTCGTGAGACCGCGGGCAATCCTCTGCTAGCGACTCTTCGTGAGACGGCGGGCATCCCTCTCTTCTACACCCAATCTTCCTGCTAGCTACACCTTGTCAGCACGTCCTCGGTCAGCTGCACTGGGCCGAACGGTCCACTCCTGCCTCAGAGTGTGAGGCTGCTCTACCCAAGAGCTGGCGCCGGGCAAACAACACAACAACTGAACAACCGAGCGACGTCCACCCCGTCTCCACATCTTCACCAGAGACGAGGCCGCGACACAGTTAACAGAGATTTGAGCACGATATTATGAAATTAAATAACATGGACATGGACATTTAAATAATATTGAAAATTAATGGGAGATAAAAAATACATAATTTCAGTATGACATAAATATGTAGAAGTACATAGCATTTGACACAATGTAAATAAACAATATAATCCTTAAATTATAACTTACAATTGCACCATCTTAAGCTACCATAAATATTAAATAAGTATTAATACCTCGTACTTAAAAATAATAATATTTAAATAAATGCATTATTACAATGGTACCAGAGCTAGAACAAGTTTTACAAGATTCACTTCCATTGTAAATGAAAAAGGCAAATAATATACAAGAGACGAATATGCTTGTAAAATGTTATCCAGCTCTACCTAAATTGGTAGCAAGAAGTTTATTTTCCCCGATCATACCTTATAACCACTGCTATGCTAGATATTCCATACAATTTACATTCGCATGACTTTTTTTGCTTTTTTTGTTTTCTTTACTCCGGGTTCTCCCACATTCATCGTTTACACCTTTTATAAAACAATTGATTATGACATTAAAATATTTGTTAACAAAAATTTTGAAGCATTCGTCACACATTTCGATTTCAGTGAGTTTCTCAATAAATCTAATCATTTTTAATTTGACATTCCTGCAAGAAATATTCAAAATATTTACAAAACATTCATCAAAAATCGCACATATTCCTGTCGACAACAACTGAATAGGCTTTTTAGGGTACAAAATTTTTGCATAATCATACTGTTTCATAGCTATATGAATGTCCTCTAGATAGTAAGAATTTTCGTTCGATGAAATTTTGTTCTCCTGGTATTCAGCATGTGGCAATTTACTACATGCCCAACCAGCTACATACTGCTTGGTGCTGTCCCGACACAGATGAAAAAAACACATAATTTCAGTATGACATAAACATGTAGAAGTACATAGCGTTTGACACAATGTAAATAAACAATATAATCCTTAAATTTGAACTTACAATTGCACCATCTTAAGATACCATAAATATTAAATATGTATTAATACCTCGTTACTTTAAAATAATAATATTTAAATAAATGCATTCCTCTGTCTCCCGTCACTTGTCGAATAAATACCACGCACTTTGCTTCTCCTTTATCACGATTATCACTACTAACCCAAAAGCATGTTATTCAGAGTATAGGTGCATATTTATTTAAAGCAGATCACAATAAAAAAGTGTGATTTTATGGTTTGTAAGTTAAAATTTCACATGTCGAGATTATCTACCAGCTACGCGGTACTTTTATTTGCCGTGCTGTTAACTCGTGTGTCGTTGTTGAGCGCTGGCAAGTGCAGATCTTAATTGACTGGTTGTGGCACGTGTTTGTTATTATTGAGGATATGGCAACACCGACGGAACTGGAATGAGGCAATAGAATTTAAAAAAAATATTTAATAATAATTTCTTTTAATTCTGATGGTTACTCTTTGTACTTCAGCGAGTTTAGTTTCAGAGGTTTTCGTATGGCGCGGCCGTGGTCGCGGCAGCTAGGGGTAGTCATATCACGCCGAGCCGCGAGAGCGCAGCACCATCGGTTTCTCGCGAAAACGAGCGAGCTGTCCTGTATTCTCCCTCTACAGTATTTGGTTAAACGGAGCAAAACTGTTACTCTGCATGTTGAAAGGTCCTAACACAGACACAGACGGAGACTTGATATCCTTACAGTCACTTGCGAGGCCAAAACATAACATTACACCGTGGTCTACAATCCAGGACGAAAAAGATCCCATCCTCGTCGCCAAATATGTTGTGACTGTAATGAAATAAGACAACATATGTTTCCATAACTTTACTGTTTCAACACCACGATATAACTTAACGCCCAGCAGGCCATTCTTTTTTAGAAAACAACAAATACCAAACACGGAAATTACACCAACTTTACAATAGTAAATACACACTTACCAACTGTAACATATACAACAGAAAGAAAAGGAGAAAAATGGTAACGAAAACACAGCAATTTATGAACCTTCTTGTACACCAGAAAGTGTCAGTATGAAGGAAAAACCAACTCCAAAAGTATGGAAATTTGGCAAGACTTTCCCTCATGTACGACCAGTAGGAAAAAATGAAGAGCTTTTAACCGTAATTAGCTACTTTCAGTAAACTTGTGTTAAAAAGTATTTGTTGTACATTCTTTACTAAGATTCGAAATTCTTAACTTTCAGGTGACGATTGATGAATGGATGCTTGTTTCCTTTGAAGAAGGTGAACTTAATTCAAGAAGATTTTTCATTGGAAAAGTTATTGGCATTAACAACAATGGGTTTGACGTGATATTCCTCAGACCAAAGACCACATGAGAACATTCTGGTTACGTGTATGGCTTCACAGATATCATTGATGAGTAACCCTTCGCAAAAAAAGATATTGTGGGCAGACTAAAAAATCCTGAAATCTATGGCAGGGGACCTTACAGATTTTATATTAGCCACAAAGACATTCAATCAACAATATGTTTTACATAGGGACTCTACATTTTTTAAGATAAAGCGGCAATGCTTGTTTAAAAACAAAATGTAAAATAATAAGTTCTATATGGTGAATAAATAAATATATGTTTATGTTTTAGGACCAACAGAATAAATTTACTATATGCCAGAAGAAAATACGTTTCTTGTGGCTGGACTTCGGAGTCTGTATGGCTGACAAAAAGAGACGGCTGGCTGAGGACTGGTTAATGTAGAGTTTTGTGATAATTATTATTTTTTATTAAAATACTAATAAAAATTTGATCACAAGCTTTTTACCTTACACTAGAATACATAGTTAAGATAACATGGCTAGAATTTGTATACTAAAGTAATTATTGGTCTAAATATTTTGAGAGTAATGGGAATCTTACTAGTGTCTTTAAATGGCTGACTTCTGGTTTCAACCTCTAACAGTAATATTTAGTCTCATCAAAAATTGTTCGGACAAATGTTTTCAGAATTGTTTGAGTACCGTACTTTTACTTGTGTCAAAATTTATCTTCAACAAAAGTTCAAAATAACATTAAAAATGTTAAAAATAAAAAAAATGGATTTGATGGCATACAGAGTACGGAATTTATATTTCTTCATTCCAAACTTTTTTTTCCTTCTATTACTTGCAGTAATGCGTCGTCTTATCAAAAATTATTTCAGAAGAAAGTTTTACTTAGTATTTGAAGATTTACAATAAATTGTAACATTTAATAGTGAAGGGAATTACGAATTTACTTCTCCTTTAACCCTTGCTTTTCCACCCCTTGCAGTTTGTAATCGGTCATATTAAAAATATTTATTATGAAAATGATTTCGTATCCCTCTAACGTGATGTAACAACTTCATACAGATGAGATGTTGGTTTTTTAAGGGAGTTCGTAAACATGTTACTGTCCATTGAATCAAATGTGTAGGTACGGTACCTTAATGTTATTAAATTTCAGACATTTATTCTAGAAGTATGTAACCTATAATTAATTTTTTTTAATTTTACTTTCTGCGCATCACTTGCAAACAAATAACTAAGTTGTCTTAGTATTAAAAAAATAGTATATTTAGGGTTAACGAGATTGAATTGAAAACTACAGTTACATAACATTAAAAGGATACGGGAATTGGGTTTTGCTTTATTGTAAGGCTAACAGGTACACAGTTAAGTTCTTATAAAGTGTTCGTTTATTCATCAATAAAATTAGACATTAATTTCCTAATATAATAGGTTAATTTTTCTTTTTCAAGTTACTTGTGATCCTGTAATTGAATTTTAATAGAAATAAAACATATCTCACAAAAAGCCTACCGAGTATGAAATAACAAAACCAATTGACTTAGCTATAGGTATATTTAAATATATTTTAACAATTATGTTAACAAAAATATTATTAATACAATTTTTCTTAAAGTAATATTAGTATTCAATAACCTGTACCTAACTTAAAAAAAAATAGTTTGGTATATGGCAAGATTTGAACCACAGCTACAACTACGAACTTTCATCGATGTCGGAAATCTTTCACACCATTTTTTTTTTTTTTTTTTTTTTTTTTAAAGATGGGTGGCACAGGCAAGTCTTGAGTCACCAGTGTGCTAATCATAACCCCCCCCCCCCCCCTTAACGATGTATTGTTATGTCACCCCGAGTCATGGTAAAATTGTAGTTGTGATTGTTGGTGTATTAAGACAATACAAATTACATCCATGACTTACCCGGGATTTGAACCCAGAGCCCCCGCACCATAGCCTGGTGCGTTATCGACAGCGCCACGGAGGTCGACTTCCATTACACTACCGAAATTTTAAAGAATACTGGAGGGAGATTAGGTATTATTACAGCGAATGCCACAATTTGTTTTAATATTTTTAAAGGATTCTGGGTGTCACGAATGTAGATTAAATTTTTCTGATGGTGATATGAACTATTTCAGCCATCATTAAACTCATCGCCTTCCACATCCATTGTACTCGTTCTATAATCGATATGTAAATAAATGGGTCTGTTTAGCACTTGAAAATGTAAACACCGGTCACAAACAAACACTAAACTCATTTAAAACATATCAAATTGCTTCAGCACTTCATATAGGATTTATATAAGTTTAAAAATACGAGGTTCACTTTAATCAGCCATTTTATATACTGCGATCTGAACAAGCAATTACTTGAGATGTGTCTGCAGTGGTCTTAGCAAAGACGGTCATATTCGTGTTCTTAAGCTAGGTCTCAGCGACTATGAAACATGCTTACGGGATTGTGTTCTCAAGCAACGACTATGATACAAGAGAATGCCCTCTCGGAAATAAAAAAATATGGGACTATCATTAGATGGTCTTCATCAAGACTGTCTTGTTTGCGATCTCTTTAGACAATCTCAAGCAATGCCTGTGGCAAATATATTTAAATATGAATGCATATAAGAATTTATTGACGAAGAAATTGCTTAAGACATACCTTGACGCCAGCAGATAGTGCGTCTCTTAGTCGCACAGGACGCGATGCCTCTCCGACGCCTCTCAAAGCCGTGTGCCACGAACACGCTCGCGCGTGCAACATGGTGCAACGAGTGTGAGTGCACCTAACGACCCGCAGCTAGCACCACTACCGGCCACCTCAGCAGAAGCACTCCGCCGGGTGTGTCAATGTGCTTCCGCCGGACTATAGCATTCAAGGGCACATGTTTTCTCTCACAGACATAAACTATGTAATGTATAATTCATCAAACGTTTTTACTTATAAATCCAATTGTTCAACGTGCGAATATGTCCTAAACTTGGTCGCGTCTGTTCCCCGTGCGCTGTTCTTTTGGCGCGCAATTAGCAAGCCTGCTGTAGCGCCGTGCTACACGAGATCGTCAGTATCCACCGGGAGCTCGGAGAGGCTTGCCGTCTTCGCGCAACGTTGAGAGGCCACCTTCGCGCCAATTCTGCAACATCATCTAGAGCGTAAGTTACAACCCCACTGGCCGTGCTTCACCGCGCAGGTTCTTGACAGCCGTCGCGCGCCTAGTGCCATAACAGCAGCAACGTCTGCCATGTACTGTTCTCTTCAAACTCCCCCTCTCACCATTACAAGCGGGGTCATCACCGAACAGCCGTACACGCACAGAGCTCACTAACCCCGAACAGTCGTGGCCAGGGGATGGATAGCACCATGTAAAGTTTGATAAGTAAGAAAAAACACACTTCACGTAGCCGAGTATATCATTTGTATTGTAAGGCGTCTTGGGTGGCCTAAACAGCCCAAGGATCACCTCTACGGACACGTCCCTGCCTCCCGCCACTTGGCCGAACCCAAACACCAAAACCAATTCCCTTAAAAAAACATGATAGCTTTGACTGGGAGGCAGCCGGACTGGTGTCAACCTAAATACGAATACCACCCATAGATAGGTCTAGCAACTTAACCTTTATTCACCATCGGCTTAGTGAAGCTCGCAACGGCCTACGAACTAACGGCACTAGTATTAGGTATCTTCTTCATTAATATTGTGTTAACTGGGAGTTTCAAATACAATTAGATATATTAAAAAAAAAAAAAAACATTTTTAGTTTTAAACATCGGGTTAAGTTGAGGGTTTTTAATTTAACTGGAAATTTGACATCGACCCAAGTGTCTCCCCTGCTCATAAAGGCCATTATGCTGCGCCAACTCCTGATACACCCCTGCCCCGTGCAGTGTGATAATGTGTTAATATTAAGAACATACTTATATGTTTAGTGTTTAATGTTTAATGTGTTTAATGTGTAATGTTTAATATAATTTTTATGTTTTATTTTTACGTAATAATTTGTAATATCAATATTATATATTTTCCCAAAAACTTTGTGAAATATTTACGTGAATGTTCACCAGGCGACGAAGCTGAGGCCAACACCCGGAATCTCTCCGAGCGCAGCACGTGTCACGGAGTGGGGTAGGCCGGGCGGAGAGGCGCGATGCGCGACAGGAGAGGGGGCAGTAGGCATCTGATGTCCGGACGTGGCAGACACACATGGGGACCAGTGTGGCAGAGCAACGATGGGTGAGATCGAGTCTGGGGAGTGGAGATTTCGCGACCACGTGTGTTATGCCGCAAGTCGTCATTGTAACTAGTTTAAAATTATATATCAGTTTTTCTCTTGTGACTAGACATTGCGCGTATCAGCGTGCACGTTCTTACCGTAGAGAGACGGACTCTATGTCTTAGGTGCCGGCATTCAAATTTACCTTTTCCACCGCTAACATTTAAAAGGGGTCATCGAAGGTTCTTTAACGTACGCACACGAGGCCACGGGGGGCAGCCCGCACTCCGCGCCTGCCCACCCTAACAAGTGCAGCCGAGCATCATTCCGCGGCGGAACGGGTGTTGTGCCGCAGACAGCCCATGTAAAGAGACTGTGTGAAGGGCTCATTAAATACTTGCAATTAAACTGTCGAACTGTAATTTTAGTTCGGATAGTGATAATTTCCCTACCACGAGGCCTGAACCCCACCTGAGAATAAGACGCGACCAGCATCACGGGGGTGATATCCGTGACTACGACAAACTTTGTAGTGTTTGAATACATAGCAATGACTTGTATGTTTGCAATAATTGCCAGTTTTAATCTAACAATTATTCTATTTAACCTCAAAAATATTTCCTCTTGTTGGTCAGTTAGTGGCATGGTGAAATGGTAAAATTTGTTTGCTGATAATTTGCATGCTTTGGTTCGATACCTGCTAGGATTTTTTTAAAGTTTCATTTTAATATTTTTCGAAAAAATTAATTATTAATTACAGAAATTAAATATTTTTATCAGTTAAATTACATACTCAGTTGAGATGTTGAATAAACTAAACCTTTACGAATATTCTAGCAGGTAATTATCTACTCTGCTTTATGACTTAATGTAAGCTTTTGGACATACACCATTGCTAAGCTCACTGCTTAGCAATGGCGTATGTCCAAAAGCTTACATCAAGTCATGCACGCCCATTGCACAAATCTTTCAAAGATAATACTCTATTTTATATTTGTTATCAGAAGAAACATTAAATTTTCCAAGGTGGCGGTGGGTCATTCTGCAAAGAAGGGTGCGCCGAGGATGAGAGAATTAGTGAGGTGGGAGATAGAGGCGAGGAGAAAGAGCAGCGGAAGGAGAAATCTCATGGTCGGAAGAGAAATCCAGTGGCCACTCAATCTTGAGATGTCTGAGATACGAAGTGATTATGCGTGATATCAGTGCCTATGTCCGGTGTTGCAGTTTTTGGAACATAAAACAGGCGAGGGAGGGGGTAGAGTGGCATCATCACATGATGTCCTTCCAGGTCCCTTTAATTGTCTTGGTCAGTGTACCTACGCCTTCTCGCAATATCCACACTGTTTCGTCGCAGCACTAAATTTCCCTGTAGGCTTCTGTTCGCCACACATAGAAGTGCCATTTGCCATTACCTGCGGTCTTGCGTCCAAAATCTTGGGGTGAATTCAGTGTGGTGGATTCGCATTTCCGTTAAGAGCGCCAGGCTAGACTTCAGAGCTAAACATGAGAGAGGGGTAGGTCGTCGGCCCCATGTGGTACACTGAGTTAGAGACTGCGATAGTTTGGGACCTATTATAACTATTATTGTGGGACTCACCTGCATAGCTTAAGATGCTGATACCTAACTAGCATGGATTTGTGAAAACACTACAAGTTGACGTCGACCACCAATTCTCCTCTATGTCGCATAACCCACTATGCCTCATCAACATCTCACGAAGGCGTGTGCACCGAACGTGCTCGTGCGCGCACCGGAGTGTAGAAAGTGCAACGGAGCGAACGCCAGGTAACAAGTGCTACGTCGGCGGAAGGATCAGGCCGGGTGTGGCATATCCCTCCGCCGAACTACAACAAATATTTATGTTTTTTTCCACAGGATATTATTAGACATTATTTTCATTATTTAACACTTTATTTTCTCCAAAAATATGTTTCACCGTGCGCCTTGTCCCGAACCTGGCCGGTTCAGTTTCCCGCGAAAATCACACATTTCCGCGGGAGGGCTGGCGGGGGAGGGGAGTCACGCGCGGTGATAGCGGCAGTATCCTTCCGGAGCTCATAGAGGCCGGCAGCCTCCCCGCAACACGGGACCAGCAATTCTTATTTTCACTTATATGTAGTTTTCATTAGTTGTATAATTCCGCAAACCTTTTATTTCAGTTCCGTGGTCGGCCTCGACTTACCGAGTGGTATTTAACTTAATTATTCAGTTTTCCAAGACGAGCGTTTGTTGTGATACGTAAGTACTGTGTGTTAACTACGAGATGTTACTTCGGTGCTTCACAAGATATCCTAGCCAATCGGCCAACTAATTTCAGCCCGCACGGGGCAGCCAGTAGGCGACACATAACATTCAATCTTACTAACGCGTCAATTTCTGAGACAGTCCTAAGATTCAGGTAGCGTCGCCGGAGTTACGGGCCTACGTGTTCTTAGCCCAGTGTAAAACATAATTGCAATTGTGAAGTGTAATTTTGCCCAGGATTCTAGTGTATTATGTTAGGGTTTGTTTTTGTAATCACTGCATCGTGTCCAAGTGAATGACCTTACCGGATAGTAAAATCGTGAGCCGCCACTGCGTGAGTGGTCACGCGTGTGACGATTCAATTCGGGACAACCGTTACGGCCAGGACGGGCAGCACTATGTATAGGGCTGTGCCGGAATAAATTAATCAGACATCAGCCGGTATTTTCTTATTCTTTTCAGGCATCCCGAGTGGCCTAAACAGCTCGGGGGGCCCTACTGTGTCGAACCACTGCCTCTAGCCACAAGGCCGAACCTACCCTGAGATTCCGAACAATACTAAAATCACGTAAATTTTCATAGAGGTAGCAGGGTTCGCGTCAAAGTAAATAAAACAGTTTGTTTAATAAACTTTAATCACATATGATTGTCGGGGTGCTACACAGCCATGTTGGCACATCACACACTATAAACACTTGTGACCTGAAAGATGTGGCAGTCTCTTTAATCATGCGTCCTGCGGACATTGCGCGAGATACGATTATCTGGTCAGTCCCGTAGATTGAGTTATACACACCAATGGCTCTATAGAATTATAGTGTAGTCGGTAAATGTGTGCGCGACACAATTCCCTGCAGTTCTCGAATGGAAGTCGGATAGTGCCATAAGTAAGCAAACTGTGTGTAGGAGGGTCTCCCGGTGGTTGAGCTGTAACCGGACAAGGTTGATTTCTTATTGTGAAATCTTTTGTAGCCACATTGATTAACGTATACTCAGGCTCCCGCTCATTTTACTCATGTAACAGAAGAACTCGATCAAAATGGCAACACTTAAAGTCTCTCCCATGACACCAACTGCATGCGCCCCAGACTGCGACTGGATGCAGACTGCTGGAGGCTGCCGTCGTCCGGGGTCTCGGGCTCGAGTCCCGGTGCGGCTCCTAGCGGGAATGGCTGTTGTGAATGTAATGTTTCCAGGTGGGCGCCAGACTAGCTCTGTTTCTAGTCGATAGGTGGGTCGTGGGGTCGATTGCCCTGCGTGGCCCACTAGGACCGTCGGCGGTGTTGCGTGGGTTATGAGGAATTCCCTACTTGGCGGTGGTTGGGAGTCGTAATGTTAATTAATCAGACGCTGAAGGGGTGCAACAAATGACGTGTGTCGTTTATTCATGCGACTGTGGTTTTGGTGTAATACCGTTGATTACACGCCACGTCGTACAGAGGGTGACGTCACACAATACAGAAGTTACACAATTACACAAAGTTAGTTGAAAGTTACGTAATAAGATGTGGCACAGGTTCACAAAAAATGTTACACTAAGGTGCGTTGCACAAGTTCATTGAATGTTACGCGGTGACGCGTCGCACAAGTTTACAAAAGAAAACGTTCTAGATTCAAGGCGTCGCACAAAGTTACTAAATATTACGTATTAGCGTGGCACTAGGCGGTTCTGAGCCTGGTTACTCAAAGAGGGGTGAGGGTGATTGGAGGCGGCCAATCCCGTATATCAACGTCTCGAGGCGGTGTTCGCGTCCACTGTAGTGGAACGCGGACCGCAGCTAAATTCGTTCAAAGTTCCCTTACGGGGTGGTGTCAGCGCCGGAGCGAATGGTTTTAATTAAAATTCTGTTCTTCGGGAGGCGGCCCGTGCCGTATGCTGAAACTACCCCGCAGACCAAGTGTGGTGCAGGGGGTTTTAAAAGTTATGCGGCCGGATTAAGTCCTGGACCGAAAATTTGACCGGGTACGCACGGACAGATAAGTAAAAAGAGGTTTCGAGTAAGTGACTATAATTACCAGAAGTGAGTTCAATGCAGACAATGGATGATGTCTCTCCGTGGGACGTGCGTCCGCCCCGGTCCACGAGTCACGCTGTACTGGCGTCATGTCATGGCGTCCGGCCGAGGCTCGGTGTCCCTCGCGCCAGGGTTGACCTCATTATGTTAGTTTCTAATGTGACGTGTTAATAAGAGAATTTAAGGGCGTTAAATTCTTACATTAATTATTAAGGCTGAATTAAGATCACTCATCCCTTCTACAAATTGAAGTTAGTATGTTTAAGAATTATTTCATTTAAATTTTACGTCACACCAGCGACTGTTCGTCTCTTGCCGGACTGCTCTGGTGGGGGTAATAACGCAACACAAGGGGTTAATAATTATGTCACATGGGTTAATTGACTAATTTAGGCAGAAGGCCGCCAGGGGGACACTCACACACGTATCGGCGTATTTACACACGTGAGTGCCCGGGCACTCCTACGTCGCACTTTCGTTAACCAACTTTTAATTTATACGCAATACTGTTTAATATTCTGTGTTTGTTTTTGTAACGTGGTCGGCTGTAATGACGGTCTGTTTATTAGGGGGGGCCGGGTTCTACCTTGGTTGCTGGTGGCTCGCCTGACTCGGGTGGGCCATGGCTAGGGGCGCGTTCCGTTAGTGGGGTTGAATACTGGCGGTTGCAGGTCGGGCTTTAGGGTGGCCTTCGGTCGGACGACGTCAAGGCATTGAAGGGTCTCGCGCCAATTCCATGCAAAAGAAACTTAAATATTTTTATGTACATTTACAGACTAAGAGTCTTACAGCATTCATTTATAATTAAATGGCATTGAACTTCAATGTAACAGATTTTATGATTTACATGTTTATTTATGTCAGGAATAATTATTGGTTGCTAGAGTAAAATGGAAAGATTGTTCGTCACTTTCTTGGACTATTCCACTTAATATTACATATTTAAACTTCCACATAAAATAGTGTTGAATGTGGTACTCACAAATAGTGTGTGTTCATTTACTATAATGACCTGAAGGGGCCACACACATGCTAACAGTGCACTTCCCTTTTTGAATATTTTCACCAGATTAAATTATATGTATTCATTCTTAGGGGGTGGGTGGGGGTATTCATTGGCCCTCCCTACCGTTGTTCATGTGTCCTGCACAGACACGATGCGAGTGTGTGTGCAGCCAGCGGGGAAGGATATGAACAGGTTTGCGACCAGGCTTAGTGACCATAGGAAGTATGATGTCACACTGTAAAACTTTCTGTTCCTAAATCTTCGTTGAAGTTTGTTCAAATAATGTTTAATGGTTATGACAACATTAAATTTTTCTCTCGTGCAGTCATGTTTCTTTGACATGATGGATGATATTATATATATAGGATCAATTTTAAAATATCTTAGATGTTTTTTCGGTCAGTCAATTAGCACTGTGACTAGCGAAAATGGTAATGACTTCCATATCGCATTCAAACGAATCTTTGAAATTGTGAATTACACATAGGATATATAATATGTTGATGACCTGCCATATTCTGCCACATTCGGCCGATTGATGTTTATGTTGTGGAGAGTGCCAAATATCATTAATTGCGGAGCCTGCGAGCTAGTCCACAGGTAGAGCTGAAAATCGTCTCGGGGATTGAAATTTCCACGTGGCTTGCAGTCAGTAGGTGTTGACCTGACAGAGAAATCCTTGTTATTGTATCCACCATGGATGCTATGAAAACCGTGGCAGCTCTGATAGTTTTTCTTGAGAATTGGTCACTCGTACATCTTCTTTTAGGAACATTACCTGTACTAGTCGCTGATCCTAGGCCCGACACAGCATGTATTTTAAGGCATGTAGTAGGACGAATGCTAATGGTACTGTTACAGCCGTTGGAGGTTACATGATTAATGGCCTATTGTTATTAAGTCCTTTTCACATGGGGGTTAGAAAAAAATATCTGTGGTCGGTTGTATTGAGATTCATTAATGTGAAACATGAAATTCCTAGAGTGCATGATGTGGTCTCGATGTGATGCCTTATTAATATACACACTGAATAAAAGAATATGAAACATTGTTGCTATCTCCCCATCGCACTGTCATTCTAAACTGAACAAAACTTAAGCCGCATGTTTGTAGAACAATAAAAACCACATGAGTCATGGTCAAAGTATTACATAGAATGGAAATTTTATACTAAGTGGCCATTAACCTTAATTTAAGTTATCACCTGTTGTTCTGTAAAGGTGGCCTCAAAAGTCCTTAAGCCCTGTTAAATGAAAGATCGTAAATAACTTTACCAGGTGTAGCTGTGTGGGTGCTAGCCCGGTCGATGATGATGTTGATGATGTCGATGATGATATTGAAATCACTGAAGGATAGGGTCCATAATGCATGAGCGTGGCTAGCCGGGGTTGTGGATGGTGGACAACTGGCCGAGGCTCCGAATGACCGCGTATCTCTTGGGGTTGGCATCACTGGAAAAACATGTAGTTAACTATGGAGTAAATCAGGCCACATTTCGAGTAGAATCGTGGTAAGTCCATAATTACTTATAATTTAATAGCTATATGTTGCTGGAAAAATGGTGTATTGTAATTATTTCACTATTATTATTGAACAATTTAACATTATTATAAAAACAATCCTGATCGATTGCTCTCGGGTGACATTCTATACATAAGCAGTGCTGTCCATTCGGGACGTTGCTTTGCATTGTCCTACATTGCACCATGATTCTCACTTGTATTCTATCGTGCATGCTCCGGCGAGGTGGAGATAAGACATAAAAGATGGCACCAACCGAAGGAGCACCGATGGATTTCGTCAAGGTTGTGAAGGTCAATTAATGTTAACATGAATGTTGTATATCAAGTTATTTATTGACGTGACGTCTAATAAATCGATGAATGCCGGCTGCATGCATGAAATAGTGTCCCGTTTCGCTGGGTCCCATTGCGCTCATTTTATATGGCTCTTTGCTAACCTGAACCTCCTAGCATTGCGACCGAGTCCGTGGCGTAATTTTGTTTTCATGCATTTCAATATAACATTTTCATTGCTCTTTGCTAACCCGTTCCTCCTAGCATTGCTGCAGAGTCCGTGGCGCAAATATATTATTTTTGACTGCATTTTGGTGTTGGGTAAAACATTTTCCTTCACATCATCCTTGAAACACTCCCATTCTTTTCCTACCTTTCCTATCATCGTCCTATTCTTAACAGAATAACACAGATTGGAAGTAGTTAAATAGCAAACATGTATAAAAGTTATAGTTATAATAATCTGTTCGTTAAAGTAATAAACATATTTGAATTAATGAGTGCAAATACAAGTAAATTTATCAATTAAATTGTAGATTTCATTTCACTCCTTCTTTGTATCCATACAAAACAGTGATAATTCAATAAAAATGATTCAATTTTATTCATAAAAGTATGCAATAATTTCATCAATGTTTCGTTATGACGTTGTCACGTTAAACTATCGTCCGCAAACCGACTTTACAGACAACCAATTTTTTGAAAAAAGGTGATGATGTATTCAAGATCGAAAATCCTTTGTTTTATATTCAAACAAGTTCGAATATAACGTACAATTAGGACTGTTATAAAAGTTATGAAATGCATAATAATTATAAGAAGTTATCTTATATATAAAATTCTCGTGTCACAGTTTTCGTTGCCATACTCCTCCGAAACGGCTTGACCGATTTTGATGAAATTTTTTGTGCTTATCCGTTATCTATGAGAATCGGCCAACATCTATTTTTCATCCCCCTAAATGTTAGGGGTAGTCCACCCCTAAATTTTTTTTTATTTCCAGTTTTTGGTAGGAAATCACCATGGCAACGGCTGTTGCTTTGTTGATGCTTCATTCGTCTCTATGGCAACGGCTATTTCATTGTTAGTGCAGTCCTCATCACCGTTGAAATTTTGCAAGTACTTTAAATATCAAAAATTGCCCTTTTTTTTCAAGTATATATATTTTACAGACTTGAAACTTCACAGTAATGTTCCTTATGTTACGCAGGATGACATTTTCCGAAAATTAGATCCCATAGCATAGGTGGTTAAAACCAGGCAACAGTGGGTACTTTGTCTGCATGAGAACAGTATTTTGCATTGTTCATGCCTTCTGCGTCTCCATGGCAACAGGCATCGCGCGGCAGTGGCGTACCCACAACGAGGGGCATGTATTATGAGCGGCGCAAGAGTGATCTGCCTGTAGACTGCCGTAGCGAAGTACGGGTACATCAGTTTTATGTTGCGTGCACGAGTCGGGAAACCATCGGTACATTATACAGCATTGTAATAAATTTTCACGGAATTTTTTATTATTTACCATTACTGTAAATGGGAGATGTGGCATAATTCTTTTTCCATTAGTATAGCCGTGCGAAGCCGGGTCGGGCAGCTAGTATTCTTATATATAGCTTTGTTGAGTATTGATATAATTTAAAAATGGTTTTTAAGGGGAAAACTGTTATAATCTTTGATGGTGTCACACGATTTTAAAGATATTAATGTTTTTGTTTGTCTAAATTTATTTGTTGGTAGTGTTCGAAAGCTATATATCATCTTATTTTACTCCTCCAGCTTTGTTGTTAGGTATGATGTTGAAAGATGAATATGTTGACAAGGCATTTATAACCAATATAATATTTAAATATTTTAAGAGAAATGTAAATCAACCATGTTGTCAGTTAAACATGGCCACGCTAGAGCATTTACTTTGCAATTATATTTTTCCAGAATTTTTTGACTAAATTTATTGGAAGATTTTGAGAAGCGAAGTTTAAAAATTTTACAGGGCTTGGTAAAACCATTATTTATAATAAAATATTTAATGGATACAAAATTTAGCCAACTTTTCAACGAAAAAATGGGTGCGGTTTTGACATTTTGTGATATCCTAGTCGTCCAACTTTATTTGACCAATTTTTTCGTCACCATTAAAGTTTCACTTCCTTCTATTTGAATATAAGTCATAGAGTAAGTGTTATTAGAACGCTCTCGGGGTGATCCGTGAAATGTTTGCTGCCACGTGTACTGGTCTATTGCACCTGCATACCAGTAATCTATGGTGACACAAGTGATCCCCACGTCATCTGGTATAAAGTACATTGTTTTCGGGGTGTTGGTTAGGTGTTGATTGTTTATATATGTAGAGTATAATATTTTTATTTGATTGACCGAGGGTTGATTACAATGGTAGGTATATATCTTTGTACAGAAACTAGCACCATACCTTAAAATTAAAGCATTTTAAGCGAACGCAATGTCGTTAGCTTAGCCAGACTCCCCTATTAGAAGACTCATAAGTTTTGTCAGAAACGTCCCGGCTGTGCCCTAATTCAAGATGTTATTTCTTCTCGGGTTGTGTCAGAATATGTAAGGATGCTCACTCACTATAATTTTCTGCGGACGTATTTGGGATCACTCGCCAGGTAGTTGCACGACTACCCTCTACTATACACTTGTTGCATTTTACATGGTACATTCTCGAGAAAGAAATATAAACCAATGTTAGATGTGTATTGGCGAAAGAAATGAAACACATGTACATCATAAAATGTTTATTTTCTTCCTATAAACTTTTAAAACATCTGATGGTAATGTTGCGAGATTAAAAACAGTTTATTCGGCAATTCTTAAGAAAAGACTATCAGGATAGTCTACAAATGTGAGAATTAAATTCCAGTATTATTTCAAGTAGGTAATGTGGGTGGGAGGATGAAGCGTGTGAACATCATTTTTCCTTTTGCCTTCTCACCGCTGAGTTTGGAGTGATCTTAAGAAAGTGCTGGAGTGAGTGGTAATTAGGAAAAAAAAGCCATATTTCCTTAAAATTTTTTTTCCCAAAAATGCTGGTTTTTACTTTGGCATGTTTTTGAATCATTCAGAAATTATTCCATATCATGTATGCAGGTTTATCCCCTGATTATAATGCCATGATCCTGAATACATTGATCCAGTGATACATGCCGCTTGCTGTTTTAATTTAGTACGTTGAAAGATCCTGAACATAACCCAAACTGAAATATCAATGCAAACAAATTATGACAGCTCTTTTGGTTGTTTTTTGCTTTCATATACATCATAATTCATTTTTATATCATAAGTTTTTGTTATGTTCAAAATATTTAATTAATTCATTGAGCTGTCTCTTTCATGCTCTAATAACATGACTAAACTACATGCAGGGGCTGGGATTGACTTCTTGAGGGGGTACTGGGAGTCTGGATGAACAGATGGAGCTTGCTTTGAAAATTTTTAAAATATTTACATTTAAATATGTATTATAAGCCATATGACATTTACAGCTGGTTAAATTGTAAATAAAAATATATTAGGACATCAATAAATCATAAAAAAATAAACTACAGCAATATCCCAATATTGAGCTTAAATGGCTCAATATCTAAATACTAATAACTAAGTCTAGATATTGATCCAGATTAAGTTACTAATAATACATTTGTTTTTGATTAATAACTAAAATTTTAAAAATTGCGCTTCAAAAATAATTTCATCAGTGTGTTTACCTTTTTTGGGTGGATGGGGGAACCATGTGCGCTCATGCAACCCCTCTTAACCCACCTAGTTGGAATATAATAGTCATTAATTTGAGATACATTTTTGTTATTTACAAAAGTATATAGATCAATGAAAAACCTTTCAAAAGTACACAATTAGGAACTCCATACTGATCACATACACTGCTTTAGGTACCATTTTTATATGAAAGATTAAAATTTTTTAGTCATCACTAAAAATTGTTAAAGTAACTTTCTAAAATAGAGACAGATGGTATATACCTTTTAAAGAATTACGAAAATAGTATTACTGTCATAATACCTATATTTTTTAATTTGTTGCTGTATTTTTTAATTTGTTGCTAGTTTTTGAGAAATTATATATGTAGTATAGTTGGTTATTAATGACAGATTTTATGACTGAATATATGTATAAGTACTGTTTATAGGAATCTTGTTATGTATAATAAATTAATATTTGTATATTTTGAGTTTTGTTTTCCAACGTGCCATTAAAAATCTTTTTAAGTTCTCTTCCCAAACTTTATGGCACATCTCAACAAGTTGTTGACAGATAATTTGAAAACGATGGTTGAATGTGATTATTGTAATAAATTATGGCATAGGTGGGTTATAAATGTTTTATGTTTCAGGTGCTGATAGCTGCAGCAATATGTACAAAGGCTGGGAAAAGTAAGTATATTTTGGTTTACAATATTACTTACACACTGCTTGGCTCTATCAGCAACCTGCTAAACATTTGACTTCCAGATTTATATGAATGTCATTACAAAGATGGGATTATAGAAGTTAAATGGGTTTCATTATTCAGCTGTTGGAACACCTAGCCTATAGTTAATGATCACATAATTAGTGTGACAAAAGTACTAATTATGAAAACTTGCTTGACTATTTAAAAATAGCAGAAAAATTGTAGCATACATGTGGCATGAAAATTTGCATTGAAACATAATATGCAGTACTTACGTAGTTGGACATCCGCAGGAATTTCCATAAAATTAAAATAATGTAAAGATGGAGTAACCCAACATTGTTGGTGAGTCTGAACGTTAACTGTATTTTGAAGTGGTGACTTGAAACTATTGGTGGTACATTTCTTCCGAATGTTGGAAAAAGGGGGGGGGGGGGGGGGGGGGGGATTTTTTTTTATTATAATTTTTAACCAGAAAGGTTTTTAGTATCACACTTTACAGGGTGTAAAAATATCTTGTATAACACCATGTGCAACAACTTGAATTAGCCACAGTAACTGATATTTAAAAACATTTTTCCTACAGGGAGAAATTCCTCCCCAGTACCCTATTAATTCCCATCCTGTACTTCTATGTATAGATAACACACATATGTTAAATATGTAAGAGCAAGCAGCTTGTAATAAAGAATTAAAAAATTTATGTAACAAGTGAATACAGAAGGATTGTGCATTCTTGCACAGTAAATTTTAAAATTAGCAGATTTTGTCTCAGGAGCTTATTTAGCATTTTGTGAGTGCCTGTGTATAGTAGTTACTATTTAATGCATGATTTTAACATCACTAGCATTAGCACAACTGTTTCTTAAAAACAGTATTGTGTGATTCAAAATTACAACTCACTGCCTTTAACATTTGTGTCGGAGTAGTCTAGATTCTGATCGATGACGTCCCAACATGGCGGCGCTAACATAATTACCACCCCTATTTTCTTACATGATAATAACAGAAATATGAGGATTTTGGATAGGGAGCATTCATCAGCTTGTTTTACACAAAACTGACTTCCTGGTATCTTATTATAACTACAGAATAGAACAAGATACCAATTAGATATATTTCCCACAGTGTCATATTATATACTGTAATCCTGCCTGGTTTAGTATATTTTGCGTACCACTTTTTATAATTTAATTATTTTTTACTATGATTTAAACTTCTCGTGTGTTGTTAAATATATTTCAGCGGCACTACCTGTTATAATATAGAATACAATACTGAAAATTTACTTCGTACTCTAGTGTTGTTTCCTCACTAACAGCATATTGTACAAAACAAGCATGAGAATCTTTCCCACCAAAAACGTCCTATTTCTGTGCTTGTAAGAACTAACAAGTCGTAAATACTTCAGCACCGCCTTGTTGACAACTTCATCAATATACCTACCATATCATTGCAATGTTACGGCATACAAATTTTTTAAATTAGCTAATGGATATTCACCAAACCTTTCACTTTATTTTTATCATAGTAACAATTACAAAACTAACCTACATTAGGAAAATGAGCTATTTTTACATTTTCTAAAAAAAATTATGATTCACGATACAAAATGCCTTTTTTTTTTCATTTAACAGAGAAACAAAAGGCATGTAAATCACTATTGCAAATCACAAACATTTAAAAACCATTTACCTTTTGTAGTTTTATGCAATAATCTTTTACTGTAACTATTACTCTTGTGTATATTAAATTTACACCAAAAGAATTAGCAATTCCACTATTTAATTGGTTCAATATCGTGAAACACAGGCAGTGATTTTCCTGTTTACTACTGTAATCACAACCCCACATTTCTTTCTCTAGACTGTACTGTTATATTAATTCAATATAAATAAACACAACTTTAATTTCTCTTGTAACTGCCACACTCATTACCACACATTTCCAATAAATTTCTTACTACTTACTAAATACTTATTGTGTTTTGTTTCTTCACTTTATATAAAGATATTCCATTCCACTTAATATTTCAATCCTACTACCACTACTATCACTCCAAAACTCACACTATCATTGGTATTTATTTTCAAACCACTATTTAGTCTTTCACTGTTCACCTTGTTCCTCCATTCAAGTTTATCATTTGCCAACTTCCATGACTTCATGCATTTCTCCCACTTTCTTTCCAACTATGGATGAGTGATCATATTATTAAATCCATAGTTTTCAAACTATTCAATATTTGAGGAGAATTATTTGAAGTAAAATATTGGAGGAAAAGTTGTACATTAACGATGACAACACTCTGAAGTTTGCTAGGTCTATTTTTTCTTCATAAATATCCTATTACTGTTCACCAAAATATTGTACTTTTAATAGGTAATTATGTTATAAATTTATTATATTTATAGATTCTGTAAAATTTATTTTAAACAAAAATTTGAACTGTTAAATTTTTCAGAACAGTAAAAAATTTTCATTTCTTGTACATTATTTTACTTTTGACTCTTAAGACTTAGATTCAGATTGGAGGTAATCTTTGGGAATCAAATTTGAGATTTGGATTAGAGAAAATTATGATTTGACACATCACTATTTCCAACCAATAGAATTCAACTGTAATGCTCTGTATCGTGTAGTGAACTTGACCCTTTGCTTCTAAAAATAAAAACATTTAAAATCCTTTATATTGGTTTGGGATATTTACATTTAGTGCATTGTTTGTTACTAAGTTAACTTGCACAATAGTAGTTTGGGTTTTGCTGTTGGCTAATAGCATCAGCAACAGAAATTACAGTTGACTCGTGATAATCTGACATTTCACTGTCCAACACGCTCAGTAGTGCAACGCTACGTTGGATGACATCACTGCTGCAGACACAGCCACGCACATACTTGTTGGAGGGAGAGGCGCCTCCTCCCGTCTGTCCCGAGACTCACGACAGTTTCAATACTATTGAGCGTGCCTAATGTTTTTATGTATTTGAATGCTGCTGCTTTGATTGTATTGTTACAGATTTACCGCGGGTTCGTAAAGGATAGCCCAATTAAAGATTTTATTACACTGCACAGTTTTATTTATTGCCACTATTTATGTCACTTACAAAAATCTTCTAAAATGGCAAATAATTAATGACACTTAATGAAAGGTCTATTCCCCAGTCACTCGTTCCACACACCTCGCTGGGCCGCACCTCTGGCGCAACTCTCACCGCAGCACCCCTCGTGGGTCTCCACCGCGGGACTCCGTCGCCACATTCTGCCGCCGCCGATAGCACTTCCCCTTCGCCGAGGGTCCGCTCGACTCCTCGCTCGCAACTTCGCCTGGGACTCCGCCGCGCCCGCGACTCTGCAGCGCCCGCGACTCTATCGCCTGGAAACTCTGCCGCGAAAAACTCCCGACTCCACTGAACTCACTCACTCCCTGCCCTGAAACCTTCGTCCAAGGACTTTGCCACTCTGCTGCACCCGCGGCACTATCGCCCGGAAACTCCGCTGCGGGAGAACTCCCAGCTAAACACTCCGAACTGACTCAGACTGACTCCGATCGGCGTCCTCGGGCATATATATAGGCCCCAGCGAAATTCCAGAACTCACAAGAGCGGCCGGGGCCTGTCGCGTTATCGCGAGTCATCCTGGCGGCAGAAATCTCTCGAAACATGTGTCGGCGGCTCGCGTAACTCCGCAGCTGTTCGGTGTCAGTTACGTGTCAAAGGCAGGGTGCCGCGCGGGGTGTGGTGGGAAGGAGGGGGGAAAGCGACAATCCTTGTTATCTTACAGGCGCGTGCTGCACATATATTGCGGCAGTCGCCAGCCAGCTCTGCACCTGCACGTGTCCCGGCCATGTCACTTTCGTAAGATTGCCCCCTCCTTAAACCTGTTCGTCCCGAACAGGTAACACTGCGCTGTTGTGAGCCATGCGGCGAAGCCATCCTACGCAGTGGGCAGTTGTACTGAATATGGCCCACTTCCTGACAGTTGTAACATCGCGGCCATCCTTCGACTTTTCGGGTCCGTATGCCAGCTTTGCGGTGACTATGGGTCTCGCTCTTCCGCACCTGCTGCTGTGGCTTTTCCCTTTCCACCGGGCAACCCTGCTGAACACGTTCCCATTCCGGACCCCTCCCTTGAGAATACCCTTGTCGGTACGCAGAAGCAGAACACCGTAGGTGACTTCCTGTTCCTTTAACCAGTGAGTTACCACCCTCCTTAATCCCGCTGTCACATCGATGTCCTTCCTCCTTCGGTTTCTTCACACGGTTCGGGCAGTCATGTTGGACGTGCCCTCTTTCTCTACTCGCGTAACATCGTGGGCGAACTCTTCTCCGTCGGACCGGTAGACTATTCTCCTGTTCGATCGTTGTTTTACAGCGTTGTACTTCTTCCTTGGGCTTCCCTTCACGATTCAGACACTCGCGCCGGATGTGTCCTAGTTCTTTGCAGACGAAGCCCCGCTGTCTTCCCCTTGTTTTCTGGAACTGAGATCTATTCAACAGCTTCTTCAGTGTTCCAAGTATAATCTCCTCGTTAGTATCTGAGCGGCTATTCTTTTGGTGGTAAGGTTCTATCACGGCCTGTCTCGCTCTGATACTCATGTTTCTTGAGGCAATGCAGGCAGCTTCGATTTCCAGGGCATGAACAAGAGCATCGCGAATGTTTTTGTGGCAGGCCAACCAAAGAGTTTGCTGAACCTCCACATCTCTAAGCCCGTCTATAAAAGCACTAGTTGCCAGCTGTTGTCGAAATTCTGTTGGTGCATCTGGATAAGCGAGGTACACAAGACGCTCAATGTCAGCCTCGAATTCCTGGAATGTTTCTAAGGGCCGCTGCTGACGTGTCTTCAGGGCTGTTCTGTATACCTCGCCCATGTGTCGGTCGCCATACCTTAATTCGAGAGCTTCCACCAGTACCGCATAGTTCTTCTGCTCTGGTACTGGTATGGTCTGAAGCAGCTCGAGTGGAGGTCCTCGCAGGGCCAGGACAAGTGCTGTAGCCTTCTCCTCCTCTCCCCAGCCATTTACCTCAGAAGCTGCCTCAAATTGTCTTCTGTAGACAGCCCACGAGGTTTGACCATCGAAGGTGGGTGGCTTGAACTTTGAATGGCCATTGACAGCACTCTCTAGCTTGATGTCCCCCGAGGAACTCCTCTTGTTCGAAGCAGCTGTAGCCTCCTTAATCAGTCGGCGACACTCTTCGGTTACAGCTGCTACTCGCTGTTCGGTGGTCTGCTCGAGCTGAGCTAATTGTTGGGCCACTAGTTCTTCATGTTGGGCTAAATTCTGCTTCAGACATTGCACCTCGCCTTCAAATTGGGTGCTGGTTTCGTCAATCTTCTTCATTTCTTCTTGAGCAGCTATTATTTCTTCTTGTCCCCTCTTCATCTCTTCTTGAGCTGCCACCAGTTCAGCACGCATATCCTCTTGACCCCTCTTCATTATATCGATTTCATTCTTCATGGCATACTTAATCTTTTCATTGCAGTTTCTCATTTCATTCTTCATTTCTTCCTGGCTGCTATCAATATTAACCTTCATTTCTTCTTGGCCCTTATCCATTTTATTATTAATTTCGGCCATGTAAGCCACTATGTTTTCCAACTTGTCAGCAGCCATCTTTCTTGTCAACATACACTATTAGTTTTTCACTGTCACTATTGTTCTATCACTACACTATTTATCACCTATGTGCTTAGCTACCTGCAATTCCTAATACTAACTTTATTCTAGAAAAAAGTAATTCTATTATTATTTTAATTTTAAATTTCTTAAAACCTAATCCTAAATCTAATAAATAGGGCTATCCCACTTCTGACACCAAAATGTTACGTTTTACCGCGGGTTCGTAAAGGATAGCCCAATTAAAGATTTTATTACACTACACAGTTTTATTTATTGCCACTACTTATGTCACTTACAAAAATCTTCTAAAATGGCAAATAATTAATTACACTTAAAGAAAGGTCTATTCTTCAGTCACTCGTTCCACACACCTCGCTGGGCCGCACCTCTGGCGCAACTCTCACCGCAGCACCCCTCGTGGGTCTCCACCGCGGGACTCCGTCACCACACTCCGCCGCCGCCGATAGCACTTCCCCTTCGCCGAGGGTCCGCTCGACTCCTCGCTCGCAACTTCGCCCGGGACTCCGCCGCGCCCGCGACTCTGCAGCACCCGCGACTCTATCGCCCGGAAACTCTGCCGCGGAAAACTCCCGACTCCACTGAACTCACTCACTCCCTGCCCTGGAACCTTCGTCCAAGGACTTTGCCACTCTGCCGCACCCGCGGCACTATCGCCCGGAAACTCCGCCGCGGGAGAACTCCCGACTGAACACTCCGAACTGACTCAGACTGACTCCGATCGGCGTCCTCGGGCATATATATAGGCCCCAGCGAAATTCCAGAACTCACGAGAGCGGCCGGGGCCTGTCGCGTTATCGCGAGCCGTCCCGACGGCTGAAATCTCTCGAAACACGTGTCGGCGGCTCGCGCAACTCCCAGCTATCCGGTGTCAGTTACGTGTCAAAGGCAGGGCGCCGCGTGGGGAGTGGTGGGAAGGAGGGGGGAAAGCGACAATCCTTGCTATCTTCCAGGCGCGTGCTGCACATATATTGTGGCAGTCGCCAGCCAGCTCTGCACCTGCACGTGTCCCGGCCAATGTCACGTTCGTAACAGTATACTATAGTTTTAATTTTTATCTTGTTAAGTGTTGTGTGATGACGAGTACAAGTGGAATTGCTTAACGTAAGCATAAATCATTAACTTTTACTGATAAATGGGAAATTATTAAACGGTATGACCTTGGTGAAACTCCAACTGCCATTTCTAAAGATTTTGACATTGGCCAATTTACTGTTTATGATATAGTAAAAAGTAAGAGTAAAATAGAACAATTTATAAAAACTGTAGAAAAATACTCTTAAGAGAAAAACCCTTAGCATGGGTGAATATCCTCAAGTTGAGGAAGCTCTTCACGCTTGGTTTAAGCAACAAAGAAGCAGACATGCCCCTAATTGGGGATATATTTTAAAATGGAAAGCCCAGTTTTTTTATCGTGAAATAACCAACAACGATGATTTTCGTGCCAGTGATGAATGGTTAAAAACTTTAAGAAGTGGTATGGCATTTGTTTCTTGCAGATGAATGGAAAAAAACTATCAGCAGACGAGACTGAAGTTTCTCAATTCATTAAAGATTTAAACGTCAAAATCGCTGAACTAGGCCTTACGCTGGAACAACTACCTATATAATGCTGATGAACTGGCTTGAACTGGCAGCAACTCTTAAGTTCTTAACAAAAACTTTTCTAATGGACGATGGAAAAAATGTTTCAGGAAGGAAATTTCAAAAAGAGTGTATCACGTTACTGGTATAAAAATTTTTTGCTGGAAGCCATATTTAAAACTATTAGCTGTGAGTAAATCAAAGTTTCTACAGGTATTTAAAAATTAAATTCAAGTCTCTTCCAGTATAGTAAAATAACCATATTTGAGTGTGTGTCACTAAATAAGAGTTTTTTAGACTGGTTTTTCCAATGATTTTGTACAAGAAGTCATAGGAACACTTAAAGGGAAAAAATCTGCCATTGAAGGCCCTTTTGTTGCATAATGCTCCAGGATGCCCGGACAAGGAAAAATTGACTGTTAAGATGGTTGATGGCTACATAGAGGCATTCTATTTGCCAAAAAACATCACTGATTCAGCCTATGTATCAAAATGTTATCAAGACTTTGAAAGCTTGTTACAAGAAGCACTAGGCCTACTGATTGATATCGTCAGCCAATCTGACGCAGTCATCACATCAATCTTGATAAGATTTAACGTCAAGGATGTCATTGTCAATTCAGCATTTGCATGGCGTCAAGTCAAGTCAACTCTTTAACTCTGATCAAATCTATGAAAAATGTTTGGCCAGAAAACCCACTCCTTCCAAAGAAAGATGACAGAAATAACAAATCTGAAGGTAACAACGATGTTATCAAGGCTGCGCTTACACTTTGTGATGAAATTAACATTCCGAAAGAATCTGCAGAAGACTTGAGAAGATGAGTATTAGATGATAACCTTGATTCTGATCTGTCAGAAGAGAAAGATAATCCAGGAAGTTACGGCTCATGTTGTAAACAACACGTTTGAGTTGCCATGGAGGTGAAATGCACAATCACTTGCAATGAAGTTATGTTGGCTGCAAACTCTGTGATTGTTGGTGTGAGGAGCTGGAACTTGACTACGAGAACATTTTAATGTTAAAAGATATTCAAGAAAAAGCTATGACAGACTTTACATAAGAAGAAACAAAAACAATTACAGATTTTTAAAGTCATAAATATGTACTGTAGGTACATAGGTAATTGCTGCAGATTGTATTGTTTTATGTAAAAATAATTACAGTACGAATATTTATATATGTATTGTATTTGTATATTTCTGTATATGTAACTACATATTGTGGACATTAATAATAAATTTGTATTAATTATTGGTGTAAATCAATGCCTAATTAAATTTTTTTATATCCTCAATGGCCGTAAAATATGTACTCAATATTTTAACTATATTTTGTATATTTTTATATATATATGTATAGTTATATATGTCTATGTATTTATATATGTATGTGTATGTGTTTATATATATATATACATATATATGTATATATACATATATATACATATATATATGTATACATATATATATATATATATATATATATATATGTATACATATATATATATATATGTATATATGTATGTATATATATATATATATATATATATATATATATATAAGAAACTCAAATATTTGAGTTTCACATAACTTAGGGACCATTACATTAGTCAAGATAACTCACCAATTCAGTTAAATAACTGTCAGTTTCTTCGGAGTTTCTTGGCTTCTGGATTGTAGCCACGTCGAAGGAAAAGATTTCGCAGACTTTTTGGTGAACCTTACAGTCACAGTCAGCAGGATAGCAGTTACTTACTGAGGTTCTTGATAAATTGTCCTGCTTTAAATACTCTTGCCTGAGAGAGTAGTGTTTTCTGATCGGTTGGGCTGTTTGGCCAATCAGAGGAAAACTGTCTTTTGTTGGATGCAGGAATAGGTTTTGAGGATTTATGAAAAGTGGTTCCCATAATAGCTTAATTTGTATCCATCCTCTATTTTTGTTTGATGTTTTTTTTTTTAATATTCTACTGCTTCTCGAATGTATCTTTTATTGTATTGGGAAATGATGGTTATGGTGTTGAATTGGTTGAATTCACTGCTGTGGCTAGTTTCCATGGAGTTTTCTGCTATGGTTGATCATTTGTTTTCATGTATATAGTCGCTGATATGTTCTTTAACCCTAGTTATGATTCACCTGCAAGTTTGTCCTATGTACACATAAACATGGAATCCTGTACACACTGGCTAAACTTTTGGCTGGAGTTTATCGTTTACTAATATCAGGTACCCTTAATCTTGTTTATAGGTTTTTTGTGGCCAGAATTCTTAAAAAAAAAAAAAAAAAAAAAAAAACATATAATTCTTAAACCTTTAAAAAATGTCGAATTTATGTAAATTTGTGTAAACCTTTTTAACCCCCTCACTGCTGTATGTTCAACAATATTACAATAAGTATAGTGCTACTAGCTGTATTAATAGATATTCATCACCTGTGCTGAATACTTTTTTTTGCTGATGTTGTTGCAAGTGTTATAGACCACTTTTACAAATATATTATTACTTATTTTTCATAACACACTGTTTAATTAGAAAAATTTATTGCATGATAATTTTTTTTAATATTTTGATATACAGATATTCTACTAATTTTATTATTTTCACACCTCAACATGGATTATGAAATCGACATTATTATTGATACATTATACTGGATTCATTATTCTAATATTTCTTAGACACACTATATTGGTATAAAAATTTTATAATACTACATAATTTGATTTTACATTATTGCAAAAATGCGAAATAAACCCTCATTTTAGGTGAGAAATGTTCACATTGATTTCGCTAATTGTTTTATCACATTGATGATGTATCTATTATATAGTAAACTAGTTATTTTTTTGTATTGAATCAACACTTGTATTGCACATATGGTTTTTGAATATTATTACAAATGCATACTGGTTTTGTGGGAACACTGTATCATTTTTACAGTTTTTCCTATAAAAACTTCAGAAATTCTTTTTGGTGTGATAACCCTTGAAGCATGGGATGACACACAGTGCAACATTACAGTCTCTGCATGAATATCTTGTTTCTCTGCGAATTTTGTGTTTAGTACACACAACACATTTTCGGGTAGGAAACTTTTTCACACCAGTTGCTTCAATGGCAGTAGAAAAATGTCTTTGTGATAAGCGCAGGGGAGTGTCTTCATCTGATCTCCTCCCACCCCCTCCAGACTTTTTTCTTTGTTTCATAAATTTTTCCAAAAGTTCTCTGATAAGCATTAGATGGAATGTAGCAAGAGGTAGTTTTGTCCCGGTAACAGTTGAGTGAAGAGCATGGGCATTCAGAACTGCCAAATCTAATGCATGGAAAAAAAGTTTTTTTATACAATATCACAGTTTTTCTCACTGATTGAATGGAGCTAATTACCATGTCAGTTCGATCTACAGATCCCATACTCCTACTATAGTCCAGAACACACGTAGGTTTCATTATTTTATGTCCACTTTTTCTGTCTGTCTTTTCACTTTCTGCCATGTCTGCACTATGGCAGGTGCTCATCATCCATACTTCACGCTTGTCACGCCACTTCATAGCCAATAACTCACCTGATGACCTGAAGGAAATTTCTCCTTTATCCAACTTTTGGATTTTTGGCATATTTTTGTGATTTTTTCGCACTGTACCACAGGCATTTGTTGAACGTGTATGGAGCCAATGGAAAAGGCTGGGACTTGAATACCAGTTGTCCAGGAATACAGTGTGACCTTTGTTCATATAAGGTTTCAACAAAGTGGCCACAATGTCTCCAGACTTTCCCAAACCTAAATCGTCAATGTCACTTTTTGCACCAGTGTACACTACAAAGTCAAGAACGTATCCTGTCTGACAATCGCATAAAACAAATGTTTTGATACCAAACCTGCTTCTCTTCGATGGTATGTATTGTTTGAACATCAAACGTCCTTTGAAAAGGACCAAGCTCTCGTAAATACACAATTTACAGAAGGGCACAAATGAATATCGAAAAGCATTTCAAATTCTGTCTGCAATACCTTGAATTTTGAAAAGTTTATCTCCAATATTATCCACACTGTTGTCACAGAAATGAAGCATTCGCAGTAAAAGTAAAAATCTGTCTCTTCACATGATGTCTCCAAACACTAGTGTTCGCAAAAGAGCATCTTTTGACCAATATTCACTTAATTTTAGTTTTTTCACACGTGTCATCAGCAAACAAACTGCCAGGAAGCAAAATAATTCTTCGAAATTTGTGTCCTGCCATTGCTTGATACGAGAATGGGACTGCAAAATTAGTGGAACATTTTCAACAGCATAAATATAATAGCTGTTACATTGTTCGGCTTGTTCCAGTTTGTTTAATGAAATAAAAATATTTTCTTCCTTTTTCATTTGAGAGTTTTACTGTCCGAAAGACGAAACAACTGGATCCAATCACTTTCAATATTTTGTTCACTCATTCAACACGTATATCCGCCTGTCGAGAAATGCTCGCAGCTTGGGCAATGAAAATTAATGAAAAACAAACGTAGATTAAGTCTTTCTGTAACCTTTTACGGTAAGTACCCGAAATCTGTGCGGCCTCAAACATGGCCGCACTTGGTGAAAACAACAGCCACCGCGAGCCGTCGAATGCGCCCTCGCCTTGCAGCGTTCGACAGACGACTGGTGAGGTCATAGCACTGTGTCCTTCACGCAGGGAAGGCAGTCACATGACCTCACCGACCAATCACACACACGCTTCATTTACACTACAAATTACAAGCCAATCAGAATACGCGACACACCTTGAAAACAATTTTCTACACACAGAGCCAGGGACTTCACATTCTCTTGCTCTCTCCCACATCGTGAGACAGTAGTTATCACTTAGTTCCCACGACCAGTGGGGAATCACAGCTTTTGTCTCTCTCTTACTGGGGAATCACTGTTTCTTTCTCACTTGCACTTACAGGTCTCTTATGCCTCTCTCTTTTTACACATCACCCCAGACACAGTCCCTCGTTCTAGAACCATTATGTAACATCTGCATTCTAATAAAATATATATAATTATAATACAATATTAAAATTTAAATAAATAATAGAAAAAACGCATACATAATATTAGGTAACTATAAGTAGCAAAACATAGTTGAAAGGATGACAGAAGAAACATGATTTTTAAATAATTATAAATTCAGAATAAAATATACTGGCAACCTAAACCATTCTTAGTAACAATGCTATTAGTATAAAAGGCATGTATACTGCAATGTCATCAACGAATGTCATCAACGAAACAGCAAAGAACACTAGAAAAAAGTCTATTATAGGACTTTGATTATTTACATTTGCTTTACATCCTGAATGTGCATCATTGAAGAAGGGATGGTTTGTTGGAGACAAATTATTAGAAGACCATTCTAATGTGTCTTCTATTCTTTTCTTGGTAGGGTTTTCATTATCTTCGTTATTGCTGCTATCACTCTGAGTCTGATGACTCTTCAACAAATCTCATTCTTGAAGAACTGCGAGTAGTCCCAGCCGACGAAGATGGCTGGGGAGATTTCTCCCTGTGGTGTGAAGTATGCCCATCATCTGAATCACTAGATGAAAACATTTCTTCTTCACTGTCGCTCCTTGTGAGGATCAACTCCAGTGCTTCCTTGTTAGTGAGAAATTGTTGTCTCTTCATAATTTATATATACAAATTACCTGTTAGTCTTGAAAAAGCTAGCGCACGTGTGATATTACACTGCACAACTGTTCTGCTCTTCCCTCCCACCCTCTTTGCCAAGCTAACTGTAAACAACACCCCCCCCCCCGAGTCACACAGATAAACATCCTGTAGAGCCACACCACCAAGGCTCAAGAAAAATGTTATCAGCAGAATATTCCAATTTCAAAGGCAGGAACGGTGAGTGTCGTGAAGTGGCAGCTATGACTGTTTATGGAAGCGATTGGATGGGGTGGGCAACTACCTTATCTTAACTGTCTCACTTATCTGTATTACGGGGAGCAGCAGACAATATGTCATGTGTGCTGCGCCTCGGGGTGTCTGGCCGCTGCTGTGGAGTGAACTTGGCAGGCTATTTATAGATAGATGAAGGAAGAGGGACTGAACGAGATATCTCGTCCTTCCCAGTGGTGATACATAAAGTAAAAGACGAGTTATCTCGTCAATAGCACTGGCAGTCAATAATAAAACAAACGAGATATCTCGTCCACAGCAGTGAAAGGGTTAACAATGCAGTCTGATTGGCATTCAAATTAATTTTCTTAATAGTAATGCATACTTTAACCTGTAACAAAATTTATTGTGCCATTATCTTTCCTAAAATAGTTCGGGCATTTTACAGTAAACAAAATTATACATTAGTTACAATTCTAGCTTGCTAGAAGTGAGCCTGTTGATATATAATTATTTAGTGGTCATTTGTTTTGAGTATGTCATAGGTAGGTAACACATGACTGTGTTTCTGTTGGCAATATATGTTCTACTATCTTGCTAAAACAGCTATTAATCTACCACATCCACATGATGATTGGGCTTTTGTGTTAGCAATGGTAGAGAAGTGTTGTCTGTCACAGCGCTGGTCTTGTGGCAGTTCGTGGATATGACAAAGGCACGCATCGAGGGTATGCTGGTTGTTTGTAGACAGTGCTGAAGTGCTGTTGTCTGTCAGCGCTGGTCTCACGGCGCTTCATGGAGATGACGATGGCATGCATAGAGGGCCTGCTGATGGTTTGTAGACTGTGCTGAAGTGCTGTTATCTGTCACAGCGCTGGTGTCGCGGCAGTTCGTGGAGATGACCAAGGCACGCATCGAGGGTCTGCTGTCGGCCTTCCCCAAGCTGATGTCGGCGGGCAAGCAGCACACGTTCGTGGAGACGGAGTCGGTGCGCTATGTATACCAGCCGCTGGAGAAGCTGTACATGCTGCTCATTACTACCAAGGCCAGCAACATTCTCGAGGACTTGGAGACACTGCGCCTCTTCTCCCGGGTGGTGTGTGTTTCCCTGCTCCCAGTTGTTAGCTCAAAGCTACTATAGTCAAAAATATGTATTGAATTAATAAAAGCGTAAATTTAATGCTGAAAGGCTTAAAAGCGGATGGTTCGCAACTCTCACATATTCTTAAGGTAATTACGACCAAGGAATTTCATGGTAAAAATCTAATAATTATATGCGTGCTGAAATTGTGTTCTTAGTTTGAACGCAATGTTAAATTAACTCCTCTCTCTCGGCACTGATGAACAGTTTATCTGAAGACATGTTAAATAATGAAGTTGCATTATCTGAAATTGCGAAATCATATGTTTCAGTTCACTTTCAATAAGCAAATCACTTGCTTCCCTCTAGTCACAAGCTATGCAGTTAAATTTTATAAAAATATTCAACAATTAAAGCAAACTCTGTTACAACCTTGCAGTTAATTAGGTACACATGTATGAATTTTTACTTATGTTACATATTTTTAAAATAATTAATCCAGAAGTTACAGATTTCATTAATATAACAACAGCCTCTCCCTGCACGTGCCCTACACACAACACAGGCCAAATGCACAGAGGCTGGCGTACAGTGTGGTCTGTGCCGGGTTGGGAACGGCAAAGAGTATCAGCAGAGAAACATTTTGCTGCTGGATCGTGCACCTGAATCAACCTCTTAAAATATAATTTTTATTTCTCATTATTTTGCAAAGGAACATTGGGTGTCCTAGTGTCTTAATTATGCTGATGTGACTGATATGTGATTAGAAAAATAACACTGTACACATACTTAAAAAAATTGGTGTAGGATTACCCTTTGCTACATTGTAAAAATAGTATTAAATTGAATTACTTATTTTATTCATTGTATTTGTCCTCAACTGTGCAGAGTGAACTCTTAGATATACATGTTCATTAACTTATGGTGAATGTTCATTAACATTCATCTATAGTTTTTCTTAAAAGTTGCAATTTAAGTCTGACATTGGGTTTGGATATTGCAAAAATTGGCAAAAAAAAGTAGGCTTATTTCAAACTTAATAGTTTTTCCCAGTATGTAAAATGGCTGTCTCTTATACTATCCTAAAACTACCTGGTGAAAAAATCAACATTAATGGTGTCTGTTTGATTTCATTACATGCTTTTTTGTTTTTCTTAGTCATAGATAATTGTATATAATTTAATTTTATTATTATTTTTATTTGCGAAGCAATTGGTTAATTGTTGTGAGGGTTGGAGCTTCTGGTCCGAACTGCAGATTCGAGGATGGTGTGACAGATTCCAGAGTACTGCCACAGCATGGAGGAGACTGAGATAGCAGACAACGCGTTCAATCTGATCTTTGCGTTCGACGAGATCGTGGCGCTGGGCTACCGGGAGAGCGTGAACCTGGCCCAGATCCGCACCTTCGTGGAGATGGACTCTCATGAGGAGAAGGTGTACCAGGCCGTCCGACAGGTGCGTTTCTTTGTGGAAGGACAGTGTGGTTTCACATTTTTTTTGCCAGCTTGCAAACTGCATCACCTGCAGTTTTGTGCCAAGTCCTGATGTTTGTGAAGAATTACCTAAAAATGCTATTATGAAATTTAAATCGTATGCATTAACTAATGTCCAGTAAGTGACATTGACACAGTTGTCAGACAAAAAGTCTTGGTTACAAGTACTTGCCTGACTAGATATCTATGCGTAGTGATGGGAAAAAGCGGTGTTATTTTTATGCCAATTTCGTTTCAATAATCAGCAATTGCGGTGTTTTGTGTTTTTATAGGAAAACATATTTTAAAATGATATTTTAAAAAAAGAAAATTTTTTACTACCGGTACTTACGACATTTTCTTCAAAAGTTTAAAGCACCCTTCAAATTCATCTTTTAACTATGCTTCCACTTTCTCCCCCAATTTTGGAACATATGTTCTCCTAAGGGAACTGGCTGTAGGAAGATCTCCCCCACCCTTTACATTTTTATTAATCCAACCACGTAATTGGGTGTTGTCTAATTTCTGGAGTGGTATGTTGGCAGATATAAAAGCCTCGGTTGTATCCAAAATAAATGTCTCTCTGTCCTCACATACTTTTTCCCCGACTTTTGCGACTTCTTCTAGTGTTGCAAGACGTTTGCTGCCACTGCTTGTGCCCTCGGCACCTAACCTCACTTTCATATGATGCTTACTAGCAACATGTTTGACAACAGTGTCCCTTCTCTCGTAATCAACTCGGCAATTGCACCATTTGCAGAAGAAAATGTTGTTGGAAACGTACAGCCCTTCCGATTTAAATTCCGTTGCCCACGATAAGCAAGATGCTTTAAATTTTGGCATCGCTTTATTGGGCCTAGCAGTAAATAAGTCAAAACCTACAAGGATTCTTGTTTTACTTTAAACTTCCTGCCTGTGTAAACTTTTGCAAAAGTATAGAATATTAATGAACACGGCAAATTGACTAGGTATCCCGAAAGATAACACACGTCACGCGTTGTTTTGCTAACGAAAAAATGGTACGTTGGTACGTGTACTATCGCTGTGCTTGCTGCTAGCGCATTCAATTGTCTTCCGTTGCAATCTGGCGTCAACGAAAACAAACGAATATCGAGTTCAGAATTCGGGATGGCGTAATAAATGTTTACAAAAACATTATATAACATTTTTTCGGTTCCAGGTATTCAAAAAGAACTAATTAAGCATCGGAGTAAAGCAATGAAAAATATAATCAACGGAAAAATTATGTTGTATTCTATTGTGAAGCGAAGGGGAAGGAGTAAGGACTGCTGTGTGTAGATATGGAGGCTGCCGGCTGAATAAGTACTGCAATGGGTAATTTTCTGAATTGATAGGCGTAATGTTTCTGGCAAATGGAAGACGCTAAAAGTCAGCAAAGGTGTTTTAAAATAAGTGGTATTTCCAACCTAATGTGTGAACATCATATTTTGTGACATCACGCATATAATTTTTTATAAAGTCGCAAATGATTAATATTTTAACATTTTTTTTCGGAGATTTTCAGAATTTCGCGTTTTATAGTTATAAAAATCTTTTTTCGCGAAAATTCGCGGGAAAATCGTTACACCATTTTTTCCCATCTCTATCTATGCGCTATTTTATCAACTATGTATTTTGAAAAATCCTCTGCAGGGACCATTACATATTTCAAGATAACCCATCATCTCACTCAAATATCTGTCAGTTTCTTCGGAGTTGCTTGGCTTCTGTATTGTAGCCACGTCGAAGGAAAAGATTTGGTCAACTTTCTTGCAGATCTTACAGTCACTGTCATCAGGGTAGCAGTTATTTACTAAGGTTCTTGATAAATTCTCCTGTCTTTAAATATTCTTGCCTGAGAGGGGAGTGATTCCTGATCGGCTGCAGCTGTGGGTAAGGTTTTTCAGGTTCCTATGGCAAAAATTGTGATCATATTAGGTTTTTTGTTTAAAGAAAGGTCTGTTTTTTCCATATTGTAAATATTTTTTTTTGTACATAATTTCTATTGTTTTTCAAACATATATCATACAGCTCCACAAGTTTTTGAATTCCAACATCAAAGAAATCTGCATCCTGTGAAGAAAACCAATCCATGACCACAGTTTTCACTTTGTCTTCATTGACCATCGATCACCAAGGAACTCCTTAAGTACCAAAACAAGTGAAAATCACTGCAAGGTCTGGACTGTAAGGTGGTTGATCCAGTTGTTCCCATCGAAAAGACCTGATGAGACCTTGTACTTATTTGCAGAAACATGTGGCCTTGCATTGTCATGGAGCAACATCACACCAGAAGTCAGCAGGCTACACTGCTTGTTTGTGTAGCATGCTGGAGTTTTCTCAAGGTTACACAATACGCATCTGAATTGATTTTGGTGCCTCCCTGCATAAAATCCATTAACAAAATCCCTTTTCTGAAATTGTCTGTTTGTCTTTCACTTTGGTTGGAGACGATGTGTGTCGACATTTATTGATTATTGCTTGGACTCAGAAGTCGTGTGACACACCCAAGTCTCATCTCCTGTAATGATGTGGTTCAACAATTCATTTCCTTCCTAATTGTATCAAGTCAAAAACGATAAAGCACAGCTCAATCTTTTTGTTTTGTGATCATCAGAAAGCAGTCTTTGAATACACAGTGAACACAATTATCGATAATTCAGTTTTTACAAACAATGGTGTACTAAAAACACCTTGAAACCTATGTAAATTCACTTGATAATGTTGAAATCGTGAATTGTCGGTACTCTTGAATTATGTTGTCCACATCACGAACCAAATCCTGAGAAATCAGAGAAGGTTGGCCAGGATGTGATGCATCATGCACATTAACCCACCCGTTCTTGAATGTTCTCTTCCAGTTTCAGAGTTTACTGTCACACATAGCATAATCACCGTAAACTTCACAAATCTGACTGTGAATTCCAGCTTCTGTCAAGTTTCTTGTACTCGAGAATTTAATTACAGATCATATCTCACAGTCAGCGGGGGACTCATTTTTCTTAAATATTATAAACTTCTACAGTTCAGTGCACACACAGATGATAGAGTTGCAAATGGTGTCTATTAGTACGCAAAGAATGTTGGAAGACGAAGCACAAGCACATTGCGCTGATCGTGTGTCATTCTTACTCTCATTCACAAACGAACCTTATTTAAAAACCATCCCTTGTATAATATGGAAAATTGTATTCACAGTATCTAATAATTTGATGCAGGGTAGGGGCTTTAAAACTAATGAAAAATTTCTTTTAATACCTATAATCAGGACAAAGTTATGTGGTTTTTTGATTCAGATCCATCATTAACTGGCCTATTAATTAATTAATTACTCTTGGCTTGATGTTGCATTTTGGGACAACCTGTGTACATGGCTCCAACGCTGTAGGAGTTGCTAGCTGTCTGGAGGATGGCTAGTATTATAAGGTAATAATACCTTATAATTAGGGCCACGATTATATGGTGAATCGCGAAATAGCAAAATTTTCCGCGAATTTTTACGGAAAATGTGAAAAAAGCAATTTTTAAGAAAAACCGCTAAATAACACTGAAACTACACAATACAAGTCTCTTATATTTTAATGCGAAAAGTTTGATAGTCAAAACTTGCCCGGGTCCTGGTTGATAAGCTGGAAGAATTTCCTGCCTTGCATTTCTACGTGCTTCGTCTAATCAGCTTAAGGGCGCCGTCTGGTCAGCATGTGTGTTGGTGAAGCGGGATGATAAGAGCGACGCTCAATGGTAGTTCTAGCGTGGTAAAACCTCTAAGTGCAAGGCTCTGAACTGACGCGCAGTCATCTCGTTCCCGTCAGATAACTGTGAAAGTTGAGCGGTGACCGTAACATTATATGGCGGAAAAATAAAGATAAAGGTGTAATGCATTTCCCTCTGATACTTTCAAGAAATTTGTAACGGGGTTTTTACACCTAAAACTTCGAAAACATGCCTTTTAGCCATTTTATCTCAATAGAACCCCCCCCCCCCCCCTCCCCCCCCCCCACACACACACACACACACACAGAGAGAGAGAGAAAGAGAGAGAGAGTAAGAGAGAGAGAGAATAAGAGAGAGAGAGAGTAAGAGTAAGAGAGAGAGAGAGTAAGAGTAAGAGAGAGAGAGAGTAAGAGTAAGAGAGAGAGAAAGAGAGAGTAAGAGAGAGAGAGACTAAGAGAGAGAGAGTAAGAGAGAGAGAGAGTTAGAGAGAGAGAGAGTTAGAGAGAGAGAGAGTAAGAGAGAGAGAGTAAGAGAGAGAGTGAGAGAGTAAGAGAGAGAGAGAGTGAGAGAGTAAGAGAGAGAGAGTAAGAGAGAGAGAGTGAGAGAGTAAGAGTGAGAGAGAGAGAGTGAGAGAGTAAGAGAGAGAGTGAGAGAGTAAGAGAGAGAGAGAGAGTAAGAGAGAGAGAGAGAGTAAGAGAGAGAGAGAGTAAGAGAGAGAGTAAGAGAGAGAATATATATAGTAATCAAGTTCTTTTGATGTAAATTATCTGGATAAGCTAAATACTTCTCTTAAATTAAATTAATAAGTTGTAGTTAAAGTGTCACAAAAGAGTGGAAATAAATTTATTATAAAAAAAATCCTATTCTGTGGGAAATCCCTGACTACTGTAAATCACCATTCTGTGGAAAACATCATTTCTATGGAGACTACTCCTTTTGTGGGGAAATGCCCTTTCTGTGATTAAGTCCCAGTCAGATGTCCTGATTTCCTGGACTTAGTTCTCTGATGTTTTAACTTTTCTAGTTTAACATGAGTGGCAGAAAGTGAATGTTTTATCTTATATGGCTTTGTTTTGAGAATCAAAATAAGTGATGTATTAAAAAATATCTATTTAAACAAAAATTAATAAAAAAATCTTTGGTTTAAACAAAAAAAAGTTGTTTGGTTTAAAAATTTTTTTTTTTTCAACCCTGATATTTACATATATATTTATGGCTCCATCCCTTTAAGGAGTGTAAGCTGTGCAACAGTGTGTTTGTATATGCATTCATACATGGCCCCAGCCCTATAGTGCATGCCAGCTGTCCAAGAGCTCTTTTTTGTATATCTACATAGACCCAGTCCTTGGTGGATGCCAGTTGACCAACAGGGGGTTGTAAATGTATAAATTTAATGACCCTAACTTACTGGGTACAAGCTGTCACACGAAGAGCTGTGTTGCAGACCCAGGAACGTGAGGCCAAGAACAAGATGCGGGAGAAGGCGAAGGAGTTGCAGCGACAGCGTATGGAGGCATCAAAGAAAGGGCTGAAGAGTCCTGGGTTTGGCGGCGGGGGAGGGTTTGGAGGCGGCTCCAGCCACATACCGCTGCCCATCGTGGGCGACACTGCTTCTGTCCCATCGGATCTCAAGCCCAGTTTCACCACACTGCAGTACGTATTGAGTCCTTGCAGTCAGGGACCACATTCTCCATTCACTGGCTTTTGCAATATTGTATGTGGCAAAAACTTTCTTGTGAGATGGTTACAACTGTCTATTTTTATTTTATTTATTTTTAAAAATATTTTGCTGGTAGCATTTATTTGATGTTTTATATAGTTTTTATGAAACACTTTTTTTCTGAAGGCCATTTGTTATATTTGTTAATACTCCAGTTCATAATCACAAAGTTAGGCATTTGTCTTCTTTCTTATGACATTATTGTTTGTTCATTTATCAATATACAGTAAACTCCCGGTATATCGCGCCTCGATTGATCGCGGAATCGGGTATATCGCGGGTCAAACCATGTCCCCCAGTCAGAAATGAATAATAATAATGGAATAAATGGTTGACAGCCGATTAGGATAATTTTGCGTTGTAACTAACAAACTAAGCATCGGGCAGAAAAAAGCCTAGGCGTAGAAAATGTCCGCAGTAAAATTCTAAACAAGATATCTCCGTACATTATTCCTCTATCTTGTAGGGTTTTCAAATTATGGTCCAATCCAGCCCAGTGATATTTTCTGAAACACTAGTTCTTAACGTCGCTTTATCTCACAAATGAAGCATCGGACAGGGGACCTGATAAAGCCCACCGTCCAGCGACATCCAGCGTGACTCGGCTGGGGATTGATGTTGGATAGGCTTGGTTGTCGGCAAGCGCTGGGTAGGGAGAGACGAGCCGAGAATATGGAGAGAGGTATAGATTAGAGCGGGCAGAAACTTGAAGAGGGGGAGTGGGGGAGGGAATGTGTTCACTCAGCACACAGGCAGAGCATGAGTCACTTGACTGAGCAGCGTTCCTGCGTACAAGGCAAAATCAGGTAGTCCGGTGTTTAAAATTCCACTCCAGAATCTTAATTGGTACTTTACTGGACATCTGTATATAAATGTTTTGTTACAACTTAAACCTACAGACGTAATATTATTGGGTAATTCATTGTATTATACAAGTTCATCTTTTTACTTTGGTATAATATTTTAACATTAAATAGTAAAGTAAATCGGCTAGCGTATTTTTAATCTTTGCCCAGGAATTCCCAGTGGTCCAATATTTACGTGAACCATACTGTACCACTTTTGCCGTGAGGTAGTAAACAAGTCCCGGAAATGTTTATGTGTAGCGGTCTCCCGACCTTTAAACAGAGGCTGGGGAATATAACACTTGCCGATCCGAGCCACACACACTCAGCAACTCGACACAGTGTTTGGTGAAATAAGTAAAGACAAAGTTTAACACGGTTTTAATACGGCGTCACTGATTGCGCTAAAATTAAATTAGCGCAATTTTTGTTTCCCACATGTGACCATTTATAATTTACTGTAAGCATGGATAATAAAGTTTAACCACTTGACACGATAGACGATTCTTTATTTTTTATTGTACGAATGCTAGAATCGTTTTTTTCCAGTATCTGCGGCCTGCTTCTACAAAAGACAAGCTATCTGTAAGTAAATCTAGAACTTTTATTTTGTCAATCAAACTCGGTACTTTGCGATTCATATTCGGTTTGAAGTATCACTACGGCCTTTCTTTTTAGAAGACTTTGACCACAGAATCGTGTGTAACCGCACACACTGCACTTACTTTGTTACGGACACTTAGACGAAGCAGATACTGTGGCTGACACCACGAGACTGGCAGCAGCTTGTGTGCCGCACGTGTGTATGGCGGCGTGTGGCGCGCTCGTAGGCCGTGCGACAAACTGCGCGGCACGCGGAAAAATAAAAACAATTCAACATTTAATATTTATCTTTAAAATTTATTATTTTTTATTTTTTCACCCGTGTTTAGTGAAAACTGCGGATGCAAAGTCCGCACAAAGGCGGGCCGTCTATACTGTGCGTGCTTGCCGACCTATTAGAACACAGGCGGTGTTTTATGCCTTTTGACCTTGGTCACATCGAAACATCGCGGTTATGCAACAACGCGGGTAAAAGTTATGTCCCCCGACAACCGCGTTAAATAGGGAGTGTACTGTATCATGTTCCTCACAAATTCCATTATCATTTTGATGTAAATTATTCACCACGTGAGTTTTATTGTTTTGTATTTCTGTTAATGTTAATGTTGTTTTAGAAGAATACCAGAAATAAAAAAAAAAATTTGATAGAGTGAATGAAAACTCATATGGTTTCAAAACTCCTCACCACTAGTAAAAGTTTATTTTCTTTCAATATCTATTTGATTATACAGTAGGTCCATAAAAGAAGGTCCCAGTTATAAAACTTAATAGTATAACTGTAAGCATTGTCACAATTAAAGAGTAACTCAAAACGTTTTAGATAGGCGCATGCACGTATACTGCTTTGTTGTTTTCTCGCTTGCAGCGCGAAATAATAGCACTTTCCCTAATTAGTAGAGGGTGAACTTTATTCGGCAATAGGATGGAGCCCCTCCACATTAGAATCCCTTTTTACAAAAGTGGTTGAAAGTTTGAAGTCCCTGACCTTTGGATTGATCGTAATGGTTGAGACGACAGAGCTCTTTTTCACTGGCCTCCTTGTTCACCTGACATTACGCCATACGATTTTTCTTTTGGGGCTTTATAAAAGATTGTGTCTACATTCCACTGCCACCTAATGATTTGGTAGCATTAAGACACAGAATTGAGGATGCTATTGCTTCCATTACTCTGGACGTGTTAACCAAAACGTGGAAAAAGTTGGACTTATAGGTTGTGTGTGTGCCACATAACTAAAGGTGAACATAAAATTAAAAAAAAAAATTTACTACGTTAGTTTACTTTTAATTTGTTCTATGATTTGTTGTAAAGAGTCTAAATTAAACTTTTATTATACACCATTGAAACTGGGACATTCTTTTATGGATATCCTGTAGTTTCTTTACTTCCCAACTTTGTCAATATTGTTGAATCCAAAAACATTACAGTCACTGATGGCCATGAATTATATTCACATTCATAATATTAACTATTTTACCTTGCAGCAGTGCAACAATCAAACAAACACTGCAATTTTCAGAGTCTGTGGAACTTCTTTCACAAATAAAGCAGTTCCATTCCAAAAATTTTAACTTTTAAAGTTAATAATTTTGACATTTTTTAAAATTAAAACATATTATCTTTAGCTGGAACAAAATTAATAGTTTGTAGTAGTGAAGTGTTCGTTAAATTGAATGTACTTTATTGATAAAAACATTTAATATATTTTATAGGATGTTTATTGTACAATTTTGCTTCCTAAAGTTGCTAAGAATCATTTATCAATAACGAAAGACATTTTAAACCAAAGAATGGTTATTTTTAGGGATGAATCTATTTCATTTTCCTTAGACTCACATTTATATTCCAAAGTTTTACTTTCCTTTATGAATAAAATTATGAAAATCGAAGCAGAACGTTAACATAAAGAATAGTACTTAAGACTAAATTTATGTAAATTTTTTGACATAAAGTGGTTATAAGGAGTCTTTTTTGTATTTTATTACTTATACAATCTACCTACATTACCTCTGGATTTTGTTTTCAGGCATGACAGGGTTTAGTGCACTTCTTTCCCCTTTACCAAGACACTAACACCATGTCAACACCTATTAATGAAATTAACATGTTTAGCTTGCTCCTAATTAATTATTTTAGCGTCTGTTTAGCCACTGCAGTTCATAATCGACAAATTTGTGTGAAACAGTCCTGATGGGTTTATTTCACTTGATTTACATTCGTGAACATTTATATTGGCATTAAAACTCTAACTGTTCATGAGATACTGTATGTTGACTGTAATTCAAATTCACAATAGATTTAATAATAACGCAAGCCACGTCACTGCAAATTAAACATGAACACGATCTTGAAAACAGTGCATATTGTACAAACATTTGTCCACACAATGGCACCAAAAAGTTTTGTACAAATGAAAAATTATTTAATGACTTTATATATACATAAATACATATAAATTTGATTTTTAACCATCTTTTAAGTGAAAAACATTTCTTTAAAGTATAAAAAATAAGAGATATTAGCTTTAGTATATGAAAGACTGAAAAAATAAAACTAAAATGTTTATGAATAATATGGTTGGCCAAACTGCTTTGAATTATTTACTTCAACATGGCGTCATGATTGCTCATTGACGTTGGAAGTGAAATAAATTATGTTTGAGTGGTTGTATGTATGAACTAAAGTTATTGTATTGAAGCGAGATTACAATGTTTTCACAGCAAGTAAAGAAATCTAATTTTGGTTAGTACAGTGCTATGTATGACTATTGGTGATTGCAGTTGTTGTCTAATCTTGAAATAATTTACCATGTATTTTTGTTTGTTAGTGCAAGGCGAGTTGCGTAAACATTGTGAGCGTATTTGCCAGAAAATATGGCAATTGTGACAAGAATCACTGGTTTTATGTGAATCTATTTGACATCCATATTATCAATGTTGTCATCACCTGTTGTTCTAAATATGATAGATTCCTTACCTGCTTGCAGCTTGAGAAGCATCGGTTGTGATTACAGGTAGAATTGGTGGAATTAAAGCACCCAAGAATCAACATTTCCATCCCGAGATGTTTTCTCCTAGGAACTTAAATAAAAACAAACCTGTATTTGAATTTTTGTGCTATAGGTACATGTGAATAACCAAGTCACACAGTATAATATAAGTATTGTGTTTATTTTGTGTTGGGTTTTAGATATCACTTTTAAAAATATTTTAAGGCAATATAAAATAAAATTGTTTTGTTGTTTATGGTATATCTATCTGTGTGCGTGTGATATACCAGAAAGCCATCGGTTCCTACCAAAGCAATGAAGTTGGGAACGAAAGCGAGGGACGTGGAGTCGTTCGTGGACCAGCTCAAGTCGGAGGGAGAGAAGGTCATCTCTCCCTCAAGCAACAAACCTGTCACCAGCTCCAAGATACCAACCTCCATAGAGAATGTGCATGAGTGAGTGCAGTAGTTTCATTATATTGGTTTAAGACTACAATGAAGTGATAATCCATAATGAAATAATTTGTTGATTTGTTTATAGTAGTGATGGGTCGATTCCGATTCCGGAATCGGTCGGTCCCACCGATTCCAGTATAATCGTGGGATTCAGAATACAATGGTTTTGGAATCGACCATGACCGATTCCTGCATTGTTTTTAAGTTTACAAAATACATCTCCTACGCAACGTAAGAAAATACTAAAATGAATGCAAATATAATTTTTAAACTACATAATACAATCTTTTTTGAGGAACTGATTTACGAATTACGGTAATTAACGTATTTATTTACTTGCACCGCCATTTTCCCTATAGTACAAATGCAGTATCTACTTTCCCGCTTTAAACGAAAGCATTTTTCGGAAATTACGTTGCAGCAGCACTGCATTTAATGGTAAACCTTCAAAAATAACTAGACAAAACCATAAATGTTTAAAGAAAATTATGTAAATGTAAACGGCAAGTAAAATTACGTAAACGTTAACAACTTGATCATGGCAGCTACATTTGCCATTGTAAACAACCTAATTTTTTGTTTGTGCTACCGGCCATGGTAAACCATACGGCCATGAACCAAATCTTTGGTGACGTGAACGTGAAAATTAAGATGTTTCACATCTCTGCACTTTAAACTTTACAGAATTAAATGAAATAATTTTTGAACGAGATTTTACCCAAATTGACAGTGGATTACTGCGACCATATTAAAATAAGTTTAAAAGCAACATAACCAAATTGCTGTAAATCGGCGTTCTTGTGCGTGTTCAGCGATGCTCTTTTTACATTAGATATATTTTGGAAAGGCAGTTGGCTAATCTGGATTTCCAAACATTGCTGCTGAAACGTTCGTAAATTTTTATTACCAGACATAAACAATATTTTGAAAGTAGTTGTGTTTAACAGAATTGTTTCCGATAAATTTTTGAAATGAATTAAATTTTAACACGCGATTTTTTTAAGAGTTTAATTATTTTGTGTAAGAAAATCTCACCATAAAATGTGGACATTTTGAGATGCTAAACATGCACAGAATGTTCTTAGTCAAGAACCGAAAATTTATTTTCTCTTTACGGTTGTGAAGAACTGCAAGACTGGATGGATTTATTCTTTTCACCAAGTGAGATGGTCCCTTGAAATATGTATCAACGAGGTTATATTGTCATTTTATTTGGATCATTATTTACTTGCGCTTGAAAATAAAATTCTTAACCTAAACGTACAAACCTCTTTTTTTACAATTAATTAATTGAGTTGATAATGTAAGGTATCAAAAGTTGGTTAAGTTATAACATTATTTACAAAATACGTCATAAGACATCTTTGATTATTGGCAGTGTTTGAACACATGTTTCGTCTAACTATATGCAAGGTTAAAAGGCCAAATTGTGCTAGAAATTCAAGGTAGCATAACTTGATGGTAATGAACATACTTTTTAACATTATATAAGCTGTATATAATGTTAATTTCTGCACAGAAAATGAAACACAATTATATCAATAATATATATATTATATATAATTATGCAATTATATTTTTAAAATCATAAACAACCTTTTTTTTTCTGAGTATATTACTCTGTTGAACATTGTCAGCTAAAAATTAAGGAATCGGATCGAAGAATCGACCCTTTAATTTAAGAATCGAAAATGGAATCGGAATCGGTATATTTTAGGAATCGGCCCAACACTAGTTTATAGTAGTGATGTGTCGGTTCCACTTTTATCCCGGTTCTTGGTTCGGTTTTGGTTCTTAAAAATCGGTTCTTGGTTCTTAGTTTTAGATTAACCTCCTCACAATTTAGTCACACCAAAGATCCTAAATAAAAGGTATGCTTGTTTAACTGACTCATTAGCACCCCACTAAACCATAATTAGACCACAAACAAGCCATCTAGCCCCAAGTAGCACAGTTTTTTCTCGTGTCACTAGATGCAGTTATATACAACAAATTAATCAACTTTTTTTTTTTTTTTTTTTTACAAAACCCAACCCCCTCTGAATACTGGAATAATTATTGTCATTTGGTCATTTGGCTTGAAAATCTGTGGCTGGAAAAAATTTTGTTTACTGCGGTGGAAGTTCTGAGGCTGTCAGGTGTATCAAAAGGGCATATGAAGGGAAAATCATCTTATTGGAGAAGGGGGTGGGACTGATGAAAAAACCTGGCCAGCCAGGCTGGAGGAAAGAGAGAGCTGGTAATGTGAATTATCAGTCGTGTGGCCTTGAAGGCATTTAGAGGGAGGGTAAGTGGACAGAACAAGGGAAGTTTTTGTTTTGAATGCTGAATCAATTTTGGGGGGGGGGGGGGGGGGGAGTTTGTGACTTGGTTATTTTTTTTTCTTCCTGGTGAAAGGCAGCTTCTGCTGTGGTACACCAGAGTTCATTTTGATACACTTTAAAAATGTCTTGTTGATATCTAACAATTTAATAACAATTAAAGACATTGACCAAGTAAGCTATATAATTTTTCAAATGCTATGTATCTGAAACCAAGATAAATATTTCAACTCTGCATCCCACTGCCGCTCAAATGCTATGGTAATAATATGCTCTAACATACCATAATTTTGGGTACAGTATACAATAATTTGTAGCACTGAATCCTGTGTAGTATAATCCATTCATGCCTACTTGTTTTAAGATTAAAGAAAAAAATTACATAACTAAAAATTTGTATATAATCATAATTAGATACAAAAATTTGGGTTTAAAATCATTTACAAAAATGTTCGCGAGTGAATCCTATGTCAAGATACATTTTAAATTATATTTAACTTGCATTTAAAAAAAAAAAACATTTTCCTACTGTTTAATTGGTAAATAGTGGTTGGTGATATTTCACAAATTCATCAGTCGTGATATTTCTGGGTCTCTATTTAAAAGTGATGTAAAGCTGGAAACATTGTTGGTAATACGTACAGTTAATTAGTATTACACAACTTTAAATCATGATAGTTTATTTTTTTTGATAATTTGTAACACCCCTCGTGCCTCAAAATTGAATTATTTTATAAGGAGCCTTGGAAACTGCTGGGTAAGAAAAATAAGTTAAATAAATTGATTTACCAGAGGCGACACGAGGTAGGGAACAAACAAAATTTAGGAACTTCCTGTAACAAGCAAGGAGGAAGTTGCTGGATCGTTAAAATTAATAAATAAAAAACTACACGATTAACTTGATCTATAGTTTCCCTGTTTTATTTGCCCTGATGAATTATCTTGTTTCCATTATTTTACATACAAAAGGTTTTAACAAGTTTCAAAGATTAAAAAAAAGAAAAACGAAAAGGGGCCGGCCCGCGATTATTTAAAACAAATTACATTCTTAGTTTGAAATATAAACATTTGCATTATGAGTTTCACACCCAAAATTGGATGGATCCGATGGTTAGATTGATAATTAGTTCTATTCGTTCTACATGTTCTTGAGGAAAACACTGGTCGCTGGTGGGTTGGTCATCCGCTTAAGATAGTTCGTAGCTAGGTAAGGGGGAAATGTTGAATTTACATTACCACCCGAGGTCTTCAAACGATCACGTCGGGTAGTAGAAATGTTTCTTCGAATGTGACCCACGGAACAGGAAGGGAGGGTGGCCATGAGATGGGAGCAATCAGTCTCTCCCTGTCATTGACCCTGTCAAAACAGGGGAGTTGCCCAGCACGCTGCAGTCGTGGAGTCAGCCAGGGTCTGGAGCTCGCGAATTGCGCGGCAGGACGCGGATGATTTCTTCATGATAACATTTAAAAGAGAAAAATTTCGAAGGCAAATAATTAAACTATGCAGACAGACTAATTTACTAGGATAGACTTGAGGGATAGCATCCCTTATACAAAGCGACTACATAGTCGTTAGCGGTCGGATGAAGTCTTGCAGAGTCTGCCGATTCGCCGATACTCGCCGGAGATCTGTCTGCAGACGCGACGCGAGTTGATCTGTGTCGCGGCAAACCGCTTCTCGTAATTAAAAGTGGCCGCCGGCTCTTACAGGTGGAGGGGGGTCTTGGCCGCCAAAAGATTCCGAACTTGCCCGAATGCGGGCGAAAAAAAAACTCTGGCAGGAGTTTTGAAGTTGGCATCACTGGGCGACAGTAGAGAACTCTGTCGGAGGGGTCTGAGTTGAAAACAATTGACTCGCCCAGGGCGTCCATATAGCTCAAGGGAAAACAGGTGCTGCTCTCTGGCGCCCTAGAGGGTAGGCTAGCGGAGAAGTTTGCGACTTGGTCGCTAGGTAGCGCTTGCAATCAGTTCTGGCGCACTCGTTTTTGCGCGGAGACGTTGAGGAGGGTCACTGTTGCCCAGGGGGTTACGACCGGTCATTGGTCTTACTTGGAACTGAGAAAGGGGGGGGAGGGTAAAATGCAACGCTGCTGGGAATCTACGTCCCGTCGCGGCTGCAGAGGAGCGAACATAACACTAACACGTGATGAAATAGGCCAATCTCAGCTCGTCTCTGAGAACTGGTCGCCTGCAAGCTACAGGCTTGTCTATGCAGTTAGGGTCACGAAGAGAAATGATATTACAGGCTTGAGGCGTGACTGAAGGCGGGGGAAATGGTAAGCTGTCTGCCAGTCAGGGATTAGGCCAGCAAAATATCCGACACGCCGATGGGAAAGGGGCTTCAGAGCACTGAGACGAAGTTTAACTCAGAGGAGTACACCAGACTAACAAAGTAAAATCACACTATAGTAGAGCAAATAAAATTTGCACACAAAAATTTAAAATCATAATAAAAATTTAAAATATATCGTGTCGAAATTACTAATTAACGGCACATACTTCCCCCCTGAAAGACGGAGTCAGGGTGGCCCACTTGAGCCACCAAAAACCTGGGTTCCAGAAACTTACCCTGTACCAGGATCTACTGTAGTAAACTACTTACAATGGCTAACAATTCTTACGTGTTTAAATAAAGGCTAAAACTTACAGCTAACTTATTGAATTAGGGGCGCCCCTTTAAACTAGACAACTTAGTGTAACACTTCTTAACTTAAATTTCTTATAAACTAGTACCATGGATTTTTTATTTTACTTATGATTATGACCTAGGTTTTTTTTTTTTTTTCAACACGTTGGTTGAGTATGGCATGCCGTAGTAGGAACGCTGTTCCTTGTATAAAGAAACACAGTGAGGAGTGCCCTCATTTTAGGTTGGGGTGTACTTTCTTCAACTGAGAAATGTGTGTGCGCGCGCGATATTCGCCGGAGCTGGGGTCGGCTAACGCGACCGTGACTGGCGTGAGGTATCGCTGGATCTGCCAGGGGCCATTCCAACGATATGAAAGCTTGGCTGACCTCTTGTCGATCGCCTTGCTGAGTGTGTGTGCTCTGCACAACACTAAATCTCCTACTCTGTAGGGATTGGGATAGCGTTTTTTGTTATATTTTTGCCTGCTTGCCTCGTGGGCCAAGTTCAGGTTTTTACGAGCTCTACTCCAGACTTCCTTAATGTTCCTGGGGTCGTCTGGCAGTAACTCTTAGAAACGTCCATTGATTAGAGAGTGGGGTGTTGGGCTGGTATGTAAACATGAGTTCAAACGGTGTTGTTTTGTGACTTTCATGTCTGGCGGAATTGAAAGCCATTTGCAACCACACGAGATTGGAATCCCACCTATCCTGCGAGTTCGCATGGAATGCTATTAAGGCAGACCGGAGGTTTCGGTTGAAACGCTCCGCATGTGAAGGCTGGGGGTAGTAGGGAGTCGTGGTCACGTGCTGAATCCAGTGTGAAAAACACATGTTTTTGAACTGAGTCGATTTAAAGTTTGTGGCATTATCGGAAACAATAATGGAAGGTACCCCGGATATTTTGAAAATATAATTTTGGAGGGCTCGAATGGTGATTTCGGCCGTGGCTCTTCTAACAGGGATTAGCCACACAAATTTTGAGAATGCATCTACGCATACTAGAAGCATCGAATTTCCGTCTTTTGACCTTGGGAAGGGTCCCACAAAATCAATGAAAAGTTTTTGCATGGGCCTTTCGGCCACATCGGAACTCAAAAATCCGAATTGTGTTTTCTGGGCAGGTTTGCTCAAATTGCACAACTTGCATAATTTGACCCTCTGGGTTATGTCTTTATGCATTCCGTCCCAGATGAAATGCTTGCGGATGTTTTCAATAGTTTTGAAAATGCCTAAATGTGCGCCTAAAGGTGATGAGTGATAATATTGAAAAATCATGTCCCTGAGATTTTGAGGTAAGGCTATTTTAAAATTCTTACATTGCTGAGTTCTTCGATAAAGAATTCCCTTAGATAGTTTGTGGTATTTTGGGGGTGAACCTGAGTTTATTTGCGCAATTATGTCAGACAGTTGCGGGTCCGAATTTTGGTGGGATCGTAAATCCGAAAAGGCTAGCGGAAAATCTGTGAGCAATGCGTGGCAGGCCATAGGATTGTTTTCCTGAATCTCGGAGTTGGAAGGATTCTCGAACATTCGAGAAAGAGTATCTGCCACGATGTTCTGTGAACCACGAATATGTTGGATGCTGAATTTGAGAGAAGCAATTTTTACAATCCACCGACCTAATTTACCTAGTTGCTTCGGATGGGCTAGAAGCCAAGCAAGGGCCTGGTTGTCGGTTTCTAGTAGGAATTCTTTGTGTTCCAAATAGGGCCGGAACTTATCTATGCCGAAAACTACGGCAAGGCACTCAAGTTCGTATACCGAGGAGGCTTTCCTCTCCTGGTGTGTTAGGGTGCGGGAGGCGAAAGCTATAGGTTGCCTGCAGCCATCGAATTCTTGTGACAACACGGCCCCAATGGCCACACTGGATGCATCGGTTTGCAAAATAAAAGGTTTACTGAAATCAGCCATTCTAAGTACTGGAGGGCTAGCTATTGCATGTTTTAGAAAATCAAAAGCTTTGTCCTGTTCTGGACCCCAATTGAAAACGGAATTTTTTTTACGTAGAGCATTCAGTGGTGCTGCATGCTCAGCAAAATTAGGTATGAATTTGGCGTAAAAGTTTGCCATGCCAATAAACCTGGAAACGCCCTTAGCATCTTTAGGGGGTTGGAAATCCTTTATCGCTTGTGTGCGATTAGGGTCAATGGTCACTCCTCGACTTGAAATCAGGTGTCCGAGGAAAGAAATTTCCTGCACTGCAAATTTCACCTTCTTTGTATTAACAGTGAGGCCGGATTTACGTAGTCGCTTAAGGACTTCTTGCAAATGAGCCATATGCTCTTCAAAAGATTCTGAATAAACAACGACATCATCAAGATAATTAAAAACAAATTTGAATTTCAGGTCGCCGAAAATTTGGTCTAGAAGGCGTGTTAACACTTGGGCGCCTGTGGCTAGGCCAAAGGGTACTACCTTGTATTGATACAGATTCCACGGAACGCAGAAACTTGTGACGTGTTTTGACTCTGGTGTTAATGGTATTTGATGATAGGCCGAATTTAGGTCAAACACACTGAAAAATTTGGCTTTACTAAACCAGTGACATGCCGAATTTAGGTCTGGTAATGGCGTCATCTCTACTTCAATTTGCCGATTTACGCGGCGGAAATCGACCACCATGCGGTGACCTTGGCCTTGGTCCTTGGGTACTAAAAATGCCGGGGAGGCGAAACTGGAAGTGGAAGGTTCGATAACATCTTTGTCCAATAAATTTTGTATGTGATCCCGCATTATCTGCATTTTAGGTCCTAATAATTGGTAAGGGTGACACCTAACTGGGGTTTTGTCCAAAAGCTTGATTTCATATTGGGTGAGATGGGTGCGCCCTAATTTTTCACTCAAAACGTCGGGAAAGTTACTGCATAACTTCTCTATTTCTTGTTTCTGTTCAAAGTTAAGATGGGTTAGTGAAATGTTATTATCACCTTTAGCCTCTGTGTGAATGGCATTTACTTTGCTCTGACATTTTGCGTCAGGTGACACAAAAGAAACAAAAACTTGGTTGTTAAATTTAAAGTGAACTCTTCGTGCTTTCAAATCAATTATCATTTTTTTTTTCGCAGTAAAATCGGAACCAAAAATTAAATCTGTGGCCAAATCATCTGCTACTAAGAATGGGAAAGACCAAGAAAACAAATCGATTTTTACTTTAACAAAAACAATACGATTTACCTTCAAAGGCTGTTCAGCAGCTGTAAAACACTTTATTTTTATTGGCTCTACCTTTTGAGTCAAACGGTCTTGTTGTAATTTCCTGAATAGCTGGCCTGACACGAATGATCGCACGGATCCGGTATCTATTAGGCCTGGAACTTCTTGTTTTCCAATTATTGTGTTGGCGTAGGGCAAAACTGTGGGTATATTAGCTAGAATATTATGACATGTTCTTTTGTCCGTGGTTCGCGGACAATTACATTGTCTGCACATAGGCCTAAACGTGTTACAGTTTTCCGTTTGCTTGTCTTGGAGGGCTTTGTTTTTCTTAGCTCGCCTTTGTTTCTGTTTTCTTCTTTTGTTTTTTCCTCTGTGTGGGGAAGCGGTGTTTTGTTGAAGTCTTTGTTCGTAATTTTTATTAGGGCCTTGGTGAAGGGAAAAATTCCTAATGGTTGTTTGGGTGGCTGGCTCAGAAAAAATTCCTTCTGGCCAGCGGTTTACACGTTTTTTGGATTCTGCGAATAGTTAGAATTTGTCCGATAGTTTCTTGCACGACACTGCTCAATGTAGTGCCCAGACTTTTTGCAGTACCTACAAACCGGTATGCTCTCATCTTTGTACTGGGGCCTAGCGACGTGTTCTGATTTGTGCTTTTGTTGCGAAAAATGTTTATTGGGAAATTGTTGTTTGTTTTCTGTATCCGCCCGTGCATTGTTGTGGGTGTAGGAATTTGATTCTCGATTTCGCTGGTGGTCAGCGTATTCTACATTTGTGTTGGAGATGCACAAGCGATCAAGCTCGGCAAAATTTTGTGGTCGGGCCTGAAAAACTGCTCGCGATCTTTCTTGAGGGTTAATTCCATCAAGTATGTTAGAGACTATCTCACTCTGACACTCGCAACCGAAGAATTTGAGCGGCTAGTTTGATGTCTGCTATATAATTAGGCAAGGCTTCATTTCTTTGTTGTAGCCTGTTGTACCATTCCAACCTGATGTTGGTCATCAAACGGGCTGGAATAAAATAATTTAGTATATCTTCGTGAAATTGATCAAAAGAATAATTTTGTTCAATGGCGAGCGTCACTCGCTCGCTCAAGGGTGGTTGTGTAAAGGGGAAAATAACTTCTAGGAGTTCCCTGTCTGGAAGGTTTGCCTTTTGTTTGATTTTGAACAAGTTCTTTAGGAAGTCGATTAGGCTCCTGGGCTCCAACCCTGTGGTTTCCTTAAAATTAGCCAGCAGTCTTTCAACGGGATTTGGTATCTTAGCGTAAAAACTACCTCCAGTTGTCTGATTGAAGGTAGGAACCACAGGTACTGGGTTCGGTGCTAGATTAGAGGCGTGAGGTGTGACTGGTGGAGGTTGAGTTTGGTTTTGAAGTTGGTATACCTGCGGGCCCAATGGCAGGTATGTGGTGGCGGGGCTGGGGTAAGGAAGTTGTGATTCTATCCTGCTACCAGGGTGCACAGGGGCTGGTTGTGGTAGCGTAGCTGCCAGGGTGGAAGGAAAGGCTGTCAGTGGCGAAACTGACCTTCCACTGGTCGAGGAGGTGGGAAGGGCTTCCGGAGAGGTATGGAGGGATGAGAAGGCTGACCGGAATTCATGATAGGGGTTGAAAATGGCAGGTGAGGTGGAGGGTAGGTATATGGGTTGGGGCATGTAAACAGGATGAGCTGAGAGCGAATGCATAGGATAGGCGAAGGTGACATTGGTGCTCGGGTGAGTACCCGTCGCCATGACAGTCGCAGATGGAAAATGAGATGGTGTGAATGTCGACGTCAATGCCCAGCGACGTGATGTCACGGGGGGTGAGGGTGGTGGGGAGGGTAAAGGAGGTGGGGTAGGGACTGGGCTGCCTCCAGGGTGCATTTGTTTTGGGGATTCCTGTACTTGACTGTCAGTTACTCCTCCTGCCACTGCCTCTACGGGTTCAAGTATTCTTTGGTCGATTGCGGCTAGTTTGCTCCGCAATTGGAAATTTAGACCAGGAATCTGTTGCCTACATTTCTCGATCTCCTTTTGGTAGATCCCATTTAATTTTTTGGTGGCTACTATTGTGAGGTTGGTAAATCTCGTGCCAATATGACTCAAGCGAGTTAGCGCACGTAAGATTTTGTTTCTATTTGTCTCGTCTCGTATAGAATTAGTGTAACTGTGGAGTTCCTGAAATTTACTACAAACACAGTTAAATTCCTCCAAAGAGTCCAAGTCAGCGAGATTAGTGACTTGTGGTTGAATTTCTTCGGCACACGCAGCTCGGAATCTTCTCCGGAGCATGCCCATGTTACCGAGGCTTGACAAACCTCGAAATCGGAGTTCGTACTCCAGCTCGTCACGGAGGAGATACTCCGGCGTGAGCATTGTGTCCCTTTCGTAGGTGGAGCTTGGTCCAGTCTTACGAGGACAGCAAAACATTAACAAAAATTTACGTTGATTGGTCAACCAACAAAGGCTTAAAACTATGATTGAAACAGTACCTTAAATTCTACACAAGACACTCTTAATTTAACTTAGCTTAATAATATCGTAGTTGCTCCGACGGGTCGGAAGTATGTAATATTATTACAAAATTGCTATTATCAAAAATTAATTTAAAGAACATTTTTTGTACTTTTATTTTTTTTGTTTAGATATGCTTATATTATTCAGGTATGCCTATAGACCAAGGAAACCATGCTCTGCTACCAAGTTGTAACACCCCTCGTGCCTCAAAATTGAATTATTTTATAAGGAGCCTTGGAAACTGCTGGGTAAGAAAAATAAGTTAAATAAATTGATTTACCAGAGGCGACACGAGGTAGGGAACAAACAAAATTTAGGAACTTCCTGTAACAAGCAAGGAGGAAGTTGCTGGATCGTTAAAATTAATAAATAAAAAACTACACGATTAACTTGATCTATAGTTTCCCTGTTTTATTTGCCCTGATGAATTATCTTGTTTCCATTATTTTACATACAAAAGGTTTTAACAAGTTTCAAAGATTAAAAAAAAGAAAAACGAAAAGGGGCCGGCCCGCGATTATTTAAAACAAATTACATTCTTAGTTTGAAATATAAACATTTGCATTATGAGTTTCACACCCAAAATTGGATGGATCCGATGGTTAGATTGATAATTAGTTCTATTCGTTCTACATGTTCTTGAGGAAAACACTGGTCGCTGGTGGGTTGGTCATCCGCTTAAGATAGTTCGTAGCTAGGTAAGGGGGAAATGTTGAATTTACATTACCACCCGAGGTCTTCAAACGATCACGTCGGGTAGTAGAAACGTTACTTCGAATGTGACCCACGGAACAGGAAGGGGGGGTGGCCACGAGATGGGAGCAATCAGTCTCTCCCTGTCATTGACCCTTTCAAAACAGGGGAGTTGCCCAGCACGCTGCAGTCGTGGAGTCAGCCAGGGTCTGGAGCTCGCGAATTGCGCGGCAGGACGCGGATGATTTCTTCATGATAACATTTAAAAGAGAAAAATTTCGAAGGCAAATAATTAAACTATGCAGACAGACTAATTTACTAGGATAGACTTGAGGGATAGCATCCTTTATACAAAGCGACTACATAGTCGTTAGCGGTCGGATGAAATCTTGCAGAGTCTGCCGATTCGCCGATACTCGCCGGAGATCTGTCTGCAGACGCGACGCGAGTTGATCTGTGTCGCGGCAAACCGCGTCTCGTAATTAAAAGTGGCCGCCGGCTCTTACAGGTGGAGGGGGGTCTGGGCCGCCGAAAGATTCCGAACTTGCCCGAATGCGGGCGAAATAAAACTCTGGCAGGAGTTTTGAAGTTGGCATCACTGGGCGACAGTAGAGAACTCTGTCGGAGGGGTCTGAGTTGAAAACAATCGACTCGCCCAGGGCGTCCATATAGCTCAAGGGAAAACAGGTGCTGCTCTCTGGCGCCCTAGAGGGTAGGCTAGCGGAGAAGTTTGCGACTTGGTCGCTAGGTAGCGCTTGCAATCAGTTCTGGCGCACTCGTTTTTGCGCGGAGACGTTGAGGAGGGTCACTGTTGCCCAGGGGGTTACGACCGGTCATTGGTCTTACTTGGAACTGAGAAAGGGGGGGGAGGGTAAAATGCAACGCTGCTGGGAATCTACGTCCCGTCGCGGCTGCAGAGGAGCGAACATAACACTAACACGTGATGAAATAGGCCAATCTCAGCTCGTCTCTGAGAACTGGTCGCCTGCAAGCTACAGGCTTGTCTATGCAGTTAGGGTCACGAAGAGAAATGATATTACAGGCTTGAGGCGTGACTGAAGGCGGGGGAAATGGTAAGCTGTCTGCCAGTCAGGGATTAGGCCAGCAAAATATCCGACACGCCGATGGGAAAGGGGCTTCAGAGCACTGAGACGAAGTTTAACTCAGAGGAGTACACCAGACTAACAAAGTAAAATCACACTATAGTAGAGCAAATAAAATTTGCACACAAAAATTTAAAATCATAATAAAAATTTAAAATATATCGTGTCGAAATTACTAATTAACGGCACAAATTTGTAAAAGAATATTGTGTCTTTGTTATTTTTCCGTAAGTCTAGTTTTAGTAGAAATGATCATCCCTGTCTGCTAGTGAAAAGAGTGACAAAAAAGGTTTTGGGGGGGGGGGGGGGGGTTATCTTGGCATCATGAACTCAGTTTATGTTCCAACACTTTGTGCTGGTGTTATCTTTCCATCTGGTTGGGCTAGCGGCTAGAGCGAGGCGGTGAAGGAAGGGAAGGGGAGACTGCCTTTGGTCGGTGTCACCTGCGGTTTACAAATATTTACCTACCATTCTCTTGTTACATGGGTTTTAAAATGAAATTAAAAATATGTGTGCGTGTTGTGCACCGGCGTTTTACCGGGAAAAGTAAAAGGTTTAGCTTTTATCCTTTCTGCGGTACTGTTACAGACTCTATATTTACGGGTATCTGCTGGTTAATTTACTGAGAATCGATGGAACCAAGCCGAGAACTGTGACTGACCTATCACTATTTTAAAGTTGATAGTTTGGTTATTTCGATAACAAGTTGTACATATAGCAGAACCTCTTATTTACACTAGAGGTCGGCGGGTACCCGTCTTTCCGGGTATTTTTCGGGTAGTTAAATTACCCGTGGCTCGGGTCGGGCACTTTTTATACCCGAAAATTTTCGGGTCGGACGTCTAATAAAAAAAAAAAAATTCTTGGTTAACTTGCCGTTGCCGTGTCCTGCTGCCACGGGAAATGACCTGCCGTGTCTATATATTATGCTGAACACACAATATATTTGCTCAAATAAAAAAAAAATACCATGGGTACTTTTAAGTCTAGATAAAATTAGCTAGTAGGCCTAAAAACACCGTGAAAAACGTAACGTTTATAGTCGGCAATGAACATTTTAAATCGCAAAATATACATATTTTATAACATGGAAAGTTGTTTTTATTTCTAAACATGTAATAATTTAAGTCTAGGCATGTAAAAGTCCTAGTAATTATAGCAGCAGACAATCTAAAATGCACGAGAGAAAAACGTAAACTCACGAATGTATAAACTTAACAGGAATGTCGGGAATATTACGTGGCTGCTTGTCTGATACTTTTTTTATGTCACAACTTAGCCGAAAAATACTGGAACGAGACATAAACTTCACAAGATAAAATGAGCCGAGTCTTGGTAACTGTTTTATACGTATTTTATAATTTCGGAAGTATTGTACAGGGGTCATTCCATGTCAAATCAACACACCCATTTTACATGACCACTTTGGAATCTCCTCAAATTTTGTATAGTGGTAGTAGGTACTAAAAATAAGAAAAATATTTAATTTTAATTTTTTATCTCAAACGGTTTCCAAAATACAGCTATGTAAAGTTTTCAAAAAAGCGCCCAAAAACGCTGGACGAGCGTTTTTCAAATTGCTCTAGAACCTGTTCTAATTAAGCTAGAAAGGTGGGAGTGGTGTCATTTTACTCCATTTTTTATGGGCTTTCTTTTGACATATAACACACCATAGGTTGTAATAAAGTTTTTTTTTCTAAACTCAAAATCAAAATTTTGATTTTGAATATATCAAAAAGTGCGTCCCAAAAAATTTTGAAAAAATTCCTACAGGTAGGCTATATTAATGGTAAGCATAAGTTAAAATTTCAAAATGGGCAGAATATGGCTTCATGGTTAAATATTATCTGCAAAAAGGTGAGATTTTGGGAATTTTAATTTGGTAAAGATATTTTACTATGTTCTATTTTACCAACATCAGTAATGCTAATAATTTTACTATCTATAATAAATCTACACAAACATAGGTGTTGGTAGTTATGGCTATGGTTATGGTTATAATAAAATGTTTCAGAAGTTTTCTTTCACTTCGCACAGTTTGCAGAGTCTCTTCTTGAAAAATAACTACATGAAAACTGTAAACTGTAAACTAGAATTAGTTTAAAAATTAATAAACTTTGTTTACGCGGCAATGTAGCGATAATCGAGGGTCGCCATGATGGTATGGTCCAGTATGGTCGTATTTATCCCGACAACAACATCGTGTACCTTCGGGAAAGTTCGTATTGATATTAATTTATTATTGAGGTGACTGTTTATTAGTTAATGTCTTTATATAAGTGGATTTTAAAATATGTAGGTATCATTCAAGTAATTTTTAAAAAACAGTAAAGAATAAGCTAGAAAGTTTTAAGACTAACATTCAGACTGTAATCAATCTGCTCCAGCAGGCAGGAAGGAGAGGGCCTGAGGGGGGAGGGGGCAAGCTTTGCTGACAAGTTGAGACCTGCACCTCACAAGAATAGCTCACATAGCAGTTCGTCTGAGTCTGGTGCTCTTGTCAGTAGAATCAGTAGTTATGCTGAGAACAGTGATGTGATAAAGTATTAGTGAGTGTAACTTACTAGTAATGTGTGACAGTAGTGAGTACTAATGATAATACAGTTATGTAATGTACATTATACATGTCAATATTTTTATTCAATTAATTATTATTTAAAGACAATTTTTTGTTGAAACTTGTAAATTGCAAAACGGTTTTAATCAATTTTAAATTTTAGACTTTAAAAAATGGAGAAAAAAGTTGTGTTTATTAGATTACAATGTTTTAATCCCTTAAAAAAAGAAAATCATATAGTCAGGGATAAAAAGACATTAAGAAATGTCACATCATGGATGTGCAGTTTATATCCTGAAATTCCAAAGGAAGCTAAAATTTGCAATAAATGTAGGAAAGAAATTACAGCTTTGAAGACAAACTTAAATGCCAATCAACCTGGCCCTTCAGCTAAGCCTTGCTTAGTGGCATTGAATGATGAAATGTCCAGTTCGGATTCAGACAGGGACCCTAACTTTTCTATTTCGAAAATAATAGTAGATCAAATGAATACTTCTCTTTTGGAGCTAGAAGAGTCTCCTATTGACAAAAGGAAAATCCAATCCAAGCAGTATGCAACTACCAAAGCAAGAAAAATTCACTCTGCAATGAAACGAAAACTTTTTGTAGCAGCAGATCCATCATCATCCAGTCAAGAGGACGATCTTGACCAATCAGTTTTACAAAACCTCAAAGATCAATTTTCCGTTTCAAACAATCGTGTTAAGAAATTAATGATAAGTTACTTGCCTCCCAGAGGGTTGGGGGATAAGGAAGATTATGAGGGAATTTAATGCGCCAAACTATATGGTAAGACAAGCAAAAAAAATTTTAAAAGCCTGGTAAGACGCTCTCAGAAGATGTTGTAAATACTATTCATTCCTTTTATCTAAATGATGAAATCAGCAGAGCAATGCCCGGCATAAAAGATTGTGTATCAGTTGTTGAGGCAAATGGAAATAAAACCAAAATATCAAAACGTCTTATCTTGTGTAATCTGAAGGAAGCTTATACTCTGTTCAAGGAGAAATCCCCCCACATTAAAGTAGGATTCTCTAAATTTGCTGAACTAAGACCAAAACAATGTATTTTAGCAGGCAAAAGTGGCACACATGCAGTGTGCGTATGTACTATCCACCAAAATGTGAAGTTGATTATAGAAAATGCCCGATTAGGAACTCTAACTAATGGTGAATTGAAGTTGTACAAGCAGTGTATGGTCAAAATGCAATGCAATCCACCAGCAATAACATGTGTCATGGGTGAATGTGCCGATTGTCCTGGGGTTACACCTATACAAACAATTCTTGAAGATGCCTTTGAAGAAAATTTGATAGAAAATGTCACCTTTCGTCAATGGGTGTCTGTAGATCGTTGCACTCTTGAGACTTTAAACAAATCTTCAGAAGACTTTATCACTTTCTTTTTGGAAAAACTTTCACCTCTAATAAAACATGATTTTATTGCTAAAATGCAGTCTGCTTTCATCAATGATAAAAAAGAAAATTTAAATGAATCAGAGTTTGTGATAAACCTAGACTTTTCCGAAAACTACACAATTGTGGTACAAGACGAGGCTCAGAGCTACCACTGGGCTAATGAACATGTAACTCTTCACCCTTTTGTAATTTATTACAAAAGTGAAGACAAACTCAAACATGTCAGTTTTGTTGTGGTATCAGATTGCTTGGAGCACAATACCGTGTCTGTTTATACGTTTCAAAAGAAACTTATTGAATTCTTGACAAAACATTTCCAGGCATTACCAAAGAAGATTTTCTATTACTCTGACGGGTGTGCTGGGCAATATAAAAACAAAAAAAACTTCATAAACTTGTGCTACCATAAAGAGGATTTTGATGTTGAAGCTGAATGGCATTTCTCAGCTACGGCTCATGGAAAGGGCCCTTGTGATGGGATTGGTGGCACGGTCAAGAGACTAGCCGCTAAAGCTAGTCTACAGCGGCCATATGACAGTCAAATCCTGACAGCCATTCAACTTTATGAATGGGCAAAACAAAATATCATTGGAATACATTTTACCTTTTCAACCCAAGAAGATCATATTGAATCTGAAAAGTTTCTGGAGGAGTGTTTCAACCAGGCTATTACTATTAAGGGTACTCAAAAATTCCACTGTTTTATACCTGAACCATTGAGTCTCTCAAAACTAAGAGTTAAAGTTTTTTCGGAAAGTCAAACTGAAGACACTGTAGCTGTTCAAAAATCACCAGATAAATTGCAAATAAGTGATGTAAATGGCTACATAACGGCAGTGTATGATGAAAAGTGGTGGGTTGCTTATGTTTTGGAGAAGAAGGAAGAAGATGATGAATTAAAAGTAACATTTTTACACCCTCCTGGACCGGCAACTTCATTTTCATATCCAAGGAAGCCTGATGTGTTGTGGATATCAGTAACGGACGTCCTCTGCAAAGTTTACCTACAACTCCTACTGGAAGGATTTATACACTTACAGCTGAAGAGACACTAAAAATAACTCAGGCAATGTCAAGTAACAAGTGAATTTGTACTCAGTAAGTAAATGGAATGCCTATTTGTTCATGTACAAACAATTAATACTACCATACACTACATAAACCGTACTGATTTTAGAAATCAACTCTCATTTCAAATATTTTTTACCTATTGAACCCATTGCATGCCCATTTTGAAATTTTGACACATGCTTCCCATAAGTACAACCTACTTTTAAGAATTTTTTCAAAATTTTTTGGGACGCACTTTTTGTTTTATTCAAAATCAAAATTTTGATTTTAAGTTTAGAAAAAAAAATTTTTATAACAACCTATGGTGTGTTATATTTCATAAGAAAGCCCATTAAAAATGGAGTAAAATGACACCACTCCCACCTTTCTAGCTTAATTAGAACAGCTTCTAGAGCAATTTCAAAAATGCTCGTCCAGCGTTTTTGAGCGCTTTTTTGAAAACTTTACATAGCTGTATTTTGGAAACCGTTAGAGATAAAAAATTAAAATTTAATATTTTTCTTATTCTTAGTACATACTACCACTATACAAAATTTGAAGAAGTTATAAAATGGTGAGGTAAAATTTTAATTCAAAGTGTGTTGATCTGACATGGAATGTCTCACAGTTGACACATATTTTTATACTAACCATTTATTTCTGGGGATCGTTAATAATTAATTATTGGTATCAAGACATCAAGATGAACGTAAACTTGAACACGTCACGGCAGCAAGAAAACTGGTGCGTATACCAATAAACTGGTATTAGAACTGGACATAACTGGTACACGGGAGGTGGAGCTTATATTTTTTTCCGCTAAGCTCGCATCTATTGGCTGGCTGCTGATGGAAGGTCACGAGTCTGGGCGGAGCGTACTGCGCATGTGCAGCTCAGAGAACAGAGAGAGCCAGCCGGCGGCCACAGCTGATCGAGTACAATGACCTTTCTCCGCGCACGGCGCACTATTGACGGTAATTTACTTCAATTTGCCGCCCCCTTTTTTTAAATTTTAATATTTTTAGTGTGGCGCAATGCGTATGTCTAAAGTAGCTCGTATTTGTTCTGAACGCTGCAGGATGCGACTGTATTTTAATTACCTTACTTTAACGTTCTTAGAATTTTTCATATTCAATTTTTTTTTTTTTTTCGAAAATCTGTACGTACGACCGAGGTGTACGTCCGAACCGGGGGCCGTACGAGCGAGGTTTTACTGTAATGCTGATTTGAACACGTTTTTAAATGCTAAAATAATGTTTTAACATTTTAACTACAATAAGCCGTTTTCCAAGCATCACCAAAACAGCAAATCATTATTTGGGAATACCTGCCACAGAAGTATCCAGTGAGCGTGTGTTCTCAAGTGCTAGCAATGTTGTGACACACAGGCGGGAACGGCTGTCAGGGAACATGTAGAAGAACTGGGTTTTTTTGCGTCAAAATCAAAAATAAGGCTAAGTAAAAACTGTTTGGTAGGGTTGTTTTTTATTTGAATTGCAAAAAAAAAATCATGTTGAGCAATGCTAATTTTGTAATTTGATGTAATGTTTTAACTTATATTTATTAATTTTTAAAAGTGTATTTAAGATACAGTAAAAACATTTTGCAATAACAATTTCCAGTTTCATCAGGTATGTTAGAAAGACAATACCCGACCCGACCCGACCCCAAATTTTTTGTGTAATTATCCGACCCGACCCGACCCGGGTTATAAATACACTATCTGAAGACCTATAATTTACACTTATATATAAATACAGTGGAATTGTAATGTTTAGGGACATTTATTTATTCAATATGCGTTAATCATGTGAATATCATTTGTTTTGTTCAAAAACGGCATTTTTTAAAATTTATAATAATACTGAGAATTATTTCCAAAACCTAGGAATACTACAGAATTGAAGTTAAGAATGAACGCACATCAAGTTATGTGATAATTTGGATTCAAAAATTGTAAGGAATCTGTGACATAGGTGTCTACGTACATGGTAAAGTATGCATTCCAAATTTGAAAAGCTTGTTTGCCACAAGGACTGTTCAGGTTACAAAACCTCATAGCATATTGTTCGTCCATGTTTGAGTGAAGATATGACTTGATTGTGTGAGACTTGGCCAATATGTATGCATTGGGAAAAATACAGCATTGCATTAAATTCAACAGAATGGTATGGCTTATGAAATATAAGTTGTTCAATCAAGCCTACTACTGCCGATCCAGAAAATTTACCAATACTGGTGTATTCCTATTCCAATTTATTTTCTGTAACACATAAATACGTATAACTAAATGCAGTGGAATTAAAAAAATGTTTATTCGTGATATGACGACATGTCAAATTTCATCAAACAGAAGAGCATTTAAGTGTTTCATCATCACATGCAATACATATATATACGTAGTTGAATGCATGTTTCTGGAAGTGATAGGTCAGATTCTGGAGTACCATAGTTGGCTAGGGGTTACCGTAGCAGGAAAAGCAAATTACTCATAGTTTAATCTGGAAACTTAAAAATTTTTTAAGTTCACACTGCAATAAAAAATATGTATCCCTATACCGATCTTCTGCAGATGCATCAGGCACGTTCATTTCTGAAACATGAACAAATGTAGTTGTCATGGTTTACATGGGTAGTGCCGGCGTGGAGTGGGGATTCAGTGCGTGCTGGTGCCGCAGCGTGCACCTGCGCCAGGAGGAGCGGCTGGTGCTGAGCGTGGGCCGCGACGGCGGGCTGCAAAGCTTCGAGCTGCACGGCCTCGTCACGCTGCGCATCGCCGACGAGAAGTGGGGGCGCATCAGGGTGCAGCTGGAGAACAAGGACGCCCGCGGCATCCAGCTGCAGGTGAGGCCTGTGTCCTGGTCTTCCCCATTGTCATGACATGTCACCACTCGTACATGTATATCTACAAGGTGTTTAGTTGTTAATTTTTTTTTTTTAAAACAGGTTGTTCATTTGGTTAATAGCAAAGTCATTATAGACAATACAGTGAAACCTCCTTAATACAAACCTGAGGGAACAGAAATTTACCCACTTTGTAATAACGAGGTTTGTAATAACCATACCTTTCCACAATGTGTACATTACATATGTCAAAACAACTACAAAAAAAAAAGCACAAATTTCATTATTGATTTTGAAAATATTTCAATATTTGTATATAGTATATACGGTTGAAAAACAATTTACATAATTATTAAAAAAATAATATAATAAGTATTACAAAACTACATAAAATTGGCTTAAGTAAAAACATGGTTAGGCTACGTGTAAAAGTTAACACAAAATGTTTTACAATTTTGAATGACATGTTGCTAAATATTATTACTGTACATATCTAGATCACTGAGAAGATTTAGGTAAAAAAAAAATGAACTAATTTAGGTCTGCTTTTCATTTTTTTTGAATACACTTTGGACAAAGCCACACAGTTGTTCAAAGGCTTTGATTGTTTCAGTGTCAGCATTGCAGCACTGTATTTTTGTTTCCAGAGTATTAAGAGCTTTCAAAATTCAGTTCTTTTGGGCAATGCAAGTGTTGGTGGCTCTTCACAGTCTACGGCTTCTGTGTTAACATCACCATCAGTGGTGTCACAGTCTGTCAACTCAAAGTCATCTGGTGTGGATGATTTAAGAAGTCCGTCATCTATTTCTACAAAACTGTTAAACTGTTCCGTGAAATTTAGCTTACTTTGAAGAATTTCCCATTCCTCATTATCCACACCAGCACTGTCGGCAGTATCACACAAAGAAAGGCCAATTGAGGCAGAACTGCCACTGGGAACATGAATGGTGGTGCTGATACTACCAGGGCTGCAGTCCTCTGTAGCAGATGATAGTTCAGGGCCTGAAGCTTCTTCATTGGTGGCTACTGCAGGGACTAACTTCTTGAAACAGTTTTGAATCACTGTAGGTTGAATGCTATACCAAGCCATACAGATCTTTCGAATAGCATCCAAAACATTCCATTTAGTCAGCTGTTTCTTGGCATCCAGGCGACGCACAAGAAATTGGACAAGACTCTTTCGGTACAGTACAATCCGTTTATAACATTCCCGTTTGTAACATTTTCCCGCCTATAACACCATAATTTCATGGTCCCGTCATTTCTCCATTTATAACAATGCTTTAATTTCTCGCCTGTAACAATATTAAAATTTCTTCAGTCCCGCCTTTAACGTTCAAATTTGCTTTGATAACTGCCACAATTTTCAGTATCCCTTCCTTCAAAGTCATAATTTAGAGCGAAACCATAGCTAGAAAATATAGCACGCATAATATACAAACATCAGATGTTTACATTTGTGTAGTTCACCATAGACGTGGTACACACGCACTCCACAACTTGCACCGGATCGACTATCAATATGGCGTCCTGTTCACGCTCGTTAGCCTATGACTTGTTCCATTATACATATGATGCAAATTTTGTGCACTGATATATGGTCGGAAACAGTGCTACTGATTCTATGGTGCTGGTTTTTGTTTCAAAGTTTTAACACCGTGAGATGGTTAAATGTTCTATGGATATATTCACGGCTTTTGTTTGTGGTTAACCTTTATAGGGCTGGGCCGATGCTGATTCCGATTCCTAAGTATCGGCCGATATTCAGAGTATCGGCATCAGCAGCATCTGTAAAATATTTGCCGATACTTCGCGCCGATACCTCAGTCCAAGTTCTTAAACTGTATTATATTGTTTTTGTTAGAAAAAAATCACTAAGGAATAGTATTTCACGCAACTGGTTTTTTAAAGTCAAAACTAATTTTTAAAATAGATGTTTGGTTTTGTAATTTATGCACTATTACCCTAAGTTTCTTTCCCACAGCGCTACTGTTTTAAAGAAAACCGGTCGTGTTGATTGTTTTAAAAATACAATGGAGCCCGAGAACCATAGAGACGTGGATACTATAAATGTATAAATGTCCTAAACTTGAGTTTATACCATTTCTTATGTACCAATGTACTCTATAATGCTTAATAATTGTACTTATGCAGTATGTATGTATATATGTATTATCTGTATAAAATTGACTTGACTTGTTCTATATCCCGGAGCCCTTAACTCCATATGGGATCCACTGAACAAAAACTGAATAAATAAAAAAAAATTCATTGCCAACTGTGGAGCAAAGACTGCCTCACGTTATGTTTACCAGTGCTCGCCATAAAGTAAATTGCACTCGTGATCACGTTTACAGAACTCGCGATCATAGAAACAGTTGCTGAAGAACGTCTGAGTAGCTTGCCCCATCTCCCTGTTATTTATATATCTATGGGTTTGCTGATATTATGTTATTGTGTTTGTTTACAATTTAGTATTTACGTTAGCTTGAATTGTTAAAATTTAAACCTAAAGCAATATTTTAAGGATTTTTCTGAAGGTGATGATATGGCTGGGAAGTAGGGATGGGGCGACCGAATCCAATATCCGCCGAATCCTAGGGATTCGAAGCTTCGACACGTCTGATATAGGATTCGTCAAAGGATTCGGTTTTTTACTATTTCCGGAAAAAATAATACAGTAAAACTCGCTTACGAGGTCCCGCATGGTAGGTTTTTCCGTATAAAGCATTTAAATTGCCCGAGGTCTCATCATTTACGCCATTAAATGTGTGATATAAAGTCCATTAAAATTTTTTCTGAAACTTCATGTCTCAATTAATGGCGCACGTAAATATGAAGAAAAGACAAATGAACAACATACGAAGAAATATGGATTATGTACCATAACTACAGTACAAACCCAATAGTTATTTTAAGATAATTACCATAAAAAGAACCAGATTCTTTGTAGAATACCATAATTACTACAGAAGCATGATAGCTACCATATTTGCACTATAGTTACCGTAACAACCGAGATGTATATTTACCGTGATAGTAATATATTACCTATTTATTTATGACATATTAAATTAAAGAACATTGTTGAAAAAAAAAGGATGTTAAACTTTGATATGTACGGTTGGCACATGTTTCTAAGAAATAATGCGATCTGAAAGAATGCAGTACTACTACGAAAAGTGAAAATGGTACTCGTGGATTTTTAGGTTATGGCAGTCTCTTTCGTTTTTCAGTAATATCGGCCGAAAATTAACAAGCGTACTGTATCGGAAGTCGGCAGAAATGCAGATTCAACTAAATATTGGCAAAATCGGCTTCTTCAGTACAGCTTGATGACATGAGTAAACATATTTCAGACTTCAGGATATTGAAAAAGACTTTAATTTCCATGTAGGTTTATTGTGTGTATGTTTTTTTGCAGGTGTAAATTTAATTAAGTAAAATGCTTTTATTTTTATTACTTTCAATTGATTAGACTTTAATGACCAGTTACAGATATTTATGACACTAATTTTGAGGTTAAGCAATTTTACTAAAGCATTCCAGCGACGCAGGTTGCCAGTGAGAGACGCTTCTCTTCTGCTGGAAACAGTATCTCCAATCGTAGAGCTAATTTAACTCCTGAATGTGCAGAACAAATTATTGTTCTGCATGATAGATTAAAGAACAGAATTTAATACTCTGTGACAATCTCTCTCAGAATTATTGTGAGGAAAAGTGGAAATATTGAAACATTGTTAATGTACTTTTCAAACAACATGATTTTTGGTGCTAAGTTTGTTGAAGCTCAGTAAGGACTCCAGAAAAATTGACAAGGATGAAATTTTTCCAAAGATATGTTACATTTACACAAACATATACGTACTTGGTTATGTTAGTTGGATAAAATCAGTTACTAATGAACCAATGGAAACAGGTAAGATTCAATGGAAAAATTTTTTTTTTTTTCTAGCAGTGCAAAATGTAAACAAACTCTGTAAATAGTTACCCAAAATTAATAAGCCCACTTCATTTTAATACTTTATTCAAACATTATACTAAGTTTAAGATAAAAATAATTTCCCAAAAGTGTAACTGTACCACAAAAGCTCGAGCTCGGCTCGAAGTAAAATTCTTAGGCTCGCAGACCTCTAGTTATTTATAGAAAAAATCATAACCGCTAATCTGTATTAAAACTTAAATTTTTCAAAAAAATTTTTTTGTCTTTATATACACTTATACCAGAAATGTACCAAACTACATGTGATAAAGTCAAGGGACTTTTAGTGCAAGCAGAATACATCTCACTTACATTAGATATGTGGACATCATCTGTTAAAAGGTTTGGGTTTGGGTTTGAGATTCAGCAATTCCAGTCTAGGATTTGAGTTAGGATTCGGATTCGAGGAAATCAGGATTCGCCCCATCCCTACTGGGAAGAGAAGTGAAGTTTGGAAATAGTACTTCACTCTTCAATCAAATGAAGATTCCAAGTCTACATGCACTTTCTGCCATGTAAAAAATATCACGAGGTGGGGCAATGCTTTAACATGTGGGGTGAAAAAAAAGTATTTGTGTGCGTTTTATTATTATTGTAAGATGCATGTTAGTGACTGTTTTGACCGTTTGATGGTACTGTCATTATAATATGAAATTAAAAAATACTTTATAAGTAAAATATCTTTTCATAACACAAACATTTCTTTGGTTAGTATCGGCATCGAGTATCTGCAGTATCTGCTCATAAGAATCGCTATCGGTGGAATCGGTGAAAAGTGGTATCGGCTCAGCCCTAAACCTTTACCGTAATTTTTTTTTTCACTTACTTATTGTAGTCACTGTCGTATTTAATTAAAATACGCCGTATTGAAATTTTATTCAGGTCATTTTACGGCTATGATGGCCGATATATATATATATATATATAAGCGAAAATCATATTCTGTAGCTGGAAAAATTCAGTTTATTAACCAAGTGGACAGGAACCCCAACAAAACGCGTGTTGCGATTGCAAAAGAGTTGAATATTTCTGTTTCGACTCTGAACTGTATCATACAAAACATTTTTTTCTTTAGCATATTATTAGGTATTATCTAAAAATAAAATTAACCAATTTTCCACTCTATTGCTGTACTTAGTGTATTACTCCTGTACTTTGTGTTGTTTTACCTATACTCTTTAATTTAATCAATCCATGCGTAAGTTATACAAAGTGAAGATGTAATTTTATGATTTCCTGCTTATAACATTTTCCTGCTTATAACATTTTTTTAAGTTGGTCCCTTGGAGAATGTTATAACAGGGTTGTACTCTATATCTTTTTGACATTATTAATAATGCCTTGATCAAGAGGTTGCAAAATGCTGGTGGTGTTGGCAGGTAAGTACATCAACTGAATGTTGTCCAATTTCAGTGATTCAGATGAATGAAATGCGCATCTATCAAGGAGGAGAAGAATCTTTCTGTTCTTGACAGCCATTTTCCTATCCAACCGCAACAACCAATCACGAATGATTTTAGATGTCATCCATGCATTTTGGTTGGCTTCGTATTGGCAAGGGAAATTTGTGACTCCCTTGAAGCAGCATGGTTTCAAATCTTTCCTATAACCAACGGGTTAATTTTGTCGCTGCCATCTGAATTGCAACACAGTGCAACTGTGATTTTCTCCTTGCTCCTCTTGCCACCATGGCAGGGCTCCCCTCAATAGGCCATGGTATGGTCTGGTCTGGTAAAAGGTTATAAAATACACCAGTTTCATCCATGTTGTAAATGTCTCTAGGACTGTACTGGTTGATGGTATTTTTCAATGTTTCCAGCCAATCGTCAACTTTCTGGTTATCTACATCGGCAGATTCACCACACACACTACAAAAAACCAAATTGTGTCTGTATAAACCTCTGCAACCACCCATTGCTACATTTGAAATCATCAACCCCACTTTTCAATGCCAACATATCAGCTTTTTTTTTATCATAGGCCCAGAAAGAGGCAAATTTTAACTGACGTTGGCAAAAATGAATACCATAAATATAATCCACATAATACAGTATGTGTAAGTTGCAGGGTACCGGGTTTGAATCCTGGAATCAGGACTCCATCCAGTAACCTTGAAACTGCACTTTCAAACATACAACCGTATTACAACTAAACAAAGTGCAGTAAAGTAGTTTAAATCCTTATACTGTTAGTAGGAATCACGCACCAAATGTTCATCAAAACCGGGGATGTAATTCCGATGAAAATTATGTAAATAAGAAATGGAGAAATTCTGTGTCTAACTTCTCCATTTGATTGAATATGACAATGGTCAACATAAACTAGACTAGTAATCAACTAATCATCATACACATTAAGAGGATAGTTTACAATGGATGTACTCATTCATACCCAAACATGTGCGTCATTGCTCAATAGTGAAATAATATATTTTTAAGTTTTTTAACATACAAAGTTTAACATGTGGAATTGCAATATGTTAACAATATTTCAACTTCACGCAAAGCAATCTAGGATACAAACATCTATAAAATATATGATATAAGTTTCAATGATCATTAATTAAAACAAAATGAAAGTTCATTGAATGGTACACAAATAATCATAAACCTTTTACCAATCACGTCTAAGATAACAGGTACGTAATTACTACAACGGTTTTATTTTTAAAGCTATCAACCTTATGTGTATCATCATAAATGGCTCGCTCACAAATGTGACATCATGGGCCTACAAAAGCAAAGGAGTACACCAGAACATACATCCAATAAAATAATATCACAGAATATTGAAGCATATTCCATACAAAGTTAAGCCGACACGTGAAAGCAAAACATAGGGACACACCGTAATACAATCAATACCTGAACCTAACTTAGCACGTTGCCACAGTTGACAACCCAGTCAATGGCACACATCGCTCTAAAATGCATTATTTACAGGAAAATTCAAGCAGTTAAACGTGAAAGAGAGTTCAGAAATCTTAAGATTAAAATTTTATCATGAACTCAAACATGAAAATACCACAAAAAATTAACAACCCCCAGTCTTTTAGGAAGTTAAGTCTACCCGATGCAATAGAAATTTGTAAAACAAGCAAACAAGGGAGGTCAGACTAGCATACACAATATGATATGAGACATAGTAAAGCCCTCACAAATCCTGGACACAAGAAAATTAATAAGAAATGGAAATTTAGAAAAAGTCAAATCCAAAATATAACTTTACGCCAAACCTTACGTTAACTATGACAGAGCCAACCTGTCCTAGGAAACTAATTATTTACTTGCTTTGTCCCATTGACCAATTGTGCCGCACATTTAAAAGTAGACTAAGTGTAAAGTTATTTAAAACATGGAGACCTAAACCTAACAGATGATTCCAGTTTGAAAAGAAAATAATAAAATGAGAGCGAGCAAAGCCTCTACAGGCCTATTTAAGCAGGAACCTACAAAGCAATGCACAAGCACCAACACAGAAAACAGGTAACAAGGGACTAGGGAGGAAAGGCTCTAAACGGTAGGATTGGAAAGGGGAGAAGTGGAGGGGAAGGAAAATGTTGGTCGTGTTGCGCCAGTTCCAATGTTCAAAGTAGTATCACTATAAGTTACTGATGGACAATCAGAATTTCTATAAACTGTAGTGCTAGCGTCGTGTGCTAACATATTCTCAAAGTCTGCCATTATTAGACATGTTGGCAGCCTTTAAATACAGTTTTTTATGTAAGAGCACATCAAAAAATCCAGGAGCTACCGCTAGTGTTCCCAACAGCATTTTGGATTTAGTATTTCACATGAAAGTGTTATCTTCATATGTATGATTTACATGACAAACATGGGAGTGACGATATTATGTATGTATAGCATAAAAAAACAGCATAAATTGCGGGAAGCAGATTGTAGGCACGTTGTTTGTAATCATTGGAATTTATTTCAGTGCATCAAATGAGGTTAAAATGGAACCAAAATAAAATGGTGCAAATAACTGGAAAACATAAAAACCGGTAATGTAAAATCGGGGGTTCTACTGTACTATTTAGATTTCTTTCTAAGTCAATAATTACAATGTTTAGTGTTCAATTTTGGACTGCGAACTTACCAAATTAATTTGAAAGTGTATTGAACACTTAAAAGGCAAACTATGTATTTTTACAGTCTTTTTTTTTTTTTTTAGTTTTTAGCAAAATCTTAACATTTTTTTGTAAAACCATGAAGTTTAATGTAAAATATGACTATTTCTCATGTGTTGATCGATGCCATTTCTGAAAGAATCATGTATTACATCATAGATTTTTAACACAAGACAAAATTCAATGTAGTGTATTTTTTATACTACAGGTCAAATTGATAGTATCGTAATGACAGATGTGAAAAGTTGCTCATGACTTAACCTAATTTTCTCCAGCTTTTTTCCATGACTAAAATTTTTTCTTCGTTTTGTTGATGTAGTTATGTTACGCACACCAACAATTGATGAGTTACAAAGACTTAAATATTTTTTTAATTTCTGAAATTAATTTTGGTGCTTAATTTATAAGAATTTTATGTTGCTATGTACCATACTTGCGAACTATATGCAGTAATCTGATTGGTTGGACCGGAAGCTGGTGGTGTAGCTGGACGAAAAGAGGTTAGATGTTTTTAATATCTGTTTTCGGACCAATTCCGTTCCTGGCCTGCTTTTGTCTCCCCAACATAAATTGTGCATGTGTTGCGGCTATTAGCCTAGTATGCAGCTATTAGCCACATTAACAGTACATAGCAATTCTTATTTAACATATTTTACTAAAGTAAAAAAAATTCTGATATTCGAGGTAATCTCTACAGACCTCAAGATTTTTGAATTCTTTAGGTTGGCAGGTATTTTTGTCTTTTTTAATACGTCAAAAGAACAACTAACCAGTCTTTAATATTAGTTATTTTTTTTGCTTTCACAGAAGCCGCCACTACACATACTTACACAGGAAAATTTTCGGGAACCACACACTACCGCATAATAAAAAAAAATCTAGTCTATTTCATACAAAAGCATAAATATTTTTAACACAGCTTTTTTGCTAAATAATTAGGAAATGGAGTATATTAACATTTTAAACCCTGTTTATTAACAAACTTTGGTTGTTAATGGCAGCCAGATAAACTGTACCTACTTTAGTTAATAATCTTACGAACACATTTTCTGCCAATTTACTTTATAATACAAAATGGTTATTTATGTTTGATTGAGTGTTTTTTAATTTTTAATGTCTGTTTTGTCATAGGTATCGATAAATGCAGCAAGTTATCTATTGCTGTGTCTCTTGGTAGATTGATCATGATTCATGACTATTGATTTATACACCATTGCAACTATTACGTTCACTTCTTTTAATGGCCATGGCAAAAGACTAACTTTTTTTCTGTTGTAGTATACGATTGTGTACTTTAATTAATTTTACCCCCACTACTGGTATGCATGAGGAAGTGGATACAAATAATAATTTGTTTTCAATTTGAAAATGTAAAAAAATAGTCTCAGATTTCAATTGCCCACACAATGTTTTCCACTACTGTTTATGCTATACAGTAGTGAACTAACTCCGAATAATTTTTTGTGTTAAAAATTCCAACTTTTATTCATGTTTTTCATAGTGTGGTCCCGTAGTCCCACTGGGTATTTATATCACACAAATGACTTAACTTCAACAGTCAATCAATATACTGCAATGTTTCGAAGTATACTACATCAAATATTCACCACACTTTGTAAACAGTATTGAATATTTGATTTTAAAGTATTATAATTCAAAGTCAAATATATACAAATGGTAAACTATTAATACTTTAATATTCACACACCCTTATATATCCAGTCATTAAGATTTATGAAGATTTGTATGTGTGCATTGTGTGTGTTGTTTATAATTAACTAGTATTTTGTTGCCATGTGTTTCAGACGCACCCTAACGTTGACAAAGAGCTGTTCAAGTTGAAATCTCAAATAGGGTTGAAGAACCCGGCCAAGCCATTTCCACTGCACACAGACGTCGGAGTCCTGAAGTGGAGATTCCAGACGCAAGACGAGTCATGCATTCCTCTTTCCAGTGAGTAGCAGAGAGTGGCTAGCATCGGTGTGTTTGTGAAAAATATATAGGGGTGCACGAGTTGCGTATTTTGATGTAGAAAAAAAGCTTGGTCACATGGCCCTTGATGTTTCCAAAAATGACAGTTGGATGTTTCACATCAAATATCAAATGATTCCGCAGTGGATATACCCCAACAGCTATGAGTACAACGCTTGTAGCCTTGCCTTTGTTTGCACATTCACCTGGAGATGTCTTAGAGATATTGGACCATTTCACCAAACATTATGAACATTGTACATTTATTTATTAAAAACTAGTGATGGGTGGAATCCCAATTTTCTCGAATCGGAATCTTGATTACTAATCCCAGAGAGTAACTTGAATATACCCTTTGAATTCGAATCTAGGTGTGGATAGTAGGGATGTGCGGGTACCCGATAATTTCAACTTCGATTTGATTCCTCAACTATTTGAACCCGGAACCGAAACTAAAATTTGGAATCGAAAAATTCGGGCAAATTTTTCAAAAGTAAAAAAAAAATTGAAGAAAGAAATTGACGGTTACCGTTTAACTGATTGCTAGACTTAAATTTATTCGTCAATTATCATTAATGTAACTCGTAAAATTGTAGCGCACTTTCACTCAAGCAAATTTCATAACGTTATGAAATATAGGTTAGGCTGAACATTAAAAATTTTTCAAAGATCGTGTATGATATAATTTACACGTTCATAACCACTAACTGTTTAGGCTTGCAAATATAAATACCTTACGGAAACTGCTTGTTTATGAAACACTTTTAACAATCAGCTCAAACATTTTTATTTCTGCCTACTTACGGCATATTACTCATGACCATTTCTCACGTTGCACGGGAAAAAAATATTGTTGGTTTATTTGTTTTGAAAAATAATTAACACATATTAAAAATGAATTTTACAACCATCAACGCACAATTTTCTGTTAACAGTTAAAATTAGGGATGGGGCGACCGAATCCAATATCCGCTGAATCCTAGGGATTCGAAGCTTCGGCAGGTCTGATACAGGATTTGTCAAAGGATTCGGTCTTTTACTATTTACGCAAAAAAAATACAGTAAAACTCGCCTATGCGGTCCCGCATGGTAGGTTTTTCCGTATAAAGCTTTAAATTGCCCGGGGTCTCATGATTTACGCCATTAAATGTGTGATATAAAGTCCCGTTAAAATTTTTTCTGAAAGTTCTTGTCTCAAATAGTAATGGCGCACGTAAATATGAAGAAAAGACAAATGAACAACAATTTACGAAGAAATATGGATGATGTACCATAACTACAATACAAACCCAATAGTTATTTTAAGATAGTTACCATAAAACGAACTAAAGATTCTTTGTAGATAAGTAGATACCATAATTACTACAGAAGCATGATAGCTACCACATTTGCACTATAGTTACCGTAACAACAGAGATGTATATTTACCGTGATAGTAATGTATTATTTATTTATAACATATTAAATTAAAGAACATTATTGAAAGGAAAGAAAATGATGTTAAAATTTGATATGTACGGTTGGCACATGTTGCTAAGAAATAATGCGATCTGAAAGATTGCAGTACTACTATGAAAAGTGAAAATGGTACTCGTGGATTTTTGGGTTATGGCAGTCTGTTTCGTTTTTCAGTAATATCGGCCGAAAACTAACAAGCGTACTTTATCGGAAGTCGGCATAAATGCCGATTCAACTAAATATTGGCAAAATCGGCTTCTTCAGTACATCTCTACTTTTGATGACATGGGTAAACATTTTTAAGGTTTTAGGATATTGAAATAGACTTTAATTTTCATGTAGGTTTATTGTGCGTATTTTTTTTTGCAAGTGTAAACTGAATTAAGTAAAATGCTTTTATTTTTATTACTTTTAATTGATTAAAATTTAATGATCAGTTACAGATATTTAAGACATTAATTTTGAGGTTAAGCAATTTTACTAAAGCATTCCAGCCACGCAGGTTGCCAGCGAGAGATGCTTCTCTTCTGCTGGAAACACTATCTCCAATCGTAGAGCTAATTTAACTCCTGAACGTGCAGAACAAATTATTTTTCGGCATAATAGATTAAAGAACAGAATTTAATACTCTGACAATCTCTCTCAGAATTATTGTGCTGAAAAGTGGAAATATTGAAACAATGTGAATGTACTTTTCAAACAACATGACTTTTGGTGCTAAGTTTGTTGAAGCTCAGTAAGGTCTCCAGAAAATTTGACAAGGATGAAATTATTCCAAAGATAGAAACATATACTGTTAAACTGTGGTTATCTTAGTTGGATGATATCAGTTACTAATGAACCAATGAAAACTGGTAAGATTCAATGGAAAAAAATGTTTTTTTTTTCTAGCAGTGCAAAATGTAAACACACACTGTAAATAGTTACCCAAAATTAATAAGCTCACTTCATTTTAATTCTTTATTGAAACATTATACTAAGTTTAAGATAAAAATAATTTCCCAAAAGTGTAACTGTACCACAAAAGCTCGAGCTCGGCTCGAAGTAAAATTCTTAGGCTCGCAGACCTCTAGTCATTTATAGGAAAAATCCTAACCGCTATTCTGTACTAAAACTGAAATTTCTCAAGAAAAAAGTTTTGTCTTACAAGAAACAGTAAAAACACAACATATTTGAGGTTAGGAAGGCACCAGATGTTATAAACAAGAATGTACCCAGCCTAAGCTATGTTGATATTATGTTTTGCCTACATACAGCAGTTTAAGAATTTATTAATAAATCTGCCACTTTTCAAAATACAAGCAGTGATGCAAAAGTATTATTGATTTTTACAGTTTGCGCCGTAACCTAATCAAGCACCAAACTTCCACTCACGACTCGAGACCGCTGCGCATCATTAGCTGCATTATCTTCGAACTCATCAAACACTGTTCTGTTTTCTTTAAGCATATGAGAATTTGTTTTTGTAATGGTTTAATCAAGAATATAAATGAATAAAATATTTCACAAACAAACGTAAAAGTTTTCAACAGAAACAAAGTTTTAACAAAACAATATTTACAACAGGTAATTCACACACGAATTACTATTGGCGACACTGGGCACGGAACACAATGGCGTCTCGTCCCGTTTGTTTATTAATTTGTTATCGGTATTCATTTTATCTGTGCAATTGTTTCTACTGAACTGAATATTTTCATGTAACATGTGGTTTATCTTTCGTTGTGAATGGTGATTTAAAGTCATTTACGTGACGTAAATCACAATCAGAGATGTCGTAAGTATGGGAACATTTTGTTCTGGACAAATCTGACACCACCATGGCTGCATGTCTGTTTTGTGGTGAAAAAATATCCCACAGAAAGTCATGTATAACAAAAGTGTTGCATAAACATCTTAAACTCCACTCCGCCCAAATCGCTGTTGATAAACGGGAGAAAAGTGAATCTTCCGGTAAAGGAGAAATTGCAGGGCCTAGTAGAATCTTATCTGAACCTCAAAACAATGAACCATCACTCACACAGCCCACACTAGCACAATTCATGACAAAAAAAATGTAAGTTTTCAAGCAAAGATGGCAAAGGAAAACACATGGGAAGGCTTATTGCAGATATGATACATATATGTAGACAATCAGCCACTGTCTGTAGTAGAAAACAAAGGCTTCAGAAAGCTTATTGCATTTCTGGAACCTCGTTATTCAATGGTTTCGAGAAAATTTCTGGCAAAGTACACTTATACCAGAAATGTACCAAACTACATGTGAGAAAGTCAAGTAACTTTTAGTGCAAGCAGAATACATCTCACTTACATTAGATATGTAGACATCATCTATTAAAAGATTCGAGTTTGGGTTCGAGATTCGGAAATTCCAGTCGAGGATTTGAGTTAGGATTTGGATTCGAGGAAATCAGGATTCGCCCCATCCCTAGTTAAAATATTTCCTTGTTCAACCATACATTTACAAAGATTGCCATTCTGTGACAGTCTTCTGTTAACAGAATAACCAATATTAAAACATTCACGACATGAAAATATTTTAGCGGTGCCGGATGTGTAGACCAGTTGACTTGCCACCATTTATCATACGAGGGTTATTTTTTTTTCAACCTCCGATCGGCTGTAAAAAAAAGGGAATGAATTGGGAAATTATTTTAATGTCAAAAGAAACGTACATCTTTACTCTATTTTTCCACATAATCACCGTGCAGATTGAGGCATTTGTCGTACCGATGCACCAGCTTTCCAATACCCTCTGCATAAAATGATGCCTCCTGCCTATTCAGCCACATTTTAACAGTGCTCTGCAGTTCATAATTGGTGTTGAAGCGTCGTCCTCCAAGCCACTTTTTCAACGTGGGGAAAAGGTGATAGTCACTCGGTGCCAAATCCGGACTGTAAGGAGGGTGATCAATTACTTCCCATCGAAATCTTGCAAGGAGTTGTTGTGTTACGGCAGCACTATGCGGTCGGGCGTTGTCATGAAGCAAGACAACACCAGATGTCAGCATTCCTCTCCACGTGTTGCGTATCGACTGTCTTAGCCGTCGTAGTGTCGCGCAGTATGCAGCAGCATTGATTGTTGTCCCTGGCTCCATGAAATCAACCATTAGCACACCTTGGTGATCCCAGAACACTGTAGCCATCTGTTTCTTGGTGCTGAATGTCCATTTGAACTTTTCGGCTTGTGTGGAGAATAGGTGTGCATCCACTGTTGTGATTAAAGTTTTGTTTCTTCATTATCGAAATGAATCCATGTTTCATCACCTGTCACAATTTGAGTTAAAAAGTGTTCACCATCGTCTGCGTAACGCAGCAAAAAGACAAGGCTGATGCTTTTCGCCGCTCCTTGTTGATGTCAGTCAACATCTTGGGTACCCATCGGGCACAGATTTTCCTGTATCCGAGATTGTCTGTAACAATGGCGTATAGGGCTGACCTTGAAATGAGCGGAAATTGTTCAGACAGTTCTGAAATCGTGTGCCCTTCTGCCTGTAAGAAACGGATGACTCCACGCAGCTCGCATTTCGCCGTACAGTTTATCGTTGCAGCTATGTTGACATTCCCATAACCAAGCTTCAACAGAGGTGTGAGTTGGCCGCTCCACATGGTTGGTGGAAGGGGGTAAACACTACGAGACGTGTCGATTCGTGTACGAGCGATTAGGGTATCGATTAATGGGCATGCCATGGAGAAATGAAACTGTAATCACACTGCAGGGCACTGTTAAAACGTGGCTGAATAGGCAGGAGACATCATTTTATGCAGAGGGTATTGGAAAGCTGGTGCATCGGTACGACAAATGTCTCAATCTGCACGGTGATTATGTGGAAAAATAGAGTAAAGATGTACGTTTCTTTTTACATTAAAATAATTTCCCGTTTTTTTATTACAGCCGATCGGAGGTTGAAAAAAAAATAACCCTCGTAGATCGTGCGTGCCAACACAAAGGAATCGAATCACTGAATCATAACATTCTGTCAGTATCAAAGTACTGTTTACTGTTTATGCTTTTGCCTTTTACAAAACTTAATTAAAGCTGATCATCGTTGTGTGGTTTAACTTCGTGAAGTTAATAAATTAATCATAATTACGTATTTTTTCCGTTTTTAGGGGAACAGATCTTGTTTTAAAAAAACGAAGAAATATATGTTACTTATTGGTTTTAATTTAAATAAACCTACTGGCTAGGCCATGCTGCGTACGTCATATGTGCAGATGTAGGTTAATTAATAAATTATACTTCTGTGCGCAGCACACATCGCACTATCTCGGTGACTCCAGTGAGGCAGCTGACTTTAGCGTTGGTAACATTTGACATCTTTAAACAGTGGTGAAGTGATTAAATAAGTAATGGATGAAAATTGTGGCAAGTTTAAGGGCCGCAGTCATCTTTGGAAATTTTATGACGGCTGAGCGTTCATAGCCGACGGACGTGCGCGCGCGCTCCCCGGCTTCAATGTGCTATTATTTCTTCACCATCGTTAAGTTCGAGTTCCACTCATAATTGATTCATCGCTGCTTAATCTTTCCGACTTTCATGGGTTTTCATTACCCGATAATAATGATACGATCATTGAATTAGTTCCTGACACGGTTACTAAAATGTTCAGATCGCCTACTAAAAAAGTGATTTCTAATTCGCCGGGAATATCTGAAAAAGCAAGTGAAAATTCATCGAAGCAAAAATCATCTAGTGAAGCTTGGACGGTAAATCTTCTGGATCCCACCATGGAAGACTTAATCTCGGCCGTGAAATCCCTCAGTATGAAATTTGACGAGTTAAAAAGCGAGAATATGGTGTTAAAAACCCTTCTTATCGACTCTCGTAGTGAAACTGCAGAGATAAAAAATGAACTGCAACAGATCAAACAGATCTTATCTTCTAAGTCTGATTCTGTTAATTCATACAGTCAAGTAGTAAAAAAAGTCTCCTCAAACAAGAAACTTGTTTGTGTCGAGTCATCCGGTGTATCTGGCAACAGCGCGCCCACCAGTGACCCACTTACAACTCAGCGTGTCTCCAACGACGTCATCAGGAAAAACGGTAAACAGCCCGTCGACGAAGACGGCTTTACCGTAGTACAACATTCACGCAAGTCCACGAATAATGAAAACTCCGATAGAAAATCATCTAACACGGATCGTAAGAAAAATCCCTTGCAAATTGGCATCAGGAATGTTTCAACATTAAGAACAATTGCTAAACCTATTTACAAAAAAACAAAAGCTCTCTTTGTCACGCGTTTTGAGCCGTCTGTCACGGAACAAGAGGTCGTAGATTATATTTCCAACGAACTAAATCTCAAGCAAGTCAAAGTGGCCAAGCTCCGGACAAAGCATAATTCTTACGCCTCCTTCCATGTATCTGTTCTGGAAGAAGATTTTAGTAGAATTAATAATATTGTTTTTTGGCCCAGTGGCTGTTTAATCAGTCCTTTCTTTGGAAAACTGCATCAAGACCAAATTGTTAGTACTAATTCATCTCCTGAAGCTCTCGGCAATTCTACCCAATTACCTCCAAGTTCCTGCAGTACATCGTCACCTTTTACGCCAGCAACTTCTATGCCAGGGCCTGGAGGAGTGCTTCCTACTCACTTTCCAGTGAATGCCCAATCTTAATGAATGGGAAATTGCCTATCAGAATGTTAGAGGACTTAGAACAAAATCAGTTGAATTCTTTGATAATCTTATTAATACTCAGTATGACATAATCTGTCTAACAGAAACTTGGTTCAACGAAAGATGTATCAATGCTCATTATTTCACCGATAATTATTCTATTTTTAGAACTGATAGGGATCCGCTACTCTCATCAATGGAACGTGGTGGCGGAGTGTTGATCGCAGTGAATAAACATAAATTCCCTTCTGTTCAGCTAATTCAATTATATGACTATCGTGGAGTAGAAGCCGTATGGATTAATATTAAAATTGCTTTTAATAAGTACTTAACATTGGGTAATATTTATCTTCCTCCAACTACATCACCTAATCTATTCACATTGTATTTTGAAGCTCTTGAACAAAAACTCGTTAATTCTCATGATAATGTGATTATCTTAGGTGACTTCAATGTACCTGGAATAGATTGGAAAGGTAATCACTATTTCAATATTGCCCGTGCACATGTCAGATCCAAGGCTCAGTGCCTACTTGATTTCATATCTAATTTGGATTTAATTCAGCACAACCTAATACAATCTTCCAATAATCTTCTAGATCTTTGTCTTTCTAATCTATCCCATTGTGTGGTTGAAAAAGCTGTTGAATCTCTGGTCAAAGAGGATATCTATCATCCTACCCTACTTATTAAACTACATATTGAGGCGACCTCACACAATTTTACTCCAGATTCTATTTTCAGAAACTACAAAGCTGGTGATTACTTAAGCCTATATAACTCTCTAAAAACCCACAATTGGGATGAATATTATAACACCACTGATGTAGATGCTCTTGTAGATCAACTTACATCTTGTATCTGTGATAAAATCAATACTCACATTCCATTATCCACACGTAAGGCCTCTAAACATCCTTATTGGTTCTCTGGTGATTTAATTCATGCCTTAAAATCTAAAAAACACTTTCATAAACTCTATAAAAGAAACAATAATACTCAGTATTACCTTCTTTTCTCTAAATATAGAGCACTAGTTAAAAATCTTATTAAGCGTGATAAAACTAATTGGAATCGTAGTATCAATAATAAGGTTAAGAATAACCCTAAAAAATTCTGGAGATATGTCAATGTTATGAAAAATGGTTATAGTGAATCTCATTCTCTTAATGTCAATGGTGATATCTGTAATGATCCAGGTATTCTATCTAATGTCTTTGCTAAGTACTTTGCTAGTGTATATGTACCATCCACCAACCACCCTCGTATCATTGATCCCGATATTATTCACGATTCAATTCCTGTATCATTCTTATCAGAAAGCCAGGTCTTATGGGGAATTAAATCATTAAAACCAACTATGTCTACTGGTCCTGACGGTATACCAAATTTCATTATTAAAGGCTGCTCTTTTATTCTAATGCCTCTATTGTTGCATCTATTTAATACAAGTCTAAAATCACAAGTATTTCCCACTAAATGGAAAATAGCTAAGGTTATTCCCATACATAAAAAGGGTAGTAAACTCAGTGTATTTAATTATAGGCCTATATCATTATTAAATGGCTTTACTAAAATCTTTGAAAAAATAATATTTAAACATATTAACTTCCCAATAAACAACAGATTAGCTCCTAATCAGCATGGCTTTAGAAATAGTATGACAACTTCTACTAATCTTCTCTCATTTATTAATCCTATATACAATAAAGTTACAACAAGGGGGCAGGTTGATGCATGTTATTTTGATCTGGCTAAAGCCTTTGATACTGTCAATCACTCCATTTTACTAGCTAAGCTTTCTAACTTCGGTCTCTGTAATAATTATATAACCTGGTTTACTAGTTACCTTAAAGATAGATGTTTCTTTGTTTCACTTAATAAAAAAACTTCTACTTTATATCATGCTACTTCTGGTGTGCCTCAAGGGGGTACTTTATCTCCCTTACTATTCAATATTTATATCAATGATATTTTTAAAGTTCTTCATCATACTACTGGTTTTCTGTTTGCTGACGATCTTAAAATATCCAGAGAAATTTCCTCCTTAAATGACTGTCTGCTTCTTCAATCTGATATTACTGAAATTGATAATTGGTGTAAAATGAATTTAGTTTCACTTAACAAAGATAAAACAAAAATTATTTCTTTCACAAGGAAAATTCATCCAGTTAAATATGATTATTTTCTTGACAACTCAAAAATTTCCAAATCTCTTAGTATAAAAGATCTTGGTGTTATTCTTGACTCCAAACTATTCTTTCATCAACATGTTAATTCTTTAGTATCCTTTTCCCGTAGAACCTTATATTTAATAAATTATATAACTTACTATGCATCTAATATTGAATCCATTCTTACTCTTTATTTGTCCTTAGTCAGAAGTAAACTCGAATATTGCTCAGTTATCTGGAACAGTATTAACACCACCGATAGTGACAAAATTGAATCCATACAAAATAAATTTTTCAAAATAATTAGTTCTAGACACCATCAATTACCCAAATTAGAATCTCTTTCAAATCGTCGCATCCATCTGGATGCCCTGTTTGTGTTTAAGTGCTATAGTTCAAAAATTAATTGCTTATACTTACTTGATAACTCTGGTATTCGAGTCCCGCAGTTCAAAAGCCGCCTTCGATCCCTATTATGTTCCTTACACAATAATAATGATTTAATTTACAGACTTATCTCAAATTTTAATAAATATGAAAATTTTATTATAAACTTTAAATTTTAATTTTTATGATTACCCTAATATTTTGAGTAATTTTATAATCCTGTTTATTCTTCCCATTCTAGATCATTTAGTTAAGATTATCTCTGTTGCTGTTTTGTTTTGTTTTGTTTTGTTTGTTATTGTGTCGTCTTTTATTATCCTGTGTATGTTGTATATATTCGCTTGTATGTGTCGTCTTTTATTATCCTGTTTATGTTGTATTTATTCGTTTGTATGTGTCGTGTTTTTATTACTTGTTCTGTGCACACCTCCAAAGCTTCGGCTGTTGGTGTGCATGTCACAAATTTAATAAATAAATAAATAAATAATAAATAAATAAATATCAGAAAGCCATTTCAAATGTAAAACTTGTGGAAGTAAACTCAAACAGGTGCATGGTAGCACTTCTAGCATGGCGAAGCACTTAACATTACACAAGAGTCTATATGCAGAGTACTTACAACTACAGAAAGAATTAACTCATGCACCTTCCACATCAAGTAACAAAGTACAACTCACTCTGTCAGCTTCGTTTAGTAGCCAAGAAAAGTATGGTAGAGACCATCCCAAAGCTATTGCCATAACCAATGCCATTGGCAAAATGATTGCTGTGGATCTACAGCCATACAGTATGGTTCAAGATAAAGGCTTGAAAGACTTGATGGCGCTAGTTGAACCCAAGTACTCCCTACCAGACCGAACAACATTCTCTAGGCGTGTAGTGCCAGAGCTGTAAAATGGTCTGGTGGAAAAAATGCACACGAAAATCAATAATGACTTCAAAGAAGGCGTCAATTCGGTGGCATTTACAACAGATATGTGGACATCACGCAGTAATGACAGCTATTTATCATTAACATGTCATTATGTGGACACAGATTTCGTTCCTGTTCATCACATGCTGGGGAATGTTCTTTTTACCGGAGAACATAGTGGGGAAGCAATTGCCAATATTCTGCTTAGACTAAATGCAAAGTGGGAAATTCCAAACACTATACCTATTTACATAATTTCAGATTCTGCTAGAATCATGAAATCTGCAGCAGCTAAAACCAGTTGGCATTCATTTAGCTGTTTAGGGCACACTTTGCAGCTAGCCATAAATGATGCCAAAAAGGAAACTCCTGGGATTGAGGCGCTCTGCAAAAAAAGTTGTGCTATAGTGGGGCACTACAAACATAGCTCCCAAGCTCGTCAGCGTCTTCATGAATTACAAAAGCAGATGGGAAAACCAGAACATGAATTGATCCAGGATGTAGACACCCGATGGAACAGTGAGTTTGCTATGTTGAAACGACTTGTTGAACAAAAAGAGCCTATTGCTGCAGAATTAGCTTCTTCTGATGGTGTTGACAATTTAACTGCCAATGAATGGAAACTCGCAGAAGGGGCAGTCAGAATTTTAGAGCCAATAAATGAAGCAACTAAAGAATTTAGTAGACAAGACTGCCCCACAATTTCTCTAGTTATACCAGTTATTGATGGGATAAAAAAACTTTTTAGGTACATTTGTGTGCAAAGCAGAACCAGGCGAAGGCATAATTTTTGGACAAAATTCGTTGAAGGCTGTATTCTCAAGATTTTCTGATTACAAATCAAAAGATGAATATGTTGCTGCAATGCTTGTTGATCCTAGATTTAAATCAGTACTTTTGAAGGATCATGAGAAAAAGAAAGGTGTAAGTATTTTAAAAACATTAATTTCCAAAGTCTGTGCTGATAGCAGCCATTCTAAAGCACAAAGAGTTGAAAGCCAAGCTGAAACCCCAGGGTCTAATTTAAGTGTTTGGAGTTGCTTTGAAGAACAGTCTGCAAAATTGGATGCATCATGTTCAAATATTCGGAAAGATATGGTGGAAAAAGACATCCTTTTGTACTTAAATGAACCCATTCATAAACGTACTACTAATCCATATCAGTGGTGGCAAGAAAACCAAGTTCGCCACAGATATGTTTCTGATGCTGCGAGAACACTATTGTGCATTCCTACAACATCTGTTCCAAGTAAACGCCTGTTTTCCTCGTAACAGCAAGGAGAGAGAATCTGTCTCCTGAAAGTGTAGAACAGTTGTTAACCTTCTTACATCAGAACCTGTAGGCCTAATCGTGCAATAATGTAGTGTTCAAAGCATTTCTAATCGGGACCCAGTTATCACCTGAAAAGTGTTTATTCGTTAGCAATTACTTAAAGCTGCATTGTGTTGTATAGTGTAAATATAATCATTCTTCAGTTCTGTACCTGGTATAATATAAGGCAGGTCTCATGTCCCCAACAGTGTTAAAATGAACTTATTAGTTACATAGGTACTATTCCAGAATTGTCTTTCTTATTCATTTAAGTTAAATACATATGGTTCAAAATAAATGCAATTTTTTTTTAGTTATTCCTACCAGACTAATGACTATGTAGATAAAGTTACCCAGAGAATTGAAATCAGAATCGAATTTCAAATCTTGTGGTGAGAATCGAATCGGAATCGAATTGAACTGAAAATCATGGAATCGTACAACCCTAGTGGATAGTCAAAAATAAAATAATGTACAATAAATTAAATATATTAGCTGTGGTGTTGAAACATTCTACTTTTTAAATGGTTGTTTTATAAACTATGTTTCCAGAATCAGTACATATTGCAATTTTATTTATAAAATTATGTGTTAAAAGTACGATGTCTTAAGGCATGGTAACAGGATAGACATGAAGAAAAAAATTTACCTTGTAAACTTAAAGGTTATCAGTGGTTAATTTTAATTTACTTTATTTCCTGTAATATTTTTCTTTGAATATTTTTCCTTGTATATCGAAAATTCTCTGAATACTTATGATTTCATGGTATTTGAGGATTTGATTGGCCTATCTTTTAAGTAGTGATGGGCAAATTGGATTAAAACTGATACCAATCCAATTACCAATATGTGTCTAACAGATCCGATAACCAATACAAAACAGTTTCGATACTTTTTTTAAATAATCACAGTGAATGTCTGCAATAAATTCAATATTTTTAAGTAATAAATCATTACCTTAATATAATTATAATGTTACGATATACTGCGGGTTCATAAAGGATAGCCCAATTAAAGATTTTATTTCACACACAGTTTTATTGATGGCCACTACTTGTCACTTACAAAAATCTTCTAAAATGGCAAATAATTAATTACCCTTAAAGAAAGGTCTATTTCCCAGTCACTCGTTCCTCACACCTTGCTGGGCTGCACCTCTGGCGCAACTCTCGCCGCAGCAACTCTCGTGGGTCTCCGCCGCGGGACTCCGTCGCCACACTCCGCCGCCGCAGACGCACTTCCCCTTCGCCGTGATCCCACTCGACTCCTCGCTCGCAACTTCACTCGGGACTCCGCCGCGCCCGCGACTCTATCGCCCGGAAACTCCGCCGCGGGAAAACTCCCGACTCTACTGAACTCACTCACTCCCTGCCCTGGAATCTTCGTCCAACGACTTCGCCACTCTGCCGCACCCGCGGCACTGTCGCCCGGAAACTCCGTCGAGGGAGAACTCCCGACTGAACATTCCGAACTGACTCTCCCTACTGACGTCCTCGGGCCTATATATAGGCCCCAGCGAAATTCCAGAACTCACGAGAGCGGCTGGGGCCTGTCGCGTCATCGCGAGCTGTTCCGACGGCAGAAATCTCTCGAAAACACGTGTCGGCGGCTCGCGAAACTCCCAGCGGTCCGGTGTCAGTTACGTGTCAAAGGCAGGGCGCCGCGCTGGGAGTGTGGAGGGCTGGAGGGAGATAAAGCGGCGATCCAGGTGCGCACGGCACATCTCATGTTACGGCGTGCACCTGCGCGTGGCGCGGCCTTGCTAACGTTCGTAACAATATATTATAAGGATACTGCTAAATGAAATTTGTGTGTAGCACAATACACATTATGCATTTGACTAATTAATGAACACAACATTCAAGTTAAGTCTTAAATATAGAAAAAATGTAGTAAACGATGCCTATGGAACTATAAAGTATAAATAGGTAAATAGAAAATATGGGTAACACTGAAATTGATGAAATTGCTCTTGTTTAATGTATATCAGTTTTTTAAAGGATCTGTTGGAGACAGTTATATCAGAAATCTAGAAAATGATAAATACATATTGGCCAATACCAAAACAATTGTATTGGTACAATATAACAGTTCGTTATATGAAATAAAAAGATTTTCTTACTTTTTAATTTGTGTTTTATTGTCCGAAAGACGAAACAACTGAATCCTATCACTTTCAATAATTTTGTTCACTCATTCAACACATGTATCCGCCTGTCGAAAAAATGCTCGCAACTCGGGCGATGAAAATTAAGGAAAAAAAAGTCAATCAAGTTCTTCAGTAAACTCTTACTGTAAGTAACAGAAATCAGTGCGACCTCAAACAGGGCTGCACCCAGCGAAACCGAATTTCGCCACGAACCAAACGCCGACGAAGGTGATCACAATTTCTAATTAATGTCCGAATGAAATAAAAAAATTAGGTTAACTTAAAACTCGGCATGGCTCTGACCACCAACGTTAAATTTTCTGTCCTCCAATTCTTCTACATATTTTGCGAGAAGCCACCGAACGCGCCCTGTTGGTGTCACGATCGACGGACGACTGGTGAACTCATGACACTGTCTCCTCCACGCAGGGAGGAGACAGGAGAAGTCACATGACCTCACCGACCAATCACACGCACGCTTCATTCACACTACACATCACAAGCCAATAGGAAAACAGAACACACATTGAAAACAGTTTTCTATCCATAGAGCTAGGGACTTTACATTTTCTTTCTCTCTCCCACACCGTAAGACAGCAGTTATCACACAGTTCCCACGCAGTGAGGGAAATCCCGTCTTTATCTATCTCTGAGGGGAATTACTGTTTCGTTCTCCCTCGCACTTACAGGCCTCTTTTGCCTCTCTAATACATTCCACACCAAATCTATTGTTCTAGAACCTTATGTACCAGCAATCACAATACAAATTACTTCACAAAATTAAACTTATTTAGAAAAACCTGAAAAAGTAGGCCAAAACAGGCAAAAATCTAGTACAGCGACTTATTTGTGAATAATTACATAAAAAATAGTAATGATTGAAAATGTCTGTTAAAATACCAAGGATATTCTTAAAACACATAGCACGTGCAAATAACATATATTAATATCCATAACGTCTGATTATACTGTTTCATAACATATACACCACTCAAAACACATAGACTTATTAATACTTACATATACAAAAAAAGAAGTTTAAAAGAAAAATATTTAGCTAGAAGGGCAGGTGTCTTGCAACGTTACAACATCACTAACTTTTGGTTATCTATTAATGGAAGAATTTATTAAAACTATAGCTGAGTATACTAAATTACTTTTAATAATTAAAATAAATGAGAACTTACTAAATTGTGCTTGCTTGTATGCTAATTTTTAGGGTTTTTTAATACTGCTAATGTTTGAAAATCTGTAAACAGAATTTTAAATGTTCCTGTGGTTTTTAATGTATACAGTGCAGTGTAGATAATCTTAACTTAAACATTCTTGCCAAGTGTCTTCTTTCAGTCAAGAAAGGGTGAAATTATGAATCTATTGGTAATCAGAAGAGGCAAGATTATATGGTGAATAGTTATGAAACTGAAATAACAGCGAAATTAAGTCAATAAACCGCCAAACACCGAAATGAAGGCCAATAACACTGCATAGCACGAAAATGCAGAAAAAGTCACCTCAATTCCCTCATTATAGCTATTAAAATATACTATATATTTCATAGATCTTTAGTTTAGGTTTTCATCTAAAAACATAAAATGTACTATACAAAAGTAAAAAAATTATTTATTTTCTATCTATTGTTTTTTTTAAGTAAAGTAAATTAAACCAGTCTACATCTGATACCATACACTCATACAGTCATGGGTAAAGGCACAAGAAAATGTACATTATAAATGCTTTGGGCTTTTAACATTGGATATTGATTTTTTGATTGTTGAATGTTTTAGTTGCATATTTTTGTTAAATTGACTCATCACTATATGTAGTAGTATTGTTTAATGTACACATTTGAAATGTTTTACCACAAAAAGCAGTTGACATGTACTTACTATTACATGTGTTTTAATTTTTAATGATGATATAAATGAACTCAACTATTTTTAAAACGGCCCAAATACTCCTCGAGGCGGGACAAAATCAGGAACGAGATTGTACAAGCAAGAGCAGGAGTACAGGACTTGAATGATATCATTAAAAAAGAAAGTGCAGGAGTGTGGAGAAGATTGGAGTAAAGTGAAGGATGAGGAATGGTAAAGGAAAAGAGGAAGAAGGGGACATTTTACTTTGTTGACCTGGCCACAAGCTAGAAGCCTGCATGTTGATGACTATTTTTAAAGATGAAATTGGCTTTTTTATAACACCATAAAATCTTGTCTCTAGTTATCAGTTGGGGCAGGTGTTGACTGGCTGTGTTTAAGTTGAGTTTTGTTCCTTTTGTCAGTTCCAAATGTTCCAACTAGTGGGAGTGCTCTGGACTTTGGCTTGAGGCTGGACGGCACAAAGAGGTTGGACCGGTGGCAGTGTACTTGCGCTCTATGCCACACTGTGTGTCCGCAGTAAACTGCTGGCCCTCTGAGAACGGGCAAGGAGGCTGTGACGTGAACATAGAGTACGAGCTGGAGCATGACCACATGGAGCTGAACGACGTCTGCATCGCGATCCCTCTGCCGTGAGTACTACTGTCTCAGTTCTGTGTTTTTACACAATAGTGCTTCAACTGCTGCTTATCTGCATCTGTGCTAGTGTTAAAAACATTAAAGATTTAACTAAAGATGGGATTCAAGGATTCACAAGATTCAGTGTAGGATTCGTATCAAGAATCAGTCATAAATTTTTATCATATGGCATTGAGGTTATGTTTGTACAAGAAAACGTATGATTTGCATGACCACGCTATACTATCTTAAAAATTATTTGAAAGTGCACTGAGCACTTTGAAAAAAAAACAACAATATATTGTTCTATCTTCAAAACTTGCTGTAAAAATATTTTTCTTTCGGTTAAAAAACCCACAATAACAGTAAATCGCTTCCATAACACAAAGTTAATAGTCAGGGACTCTTAAGAAATAGTGAAGTGTGAAATATGATGAAATTCAATTTTTTTTTTTTTTTTTTAAGTTTCTAGCGAAATGTCAGCATTGTAGGAACACAAAGTTTTTCCGCCAAATACAACTAATTCCAGTGTTTTGTTGGAATCAATTTCCGAACTAATCTCCCGATACGTCATAAATGTGTAACAACCAATTATTTTTGATATCTCTTAGGACTATGCGAATATAATTTTTTTAGATTGATTTGAATATGACAATCAAATTATTCTTGAGTATGAATATCGAAATTGAATAGTAAGAATTAGAATCCATTAAAAAAAAAATGTTATATCATAACAAATACGTATTGAAAGAAAAAGTAAATATGTAGTGTAGTAGCTTCTGTGAAATTAAATATTACTAAAGTGAAAGGTTGGCTAGGTTATGTTAGCTACAATTACTATAAGTAAAATTTTGTTGAAAAATTCAAATTATGAAAGGAAAAAATAAATAACTATTTTTCATGGTAATCAAAATAGGATCTGCCAAAAAAATTTGTTTTAATAAACAGTGCAAACAAATATGTAAGGCCATTTTAGTAGTGTGAAGAAAATTCAAGAGGGTGAGTTTAAAAAGAATGTTAGAATGTACAGTTAGCATTTTTAATTTATAGGTAAAATTATGTAAGTTTAAACAAAAAATTGATTTTTGTTTGAATTTTACAGTATGTTTAAATAAATCCTTAGTTATATTAAAATTTATAGATACCATGTTTTATCACATAATCGTCACACATTTTATCATGTTTGAAAAGTAGGGGTGCAATTATTATGTGAAAACAATTTTTTTTATTAGGTAAATATATTCATTAAAACAAAACCCATTCATGGAAAGTACTTTTATTTAAAAAGTGGAGTACAGTAGAACCCCTGTCATACACTTTTCAACGGAGGGCACAAAAATGGTGTATGATGCGGGAAAGTGTATGAAAAGGGAATGGCAATAATGCAATTTTTTTCCAATCCAGCGTATCAGCACAGTGCCAGATTAAACATAAATATATATGTGTAAATAATTGCATTATATTAATGAAAGATATGAATTCATCATTATATTATACATATAATAAAACCACCAGAAATGTAAAATACAGTCCATAATCAAGTAAAGCTGACATGAGAAACAGTGGCCTTAAAAAATGTTATGAAGTCCTTTCTTGGAGGGGGGGAAAAGTCACCAAGACTAAATTAGAAATTAAAAAAATTAGGCTATTGTAAAAAAAAAATCAGAAATATTTGCTTGTTTATTACATTTTACAAACAACTTTATGCAACAGAACAATTTTCAATAAAATTTTAACTTGAGAAACGTAAAATTCAAAACAATCCAATCGTAAAAAAACAATAACAAACGGATATATTCAGTTCAAAGATAAACGACTGCACAAAATATGAGATCCGTGCCTTGGTAAAGCACGTGCACCATTTTCATGATCATTTCTTGTTTGCGCCACTAGTCTCGCTTGGTGCTGGCCATAGATGCTACTAGCGAAGTGCACAGTCTTCCTGATACTATCCATATCTATGGTGTGATAGTTATTTTCTTACGTTTGCAAATGTAAACAATGATCGTTTTTCAAAATAAAAGCATTAAAACTGAGTTTATAAGGAGGAATATAAAAAATTTTTGTGGATTTTAGGACTTTTCCGCTTCGTAAAAACGTATGAAACGGGAAATTAATGGTTATATAAGTGTATGTTCCGAGAAAGTAAACCATTGTAAATATACTACTTTCGGCGGGACCGAAATTTATCTGCATATGACACGGGAAAATGTATGAAACGGGAACGTATCATCGAGGTTCTACTGTATATACAAGAGCATGCCAAACAATTAAAAATAATAAGTCATTCAACAAAAACCTTTCTTCAACTTTAAATAGAAAAACAAATGTGAGTGTGAGCCTGAACTAATGCATAACTATTGTCGTAGTACACACTTACCACGAAAGAGTGCGAGCCATCAAATGTAGTTAACTCGGCACTCGACAGAGAGCACTCGTTGCATACAATCGGCGAGATATCAATATCAATTTTCGACTACATGTGTGCACTCTACGGAAAGCAGCATAACCAAACATGAATGATGCCAACTAGCGCTGGCTACATTTTTATAAGCGGTACACCGCGGCGACGCAGACGAACAGATAAAGGTTATAACGTTTAAAAACCTCTTTAAAAGAAAATTTATACATCAGAAAACTTTGTATTTCCGTTAATTAAATAAGTAAGTGATAATGTCCGAATAAATATTAGATTTCTAATTTAAGATACATCCTTTTGTATGGAAAAAATACCTACACAAAGCACTTGGAATGTAATAGTGGGATCAAAAAAATCTTGCGACGTTTACACGAGAGTTTTTTTTATCCACATTTTGACGCCCTAAAATATCGATGCAACAATTATGTGATAAAACGGTATATTTTTTGGCTTGTTTTAACTAAAGTGTAGGAACACAGTAGCTGCTTAGAAAGTTCCTCTCTTTTTCTGTCCAGAGTATGTGTGCTTGGTAAAAGAGGTGAATAGTTCCTCCCCTTCCCCCCTCTTCCTTCATAGTGTACTTTTTTTTTGGTCCATGCATGAGAAAATAATTATTAATTGCCTGAGCTGTCACTGTGCTTAGGGGGGGGGGGATTTTTTGGTTTTTTAGGGTAAGTTTTTAGTAGGCTTTGCTGTGAGTATGCCACTAGATGTTTTCCACGATATCCCTACAAGTTTTTTCTCTTCATCGCCCCATTCTGAACAAAACTAATCACAGAGCTGGCAGGCTTTGTTTCCACCCTCTGATCTGAAAACTGTAAATTTTAACACCCGTGCAGTTTTTTTATTTTTACGGACACAAATTTATTCTTATCAGTATGCTGTCAGTTCTAATCTATTTTTAGTGACCTGCCGGACTCTCTTCTCTGTAAAATATTTTAACTGATAACATGGGTGTTAGTAATGGTTCCAAATTACTGTGTTAAATTAGGCTTTACTATATTAGACTTCTCAAAATTTACGGGGCCAGATGTAGCAAAAAAACTCCACGTAAATAACCTTAAAAGATTACGTAAATCCAGTGGAAATTTTGTCTCTGCCTGACGAGAAAATCTTCTGTGATTGTGCAATTTTTCCAGACTTTCAAGATTCCGCACAGCTGTGATCGTAAACAACTGAATATTTGTTTTGATATTCGAAAATTCAAATATTTACACAGGCCTACTCTTAGTATTTTCTCTGCTGCAGCATGAATCAATAGTATTGATGAATTACAAAGCCGTATAAGTTGCTCTTTGTAGTGTGTGTGGCTACACTAAAGTTAAACGTCATGTATTTTCATGTCTTTGGCAATTTAGTGAAATAGCGGGATGGCATTGTTCACAAAATGACTACCTCGTATTTTATATATACAACTCCTGGTTTAACACTACTTATTTCTAGTATGAAATGTGACACTTAAAAGTACATTATTTTGAAGTGAAGAAAAAAATAGTTCCTGGAGATACTCCGAAATGTGTCAGAAATAATACAGAATTAACATATCACCTTGTTCGTTTGCACTTAGCATTTTAGTAAATTTATTGTTTATGCAAATAATTAATATTTCATGTATTTAATGAAGGTTTTTGTAGGTCCTTTCTAGTGATGGATCGCAGGATCTGTCCTGGTCCTCGGTTCTGCTGTTCTCTGCAAATTAACCGGCAATGAGAACATGAGAACCGTAGATACAGATGTAATACTGATAACTGCAGAAAGCTTAACAGCCAAACCTTTCCCAATGAAAATAAAATACAAAGGACTTTTGGTAAAACACTTGGGAGACCCATGCACGCATCTTTCTAGCCTGAGACATGCAAAACAAAAGTTGGTAAATCTAGGAAAATTGCGGGTGGATCAACAGCCCTTTCCTTCCCTTCAACCCCCTTGTGCTAGTCACTAGATGGAAACACACCGCCACATGTACCTTGTACCATGCACCATCTAACATAATTGGTAGGCCTGTGCGAATGTCAGTCTCTTAGCTTGAATTAAATATGAATGCCAAATTGTTCTCAAATACGAATATTGAATTTGAATAAGAATGAGAATTAGAATCCCACTAAATTTTATTTTATTTTTTTCAAATCATGCAAAAAAAATACTGAGGGAACGAAAAAGAAAATGTGTAGTGTAGTGTTAGTGGCTTCTGGGAAATTAGACAAATGATACTAAAGTGAATGTTTGGTTAGTTTTAAGTTAGCTACAATAATTATATGTAAAATGATTTGGTAAAATATTTAAATTATGAAATGAATTGTGTTTTAAATTATGCAGCTAACTTAACCTAACCAACCAACCTTTCTTTTCAGTTCCATTCTCCTTATTATCTTTGAAAGATTTGTGCAATGGGAGTGCATGACTTGATGTAAGCTTTAGGACATACGCCATTGCTAAGCACATGTATGTCTGTAGAAGAAAACTACAAAAAACCAAAAGACAAAAAACACAAATTAAGCAAAAATTGCTGTTGTCAACAGGATATATACACCACATAATATTCCTTAACAGGAATATGGTCAACAAACAAAGAAAAACAAAAAAAAATGGACTAAGAATGAAAAAACCCCACAGATGATGAATTGAACCCCAAAATAATTCAGCACAACAGTTGAAACGAGACAAAAACACAAAAAAAAAAAGACAAAACAAACACAATAGTTTTCCAAAACAGAAACAAGCCAGCACAACAGTTGAAACGAGACAAAACACAACAAAACAAAAAGACGAAACAAACACAATATTTTTCCTAAACAGAAACAAGCGACGTTTCGGGAACTGCTATCTGCTCCCGTCCTCAGGCAGAGACGCACACGGTACAAAAACGCAGGTGCGACTGTGTATGCTATGTCAAATATTCATAAGCAAACAAATATATTTGTTATTCCGAAGTGTTGGTATCAGAGGTAGAATCCAATGTGAATAGTTTATTATTCGTATTCAAAAATTCAAATATTCGCTCAGCCCTACTAATTGGTTTTACTTTTTATTTTATATATGATTTAAACAACATATTTTAACTTAAGCTCACGTGACTTTAAAGAATTGTTAGAAACTTAGTCCAGTTGCTTTATAACGGTTTGTTATATACAAAATAAAACAGTTCAATGCCGATTGCAAATTTTGATATTTTTATTTTTCTAAACAGAATGCCCCGACGAATCCAAACACTTACAATAGTTCATTCACTCGTTCCACATGTATATCTGACTGTCGAAAATACTGCTGGTAGCTCGCATGATGAGAAATTACCGAAAAATAATAGCGTAGATTGAAGTCCTTCAGTAATGTTTCACTGCAAGTACACGAAGATGGTGCGACCTGGAACAGGGCCGCACCCAGCGAAAACGAATCTCGCCCGAGCCAAAACGCCTATGAAGGTGGCCGCAATTTCTAGTTAAGTTATATCCTAAATGAAAAAAAGAAAATTAGGTTGATTTAATAATAGGCCTGGCTCCGACCACCAACGTGAAATTATCTCTTCATAAATTACATTATAATTTAGCGAGAAGCCATCGAACGCGACCTACTCGTCCAGCGTTCGACAGATGACTGGTGATCTCATGAACTCGTCTCCTCCACGCAGGGAGTAGACGTCACATGACCTCACCGACCAATCACATGCACGCTTCATTCACTCTTACAGATACAAGCCAATCACAGAACGAGTTACAATACATGAGAAAACCTTTTACACACAGAACACTGGGCTTCCCCTGATCTATCTCTTTTCAATTTCACATCGAAATCGGGGAATTCCATTCTCGTTCTCTCTCCCACACCGTGAGACAGCAGTTATCACTCGGTTCCCATGCAGGGGGGGAATTACAGTCTTTATCTCGGTTGGCGGGGAAGCACTGTTCCTTTCTCACTTCCACTTACAGGCCTCTCATGCCTCTCTTTCTAACCATCACACCAGCCCAGACACAGTCCCGTGATTTATAATTATATTACAACACGTTAATAAAAATCAAGAATAATAATTATAATACGAATTACTTTACAAAATTAAACTTATTGAGAAAAACCTGAATAAGTAGGCCTAAACACGTAAAAATCTAGAACAGCGACTTCTTTGTGAATAATTACATAAAAATTACTAATGATAGAAAATGTCTGTTAAAATACAAGGTACATTCTTAAAACACATAGCAAGTGAAAATAACATATATCAAAAGCCATAACGTCTGATTATACTGTCTCATAATATACACACCACTCTAAAAACATTGATTTATTTATATTTACCTATACAAAAAGAAGTTTAAAAGAAAATTATTTATTTAGGAGGGCAGGGTTCTGCAACATTACATTACCCCCCCAACTTTTCAATTAAATTAACACTATATTTAATTGAAAAGTTACAAAAGTGAAAACTAATCTGTACAAAATAAATACAAAACATCCTGAGAAATAAATGCATCCAGTAGTTACTACCCTTGTTTATATATAAATTCAAAAAACTGTTTCTTAAATATTGCAATATTAATTCCTTGTCAAAAAAGCCAAAAATTTGAAAACATCTCTCTTACTACAAAGGGTCAACAACTCTCCACAAATGGTTATCTCCCTTTCATCAGTGCAAAATACAAATAACTTTGAAACTGGTTTCTCTATAAGCTTCAAGCAGACACCCCCTGGTCAACGAAGACTCTTCAATAACAACAAAAAACTCTGAACAACTTACTTTTACAACCGTGGAACCTCAACACCAGCTGTAATAAACTCCATAACTACCTCAACGACGACGAATAAACACAAAAACTTCAACATCTTCAAAAACTTCTACCTCGGCAGAAACCTCGACGACGACAACAAATCTTCAATTCCAGGAATTACGTCTCCATGACCACCTTAACGACGATAAAAACTTCCAACCTCAACGACGACGACAAATAACCTCCAAACAAATTATTTCCTTTAAAATCCTTTAAAAACCAGTTACCATAATTCTCTGCTGCTCATGGAAAAACTCCTCAAATCTCATGGAACAACCACTTTAACCCACAAATTAACCAATATCTCCACTCTTCATATCTGCACTAATAAAAACTTGACAACACTATCACTTCAAAACTGTTGACACAAAAATTTTCCTAAATTCCATCCAAAAAACAACTTATCAAATTCTAAAATTATAAATTTCTAAGTATCTTCACAATACCTCTATCATAACTTCAACCACTGGGTAAAACTTATTTCAAACTCATACTTAGTCTGCTCAACATGATAACACATGAACTATAATTTTTAAACAGATTCATCAAATTCCTAGGACACTGAAACACATATTAAACTTTCCACCACAAATTCAACTCCAAAAAACATTAAATTAGCTATGTGAAACTTTAAAAACTTTTTTATAACCAACTACATCATAACTTATCATATTCAAAATTTCTTATTAAAATATTACACAACCTCATAATATTTATCAAAATACACAAAAAACAATACACCAAGTTCTACCAACTTCCTTCTCCTTCATTCCTAACTCCTGAGCTAGCCGAAAGGTAAGGGGCGCCCAACTAAAACCCTTTTAGCTGCTAGTCAGCTCGGCTAACCTATTACCAAATTACACACAAAATACACAAAATTTTCCCAACTTCCTCTATCTTCCTTCCTAACTCCTGAGCTAGCCGAAAGGTAAGGGGCGCTCAATTACAACCCTTTTAGCTGCTAGTCAGCTCAGCTAACCTTTTACACAAAAAAAATATACCCACAAATTACATAAAGTTTTTCCAAACTCCTCTATCATTCCTTCCTAACTCCTGAGCTAGCCGAAAGGTAAGGGGCGCTCAATTACAACCCTTTTAGCTGCTAGTCAGCTCGGCTAACCTATTACCAAATTACACACACAATACACAAATTTCTCCCAACTCTCTTCATCTTTCATTCCTAGCTCCTGAGCTAGCCGAAAGGTAAGGGGCGCTCAATTACAACCCTTTTAGCTGCTAGTCAGCTCGGCTAACCTATTACACATAAAAAATACACAAAAATACCCGAAGTTCTTCCAACCTCTTCTATCCTCATTCCTAGCTCCTGAGCTAGCCGAAAGGTAAGGGGCGCTCAACTACAACCCTTTTAGCTGCTAGTCAGCTCGGCTAACCTTTTAATGAAATTAGAAACAAAAAATTATACAAAGATATACACAGCACTTGTCATTATGCATAAAATTTTAAGCTTTATATGTATACCTCTCTTAATTTTCCATAAACAACAAGTTGACAATTCTACAGTCATGGCATGACAAACACTTCATTAGACACAGTCGTATGTTTCTATTCTTCAAAAACAAATTACATGAACTAATGTCCTTACTCAGGTTTCAAATCATACCTCCCCTTTCAGCAACAGTACATAAAAATAACCTTGATGAGGGGTGGGAGCGACCAAGGAGAAGGGACTCACCCTTGCAAAAAAAAAACATCGGACTCCATGCCGGAAACACATTTAAAATTAACCTCCTGGCCCCCCAGCTGCCTCACAAAACACATTACACCAAGAAAAATACCTTTGCTGCATTATTTTGGGCAATACAAAAATTCACCTAAACTCTGGCCATCATGAACACACAACTGCTTCTGCAGCTTCAAAACTCGACGACTGTTATTCATTAACGTTTAGTATTACATTTCATACCTTTAATATAGGATGTTATCACCCTGTCATTTAATCCAAAACAAACATTTATCATCACAAATGTGTGGCACTTTAATTTAAAATATTAAACTTTTTCAAAAATTCTATCATTTTCCAAAAAAATAACTCATAATAAATTTCAGTTAACATCTTCCCATGAGACAACATTTAACAAACCAAACATTCATTACCTAAGTGCAATGAAATTCTCACAATGTAAAGCATTTCTTCACATAATATTTTTAGTAACTGCCTATTTAAAAAGAATTCATACCATTATTACTATTATTGTTTCAAAACAGAAATTATTCACATTAACATTGATCAATTTATCTTCCTTCTCTTTAAGAATCTTGTAAAAAATTGCTGTTATAACATTACTTGTGCATTCCTATATTATCCTATAACTATTCTTCAAAAAATACAAAAAGTTTACAAAATACAAAACATTATTTAAAAAGTACATAAGTCAAAGAATAACAAAAAAAAAAGGCAAAAACTGCAAAATATTTAAAAAACATCAAACACAACAAAACTAGTCTTGACTACACCCCTACATCTTGGCAGTGGGCCATACAAGTCCAAACACACTGTTTCCAGATTTTGCATCACTCCTTTACATTTATCATGTCTTTCTTCTGCCTTTGAACAGAACAAAAAACTGTTTACTATCTCGGCTACAATTCTGTACTCATGTTTCCACACAAAAAACCTCTGAACGAGTTGCACCGTCTTTCTCACATGGATCAGTGCGAAAGTTTTAGTTTGTACACTATTCGGCATACACAACACACATTTTCGTACATTACTGCTTACACTTGGAAAAAATCTCCCTTTTAACATTTCTCCGCAATCTGCAAAATTCAATTCACTGATTACTTCCTCAGCAAATGCATCCTTAAGTGTATCTGAGAACGTTTGCATTTCAATTTCTACTTTTTTCATCTGTTTACACAAAATCTTGTTCACATGTCCATTAACTCTTATTTTACAAAATGTTTTCTCTACATTATCCGAACATTCCCTGTTTACTTCATCATGAAATTTTTCAAATGTGTTTTCAATGTTTAATTTTTCATTTACATCATGTCCAAAAAATTCAATATTTTCTTTTGACACTATTACTTTCATTTCACAAGTTCCTAAACTAGTTAGTTCCCTTTCCACTTGCATTTCTGCCACATTATTTGCACACCCATCTACTTTGTTTGTACACGTGGCTACCTGATTATTCATTTTAATTTCAAAGTCATCAAATTTGTTCTCCACCCTGCCGAATTCCTGTCGCAACTGTGTGCCTATTTCACTCCTTAACTTAGCAATCTCTTGTGAATTTACCTCAATTTTGTGAATTGCCTGATCTATTTTGTTGTTGGTTTCATTCTGTCCCTGTTCAATTTTACTAGTAAGATCCTGTTTTAATTCCTGTTTCAACTCCTGTTGTCCCCGTTCAATTTTTTGTGTCATGTCCCGCATCATTTCCCGACTATTTTGTTTCATTTCCTGTTGTCCCTGTTCCATTTTCTGGTTCATTTCCTGTTGTCCCTGTTTCTTTGACAACAAGATCTGTAGCATTTGATCTGACCCCCCCATAACCTCAACTGGGCTACTAATCGTCATAATGAAAGATACAAATTACAAAAATTTTACCACAAATCTTATTTGAATACTCAACACAAAAGAAAAACAATGTAAACAATTAATTAAGCTCCATTTTCTGACTTGCTCTTTTCGGCGATTCATCCCGCGATGTCCCGCGAAGTAACGATCTCGATGTCTGGCAATGAGGTCCTGAAGTCCCGCGTTGAGAAAGGCCTGAAGTACCATGGTGTCTTGGGTCGCTCTGTCCCTCGATGTACCGCTTTCCGCCGTCTCTGGAACTCTTCACTCGCTGCAACAGCCCGTTGTTTCTCGCCGCGGAGAAAAACTGCATTCACCGCTCAGCTGCGCCGAAAGTTCTGGGAGATCATCTTTGTTTACCGCCGAAAATGTCCGTCATGCTCTCAGGGTCGTGTCCAAATTCAAGCCGCGCGGCCGGGCGCCAAATATAACGGTTCGTTATATACAAAATAAAACAGTTCAACGCCGATTGCAAATTTTGATGTTTTTATTTTTATTTTTCTAAACAGAATGCCCCGACGAATACAAACACTTACAATAGTTCATTCACTCGTTCCACATGTATATCTGACTGTCGAAAATACTGCTGGTAGCTCGCATGATGAGAAATTACCGAAAAATAATAGCGTAGATTGAAGTCCTTCAGTAATGTTTCACTGCAAGTACACGAAGATGGTGCGACCTGGAACAGGGCCGCACCTAGCGAAAACGAATCTCGCCCGAGCCAAAACGCCTACGAAGGTGGCCGCAATTTCTAGTTAAGTTATATCCGAAATGAAAAAAAGAAAATTAGGTTGATTTAATAATAGGCCTGGCTCCGACCACCAACGTGAAATTATCTCTTCATAAATTACATTATAATTTAGCGAGAAGCCATCGAACGCGACCTACTCGTCCAGCGTTCGACAGACGACTGGTGATCTCATGAACTCGTCTCCTCCACGCAGGGAGTAGACGTCACATGACCTCACCGACCAATCACACGCACGCTTCATTCACTCTTACAGATACAAGCCAATCACAGAACGAGTTACAATACATGAGAAAACCTTTTACACACAGAACACTGGGCTTCCCCTGATCTATCTCTTTTCAATTTCACATCGAAATCGGGGACTTCCATTCTCGTTCTCTCTCCCACACCGTGAGACAGCAGTTATCACTCGGTTCCCATGCAGGGGGGGAATTACCGTCTTTATCTCGGTTGGCGGGGAAGCACTGTTCCTTTCTCACTTCCACTTACAGGCCTCTCATGCCTCTCTTTTTAACCATCACACCAGCCCAGACACAGTCCCGTGATTTATAATTATATTACAACACGTTAATAAAAATTAAGAATAATAATTATAATACGAATTACTTTACAAAATTAAACTTATTGAGAAAAACCTGAATAAGTAGGCCTAAACACGTAAAAATCTAGAACAGCGACTTCTTTGTGAATAATTACATAAAAATTACTAATGATAGAAAATGTCTGTTAAAATACAAGGTACATTCTTAAAACACATAGCAAGTGAAAATAACATATATCAAAAGCCATAACGTCTGATTATACTGTCTCATAATATACACACCACTCTAAAAACATTGATTTATTTATATTTACCTATACAAAAATAAGTTTAAAAGAAAATTATTTATTTAGGAGGGCAGGGTTCTGCAACATTACAGCTTTTAAACATGTTTTATTTTAGTTATGATTTAACAAGAAATGTAAAAACCAGTAAATCTTGTTTAATATGTTCAGCACAGTACAATTTCCCTTCCTAATGCGGTCAAATGTTTCGGTCCTGCCATTTTCTCTGTAAGAGTACGTTATTATTTCCCTTGTAAGACGTTGGCCAAAAACATTATTTTCCATATATTTCTCAAACTGTTCGGTGTTTGCAAACATGCTTAAGCATTGTAGTACATATTTGAGACAGTGTAAGTTTTATTTTGACATAGAAGCTTGTCACTACAGTCACAATATTTTTTTGCCGGCTGTCCGTGGCTTACCGTGATAGTTTGTGACAACCCTCCCCCCCCCCCCCCCAATAGGTGGCCGGCAGCACGATTGCGTGATTACTCCCGCCCTCGTGACGCCCCTCGCGCTTCCCCACAGCGACGATCAACGCTTTCGCAAACTGCGAAGTCTTTCTCGCTAGTTAGCTCGTTACTTCGCCTGGCCGTTTTCGAATTGACGTCAACAAAGATAATGCGGGGGGATACATTTTTATTAGATTACGTTCTCTGAAAGTGCAAGTTGCTGTGTTCTCGTGGTCCGCACAAAATGGGTCGGCGGTCCGGATGCGGACCGCAGTCCGCCATTTGGCGACCCCTTCTCTAATATAAGGGTGCGATGATCATGCTATAAACACTGTATTGTATTTTTTTATTATTGTATTTAATCTTGTGTTAATGTTATCATAGTTATGTTTGTGAGCAGTTTGGGCATTCTGAGGCAAGGGTTTGAAGCTTGTATACCCCTAGGAAAAGTTTCATCTTCCACAAAAAGCTGCACACGAGCATAAACCAGAGCTGCCGTCGTGGTGTGCTTGCAAGGGTGTGTGCTGCCTGCAGGTCTGGCTGCGCGCCGGTGGTGAACGAGTGTGACGGGGAGTACACGCACGACCAGCGCAGAAGCGTGCTGCTGTGGATCCTGCCCATCATCGACGCCAGCAACAAGTCTGGGTCGCTCGAGTTCAGCTGCCAGGGCCACCCGGCCGACTTCTTCCCAGTCGCCGTCAACTTTGTCAGCAAGGGCTCGTACGCTGACCTCAAGGTGCGTGCTGGTTACAAGTGGAAATGAGAACAGGAACGTCTAGGGTGGTGGTGATTGGTGCACCTTGGTGCCGTCCGCCACTGGCAGAGGGAGGGTCGGAGTGCAACCGACCTCTGTCCTGCAGATCTAGCCTGGGTTACGCGACAGTTGCACAAGGCAAGGCCTCCGTCAAGGCACTGGCAATGAAGGCAGCCGGCCTGAAGGTAGCCTTCCATACTTCCCAAATGTGAGAGGCTTGTTGGGGGACAATCTTCCCAGAGCCGCCACCCGAGACCCCTTTTACTGCTTGCGGATATACTACTTGGAACTAGGAAGGCTGTTGATTCCAGCAGTTCTAAGCGCATGCACAGCAGTATCGTTGCAGGTAGTTCAGTGTCATGTCTGGTTTTCCCTTAACTCAGTTGGCACTGTAGGGGTAGCGGTCAGAGTGAGTTATTTACATTGTCATAATATAGAGAGCCTCACAAACACAGAAATCTACAAAGCATCATGACTCATGAAGTCGTTCAGTAGAAACATCTGGCCACATTCTTGATTGGTAGAGCTGGGTCGAGTTGTGACGTCAATGATGGGGCTGCCGCTCCATCCCTGTACCTACTCAGCAGTTCATCTCGACGAAAATAGACTCCATGATTGCTAGGGTTAAAGCTAATCTCCAAATTGGTACGGAATGCATGATTTTTTATTTTAAAATAAGGGAAATGTATATAATAATAAACAATTGGTCATTGATAGGGACAAGATTATATGGTGAATTGCAATAAAACTAAAATAACATCAAAAAGCATGTCCATACACCCTATAATGCTGAAATGAAAGTTAATACATCTTAAAGCCCCTAAATGCAACAAAAATAAATTATTTAGCATATTTAATCAAAACACTACTCAGCTTACATACAAGAAAGTAATATTTTCATGTATTAAATTCAATGAATGTAAATTATTTAACTTGGAGTTAGTATCAAAATGAATGTAAACAGTTGTTAGTACCTAATTGTTACATAATGACATTGGTCCTTTTTCAAATGCACATATATTCACTAATTTATTTGTATTGTTCCAAGTAGTTTGACTTGACATGCTTTTTGCAAATTATTATATTGTAAAAGTATTATGTATAAGTTAAAATGACATTGTTGTAGTAAAGTAAGTATCATTGAACAAGTAAGTGTTTTTGTTGAAAATGGTGCTTTCTTATAAATAAACAGAGTTCATAAAAAATAAAAACAATAACACTAAAATCTGTTTTAAAAACAATACTGGCCCAAAAAATAAAACCATAAAATCGTCATTTAAAATGCAAAGACTCAAAATGTGGAAAAATGTCTCATTTTGTTTTCACTGCCCTTCACATCTTTGCTAAGTTTAACCTGATTAATGCCAGATTGTAAATTAGAATGATGAGTGTACTGTATCTACCTGAATAGATGCCCACCTCGATTGCAAGCTGATTCTTTGCATTTTGACATCTTTCCACATTAGCTTGCACCCTTTTTGAAGCTTGTTCTTCTACATCCTTCATCGCTGCACATTCTTCTCGCAGAACATCATTGGTGTGCTGTTAGACAGTTGTTCGTCTGTTCGCATAGTATACAACTTTGAGTTTGTAATAACTATTATAAGTGTTAATTTATTGTTTTGGAAGCTAACCTGTTGTTGGGCCATGTGATTTGAAATGTAGAGATGGACAAGTCTGCAAATTCTTGAGTCGAGTTGAGCTGAGTTCAGTATTTATACCTTGGAGTCAAGTTGAGTCCTGACTTGATTAATCTCTAGTTGGGTTGAGCTCAAGTTATTGCAGGTTTTTACTTTAAGTTGTGTACTATTAAAATTTATAGAGCTGTAATACTAAGAGTCAAAAGAAATAATGCATGAAGAAACTTACTAGTAAAGATTATATTTTGGTAAATATTGAAAGTATGTAGTTCATCATCAGTACCAAGTCAAATAAATTAACAAATTAGGTTTAATACTAAGAATGTTTTTTTTTTTCCTTGTTAAGGAATATATTAAATATTATTTTGGTAAGTCTGCAGAAGAAGGAATTATGGTGGTAAAACTAAAGTGAAAGGTTGGTTAGGTTAGGTCTGCTATAGTAATTATGTATTGCTGTTACATATTATTAACATGGAAAATATGTATTATTAATGTAGGTCTTTCTGACATAACATAACATACCTTACACATTTGTTTTTATTTGACTAAATTCCTAGGATGTGCAATGTTTTAAGTACCTATTTAAATAAATCAATAGTTTTGTAGGGGGTTCTGCCCCACTTTTATGGAACACCCAATAATTATAGTATGTACATGGGCATAATTATGGTATGCCCAATGTGAATTTGGTAAATATAATGATACTCAAAAAGTCAAAATGTGTTGCAGAGAAATATTATGTTAAGCAAAGTAGAATGGATGGAAATTTATCGTACATGGTGGTGAAGGGAAGAATAATAGTAAGAGTGTAATGATTGAAAAGGGGATGTCTGTTATATTCATTAAGAGAGGCAGATGTTATAGTCATTAAGAGAGGAGATGTTTCCCACATTGGAGGGGAGTGTCGGGGTCAAGTGAAAAATCCAGACGATGTTTCCTCCTTGCCTCTGGGTGTCTGGTAGTCTCGTCGTGGTGAAAGGCAAGCTATAAAATTACCTAACAAAAGTGTTACCACAATTTAAAAAAAGTAACTCCAGTATTATTTTTTAAATTTATTCATTTATTTTATGGTTAACAACAATTTATATCACTTCAGAAATAAATATACTTATGCATTTCCAGACATCATGCCACATATTTGTATAAAAAAAGACATTAACTGAATACAATTTGCATTATAGCCTCGTGTATAAACCAAAATAAAGCCATCCAATATTTTTAATCGATATCAAGAGACATGAAGTTACAAATACAAGACGTATCACTTTTGATTTTGCTACGTTCATGTCGAGCATCATTATTATTGATCAACATTGTAGTAGAAAGCGTGTTCTTGGGAGACAAAATATTTTATTCTTAAAGTTTGTTTGTTACATTAAAATTCCATTTCATTCTTGAATGGCACCAATTTCTAGTGTTTTGAGACGTAAATAGCAGCATATACATTTTCCAGGTATTGTAACTACAGTAAAATCCCGTTATGACCCCTCATGTTTCCTCCTGGGAATGTGGTTGCAACAGAGTTAGGGTGGAGGAGGGGGGGTCGTCGTAATAAACATTTTGGATTAATTGACCCACCCTGATCCCTATATGTCAAAATATGGCATCTTTCTCACCAAGTCCTTGTTGAGTATTCTGGCATGAATATAAATTAATTTTAATAGTAGACACTTCTCAAAAAAATTATACCCAAGAAAAGCATATTGAACCACCTACTGATACCAAAACGAGCATAAACACGGTGCAACTATGTCTTTTATCAATCTCTATGTCCATTTGGATTGTCATAAAATTGTTAGTGTATAAGAAGTGAGCGTATCAATATAACACACCAGAGACGTCAAGAAAATTAAGTGCCATGTGCATCTCAAACTGTTGTTTTTTAAAATTTATTTTAGACTTTTACTTAATACTTTTGAAATTTTTGACCACATTTTCCTAATTGTCAGTATCTTGTCATCTTTAAAAGACAATCTTTACCTCATTATGTTTTTTTTGTGCCCAATCTTGGGGCCAGTCTATGTTATTGTGAGTGGTTATTAATTGTAACTACATTGGCCTCTATTTGGGATTATAGGGTACTTTGTTCTGTTGTAAATAAATTGGGTAGCTTTTAGGTTTGCTAGCATAGTATTCCCTTTTCTCTACGTCTCTTGTTTTATGTAATCTTAAGTTAGTAATGTTTGTATTGTGCTTCCAGGTGGTGGAAGTGACCAGTGTGGAAGATGACTCAGCAGTGAAGTTCTCTGACGAAACAGTGTTCTTCACAGAGAAATATGAAATAGTGTAATCAGTGTTGGTTAAGGAGTGAATAATCTAACCTGTATTATATCATTTATATACATATACACATCTAATGCTTAGCATTACTCAATTCTTGTGGACTTTTATTAATTTTCTCTAAAATCATTAGTGTTCCTCCTGTTGTCAAAACATTAAATTGCAGTGATTTATTAATAACTTATTTGATGGTTTTCGTAACTTGGGATTATCTTTGTGTATTTGCATACCTAAAAACAATTTGCTTGCAGTTAGTCGTGACATGCTGTGAGAAATTAAGAAAAAATAATATTTTTGTCTGGTCATAGTTCTAATTGACCCTGCATCATTTTTTGGCTTTCTGTTTAGAATATTACCATAGCTTCAGCAGTCATTCTATGCTGGCCCTTTATGTCTGTTCTGAAATGTATTGGTTTTACTACTTGTATAGGAAAATCATCATGGCTGGGTTCTGGCCCAGATATCTATGATGGTTGCCAACCTTCTTAGAGGAGATAGCACATGTAGAAGGTACACAAGAAATATTGCTGTGTAAATTCTCATTAGTTCTGTTTTTATTAGAATAAGCCTTGCCCTCAAAGAAGCCTCACACCAAACTATTGAGAATTTAAAAACCAGTAAAACTTGTTTAATATGTTCAGCACAGTACAATTTCCCTTCCTAATGCGGTCAAATGTTTCGGTCCTGCCATTTTCTCTGTAAGAGTACGTTATTATTTCCCCTGTAAGATGTTGGCCAAAAACATTATTTTCCATATAAACCAATGTTTTCTTAAAAGTTGAAATCTATTATTCGTAAGGAAATTACAATTTACAAATTTAATTAACAGAAATATGAAGTAGTCTAATGTGTAAAATTTCTTTCAGACAAATTTTCAAACATTAGAAACTTTATCTGGTAAGCTGTTCCTGTGGAGGACTTGTGAAAATGTAGCCATCTCTGGTTGGCATCATGTTTGGTTACCTTGATGCCTGTTGAGAGTAGTCTAATATTGATAGCTCGCAAACTGCTTGCAGCGTGTGCACTCAGTATCGTGCCAAATAAATTATATTTGTTAGCTAGCACTCTTTTCTGGTCAGTGTGTACTAGGATGACAATAGAAGAGAAAATTTTCCTTTTCATAAATTTTCCCACCAAAGAACTATTTTTGGAGATAGTCTTATAGAAAAGTCTTAACAGAAATTCGCTGTATAATCATAATTTTAAGATTCCAAATAAAGGTTGTTGGAGCTATAATAATAGAAAAAGATAAATAGTCTTGAAGGTTTTCTGTAAAACAAATGTGCACTGATGTGTGCCGGTTATTTTCTTTCACCACTCTTTATTCTTACTTCAAGGGTACTAGAAAATGTATGAAAATTTTAAGTAAAATGTGGTCTTAAAACAAGGCAAAATCGGTGCAAAATGTTGGTACTTAAACATAAATGTGGTGCAAAGAGTATGGAAAAACTTTGTTAGTCTAAAATTTGGAACTGAACGTTCATTTTGCTTTTCATTACCTTAAAAATTATATTCTCTGCCCAATGAATTGAATCATAAAAAATATTAGGTAAATCTAAAGGAAAGATTCTTGTCCAGACAAAACAAAATTTCTTTTTTTTTTTCTTTGTACTTTCTGACATATTTTACAATCATTCTCTTAGAGGATATTTTTATACTTCAACTGGTTTACAGTTTGAACGAATGATTAGGTTTTCTACATTGAAAATAATGTGAAATTGCTTCAATATTTAAATAGGTGTGCTACATTAAAAATACACTATAATGTTATGATAGGTTAGGATAGCTAAATTCGGTTAGGAAGTGAATCCACAAGGTTGTTTAGGTACGACACATCCAGGTTAAGCCACTCGCTGAGGATTTGATAGTGCAATCCCACCAAATTGTAGGGATGCTGATTCTGTTTTTTACCCGCTGTTCCATGTCACACAGATTTTCAATGGTGTTCAAGTCAGGTGATTTTGCAGGCCAATCGAGATGTAATAGGGTGGGGTAGTGTTCATAAAACCAGTCACATATACATGGAGCCTGATGAACTTTGATGTTGTCATTTTGAAAAGTGAGGGTATCAGTTGCATTCTCATCATGCAGTGTTGACTGAAAGGAAACACCTGATTATCCAGAATGTTTAAATAAACTTGCTGGTTCATGTTAGTGGTCACCGCAGTGAGCGGGCCCAATCCACGGTACGAAAAACTCTCCCAAAACATTACAGAACCACCACCGGCTTGAACCTGATCTTGTTTACATCCAGGATGAAATGCTTCATTAGCCTTCTGTGCACTCGACGACGTGCGTCATTGGAATACAGGCAAAAACGTGATACGTCAGACCAATTTACGTTCTGTCTGTCAGCTACTGTCCACGTTCGATGCCCATTGAATACGTGCAGCTTTATGTGCCTGTGTGAGCAATGGCTTCTTGCAAGGTGACCTACTCCAAAATGTTCATTGCATACAGTTCCCATCGCAATGTTCTTTCACTAACAGGTTGGGATGGACTTTTCATTCACTGACTGCAGCAATTCCTGTTGTGTTTGCAAGCTATTTTGATTCACAAGCCGTGAAAGACATCTCTGGTCCCTCTCAGTCTGGATCTTTTTCCGACCACAATTCTGACGCATGCCGTGGCCATGTGTAGTACACCACTGCTTGTAAACACGTTGAACAGTCCGCTGCGAAACACCATCAAATCCATCACCTTCACGCACTGTATAGATTGGGCACGGCCAAACATAATTTCCCCTTTTTGCCACTCTGTTACATCCTTACATCTACATATGTTATGTACACTGTCTGCTTAAAACATCAATGTCTCACTGATCACTACTGCCTAATGCTCACATAGATGGAACTTGTTTGCTGTGCCACCTGTACAGGCTTAACGATCCATCTGAGCGTGTGCACTACAGGACTATTTTTATGTTGGGTGAACTTATAAACGTCTTACTTAAATTTTAACAACCAACGTAATTCCTAAAATATGTATCTGTATCTATGGTAAGCTCTGAATTATCAGGTTTTTGGGTTATACATGCTTGTTTTTAGTTAAATTGTTGAATTTTGAAGCTATTAAAAAACTGATGATATTTCTCTGGCATACTTCTTTGCTTGGCCATTCTATATTTTTAACCGCCCTATTACGTATCAGAAAGCTGTTTGGTCTGATCCTTGTACAGCCTGTGTTTTCAGGATGGAGGGCAGACTGGGATTTATTCGTGGAACTCTTCGAATCTATTTCAAATCTCCCTCTCACCAATGAAAGTTACTGTATAGTTTGGTCAGTGCTTGAAAATAATTACAAGATCTTGCATATTGCTGCCAATTTCCTGTTAAAAAATTGTTTTCCCTGACAAAATAAAATATATGTATTTGAGATTTTAAAAAAAATTATTAATTTTTGGATTTTTTATTCCTCCAAATTTGCCCATGTAGCATATCATACTGTAGCTATTTTCAAGAGCTTTTTAATAAGCTCTTTTTGTGTATTCTAGGTACATTGATTTAAAACCAGCCATTTTAGTGAACATATGTTGACCAAGAACAGCCATTTTTTCTCATTTTAAATAATTTATTAAATAAAAACTACTCACTGAGAACATTTAAATAATACATAATTATGATGTACTTAATAGAAACAATGTATCAAATATAATGTAAATCTGTGACCACAGTCACTTTTCTGGTTGATTTGACATGGAATGACTCCAAAACTTTCTTGGCAACTTATAGAGCAGTTTGATCTGGAAAATAAAGCAAATAAAGACTGAATTGGAAGGTCATTATATTAGGTTAGCTGTATAAAAATACGAGGGCTATTCGTAAAGTAAGTTCCTTAAGTCATTTCAAAAATTATCTTTGTTAGAAAGGTTTAACTGTGTTGTTGACAATTTTACGTAACTACAGACCTACTTTACATTTTTACATAATCACCATTCAGTTCCAAACACTTTTTGCAACGCTGCACCAGTGTCTTTTACCCCTCTGCATAAAAGTTCGCCGCCTGGAAATTAAACTAGTTGACAATGTTATTTTGTAAATTTTGCCGTAATTGTTGACCCACGTTTCATTAAATCAACCAAAATTACTCCCTTTCGCCTAAAAAAATGGTAGCTATCATTTTTCGACTCGAATATGGAGATTGCCTATTACGTTTTCCGGAGTTGTTTACTTAGTGCCCTTACTTAGGCTATACACATTGTGTATTTGAAGTCCGTAATGCCTCTATGGCCAAGTCATCCATTCCATTCCCAGGCAGCGAACTTTGATGCAAGGGGTTTGAATAAACTGGTGCAATGTTACGAAACGTGCTTGAAACTGAATGGCAATTATGTGAAATTGTGAAGTAGATACAGTAGAATCCAGTTATAGCGAGCATAGTGATGGGTAGTGGAAAGTTTCCTGTCGGAAATTTCCTGCCGAAAACTTTCAAAAATGGAAAATTTACAGACCTCATGGAAACTTTGAAAAAAAGTGGAAACATTGGGAAACATTGAATTTTTTTTAGCTGTAACAGTTGAGTGCTGTTGAGTATGTATGCAAAATTTCAACCGATATGGAACACATTGAAGAAGGTATAGTTTTAACAGAGTTAGCTCAGTACCTAAGTAGAGAAGGTATGTGGGCCAAAGAATTTCTTTGGATGGCGCTTGAAAAAGGTAAAATTGAACCCTGTACTTGGTGGAAAGGTCTGTGTGGTCATACACAGCTGTCAAAAGTAGCAAACAGAATCTTAGGTATGTCAGTAACCTCTGCTGCTACAGAGAGGTCTTTTAGTACACATGGTAGTATACATACAAAACTAAGAAACCGCTTGACCACTGAAAGAGCAGGTAAAATATCATTCATTGCCCACAACTGGAAATTGTGTCACCACATCCTGGAGGACATTGAAAAATTGGAAAGGAAAGATTCTATTACTGTCATTGTGGAAGACAAATGTGAGAAAGTATATCAGAAGAAAAAACTACCACAGTGTGTTTTAAAAGAAGACGGTGCATCTTGTTCTAACAATGAAACAGAAGAGGAAGAAAACAGTGATTTCAGTTATGAGGACAATGATGATTTCATTGGTTTATAAGACCCAATATGACTTAAATAAGGACATGTTTGTTTCCAATTCAGTTAAAACTGTAACATGTATGATTTCTTATTATGAATGCAACTAATTGTTGATCAATATTTTTTTTTGTGTTCTATTTGTTACAACTTATTTGTCTTTATTTCCAACCAGTTGATAAATTGTAATAATATAGTGTTAATACATATTTTCAAATCTATGTAGTCAAATATTTTAACTGTGATTGACCAGGTAATTGTTTTTTCAGAAGGAATCATTTCTGTTAAATCTGCAGTTAAGTATTCTTTACCTTAATTTTTCTTCCACTACATTAGCTTTTTGTAATGTTGAAAGCAGCTGATTAAATAATTTTCAGATTTAAAAACTGATTAGGCCTACTTGCAATGAATTTGTGAACTGTATTTGTAAAAAGAATAATTCCACCTAAATGTTGAAATTATTTTAGAACAGCACCCACAGTAAATTCTACATCGCTAACGAAAGATATTTTAATGTCCTCTTAATACTGCAACTGTGAATATTGTATTTTACAATATGAAAATTTCATACAGTAGAGACAGTCACATGTCTAATTCTCTGAAATGGTTATTTATAAACCAACATCAAAGTTTCCTAAAATTTCCTATGTTTTTCGGTTTTTGGAAAGTTTCCATGAAAATTTCCAGGAAAATTTCAGATAGATAAAATTTTGGACATTTACCCATCCCTAAGCGAGCACGGTAATAGCGAGAACACGGCTATAACGAGGTCTTTTTGAGGAATTTACGGCGTGATCGCGTGAAGCGCGCTTTGTTTATTTGTCTGCTTTATCTCCACCCCTCTCGCTCGCCGCTAGACATCTTGCCGTTGACGCTGTCACATTCTTCAGCCTTGCAGTCACCACCTAAGTGCGTGGCTTTAAAAATAGAATCCCGTCCTTTCTTTCTTTTATCAAACTTCCGTTAGTTATCTGTGCCTGGGACTTCACAGTTACAGCATCACTGGCTGGGTTCAAGGCCAAGGTATACTCAAGTCGAATAAACCAAGCCTTTGAATATACATATACTTGTACGCATTTCTTATTATTTAGAAAATAGACCAAATATATTTTTTCCCGCCATTAAACATAACAATGTGCACTTTTTAAAAAAATATATAAATGCTCTTAATTAATTTGTTGGGACATTTTTATTAACGAATAATAACATTGTTTATAAGTTATAACTATGTTAGGCCAAAAAAGTCAGAGCCGTCTTTATACTTGTTGCTAATTGATCGCGTTAATAATACACAAATACACAAACTTGTTTGGAATTATTTCAGTCGTGACACGTTTACAAACACGTCACGTTATTTATTTTACTATCTGACAAATAGTAGGCACTACCGTATTTATTTCCGAATCGCCAAGACAGTTTTCTTGTAACTTTTGTTTCGGTCAGTTGTTGGAGTATCTGTCCAGGAAAGGGGTGGTGATATTTGAGTTTAATCACAAATTTATTTTCTAAAAAAGTTGACAGGTTTCTTTAAATGAAAAAAGTATAGTTTTCCAGCGACTATTTTGTTGTGAGGCGTACGTGCGTTGCCGCACTCATGTGTTTTTGTAAGGAATTAAATCGTCGCGCTACACTAGCGCCGCCTGTTAGCAACATCCCGAACCAACATGGTCGCCAGCAGACAGCCCGCATCGACAATAGATAGCAGGACAATGCTGCATCGCCCGCGGGCCAGGTTGAGTAATCGATTGCGGGCTGAGATGCTATACTTACGTGGCGTGATAGGGTATTCCGGTTATTTTGACGCAATCGGTGATCGCATCTGTACTTGTGGGGTATCATTTTAAAGAGAATTCACACATCTGCTCACAGAAATTAAGATTTCGTTAATATAACCTGTTATTTTCCAACTATACAGGTTTAAACACAATTTTTATGCTATTTTCGGTTAATTTTTATTTTTGGGGGGGCCAAAATCTGTCCAATTCGGTTATAGCGAGGACACGGTTATAGCGAGGACACGGTTATAGCGAGGATCAAACCCGGAACCGTGACACCTCGCTATAACGGGACTCTAGTGTATTTAGTACACTAAAACTTTTTCTCGTGAGTTTTTTTTAATGACTAAACAGAGCTTGTGAATGAATAGGCCTTGTGGTTTAACAAACGTTTTACCTATAATAATTATTGTAGCGGACTTAACCTAAGTAACCTTTAATTTCAGTATTGTGTCCAATTTTCCAGAAACCACTTCACTACATATTTTACTTTTTATTTCTCTACGTATTTATTACCTGATTTTTTTTATAGTGCAGTTTTAATTCATCTTATTATTCAAATTTATTGTTCATATTTGAGAATACCTAATTTGCTAATTGTATTCATATTTGATTTGAACTAAAAAACTGATTCGCCCAGGCCTAGTTCTCAAGGTATATGTTTGGATAAGATTTTTTTTGTACTAACTTTTTACACATAATTTTGTTTTAATGCACTATGAGAAAAAATATTGCACAAATGCAAAATTTAATGCATATACTGTAAATGTTTTTATCACTGATAGATCATACAAATTACAAATATAGTGCAAACTTCTGAAAGTTCTACATTTTTTTCAGGCAGATGCCTCTAAAACATTTTAGTTGTTGAAAGACCACTTACGGAGTTCCAAACCACTTGGTATACTGCCGGGCTTTGTCCAGTGCCAACTGTTGCAGTATTCTCTATGCTTAGCAAGGAAATGATGCTAAACTATATGTGATGTTTTTTTACTACATAATGATATTGCAGAAAATAAAAATATTCTAGACTGAAATGATATGCCCCTGTATTATTTTTTCTCAGACTCCATACATTTTAGTGGAAATGTGACCTACATGATTACTTTGTCATGTGCAGTCATGTTAATAGCCTGCTGTAAACTCGCTTGTGTTTTATAATGTGACAGTGGAGGATCTTCTGACCAGCATTGCACGGTTTGGCACATTATGTAGCCTGGCATCAGTCGAGCCACGGGTCCGTGTTACTGCCGGTGTGTGTAGTTTACTCAACATTTATAGTTCTGTTGGTTTTCACTTCAGAAGTTCTTTCTTGCAGGTTACATATACATAATTATCTTTTGATGAAGACTCAATGCTCATTATAATTTTTTCTTCTATAGAGCAGTTAATAACTTATTTAAAATACCACTGAAGTGTACATAGTGTTTCTTTGGTATTCCTGTTAAACTTTATTATGGTTAAAAATCCAGTAAAATCGTAGTTCTGAACATGCAGTGTTAAAAAACCTTTCACTGTATTATCTATTTAACACCAGATTTATTTCCCCCCACCCCACCAACTCCCTTTAAAAAAAAAAAAAAAAAAAAAAAAAAAAATTATGAGACATTAGAAATTACTTATTAATGAAAATTTCTGTTAGCCAAAAATTAGCAAGGAAAAAAAAAAAGGGAAAAATATACTGAGCTAACCTTTCTCCTGGTTGTTTACACTTTTGAAAATTTTCTTATAGTTTTATGTGCATCTTTTTAACGCATCCATTGAATTTTAATGCATTGCAAATTTTAAAACATGTTACAGACTGTGAACTTAAAATACTTAATATATGCCAAATTATTTTCCATAATGAATATAAACTGTGATGTATATTCATAAGTTTCTGCATGCATTATTTATTTTTACTTCAAATTATAGCATAATCCATTCATACACAAATTTTACTACCACTGAATAAAAACTTCTGCAACTACTTGAGTTCGATCAAAACTAATCAAGCCTGGCCTCAACTCAATCCAAAAATCTGCTCTCTTCTATCTCTACCTTTGAAACCTACCAACATTAATACAGCAGTATTATAAAAATGTCAACATCTATGTATGTAATGGCAATTACCAAACAATTTAAAATTACAAGGTTACATTGAGCTTGTAACCTTATATTTATATCAAATCATCTCTTGCGCAGCACATGTGATAGATGCTGATGTCGCATCCTCCCATGACTACCTATTTCATGTTCTCCTAATACTGTACGCTGTTTTGCCAAGACAAGCTGCTATATTTCTCAAGCCTCGTGTAAGCTGGTACAGGAATAAGCCATCACAAACCCTGAATTTCTATCAAGTGTTCGCTTGTAAGAAACTTATGAACATTTAAAGTAAACTTGGACACACTGCAAAATTGTGCAGGTTGATAATGTGTAAATGTGTCTCATCTCGTTAAAGAGTAAAACACAGGACATTGCATGTAGATCGCAACATGTGCCAAAGGCAACATAGTACAAGTGTTTTTATGGTACAATTTTGTATAGAAATTAAGTTATTTTGTATAGTTACATAATTAATCTTAATTTGCCTGAAACATGCAATTTGACATTTTTTTAAAAGCAGAGGCAGTATCGGTACACACATACACATCAGCTTGCATATTCGCTTTTTAAAGCATAGTTATGTGCTGTTTTCATGCACATTTCATTCCCTTGTAAATATGATGCAGGATAAAGGCATACTGAAGCTCCAACACAGCTATTCTTAATATTTTGGAACTACAGTAGACTCCTGATATCCGGGGTAATGACTGGCAAGTAATCCATGGATAACCGAAAAAATACGGTTAAAGCAATGAAAAAACTTATTAAAATTTTATCCCGACTATCTAGACAAACACTGTAACACACACCCCATGAAGTAATGCCCTAATTCGTTCCAATAAAACGGAACGTTAATCCAATACTTTTTTTTCCCCTTAAAACAGTATTTTAATCAAAATCATTTTCCAGTCAGCTTGCTAACTACCAATTTAATCAAGACTCAACTCCCGATAAAAAATAAATTTACAATTCTAATATACGTGTGTCTAAATAAATTTGAAGTACAATTAAATAAATGTTAAATTACATTTTGAGATTAAACAACCTAAAGTTAAATTTAAAAATTCAGGTATCGCATTGTGTACTAAATAAGGCTTGGGCATAACATTCTTATGTAGGTAGATGCTACCAACATTTCTGAATTAAAAAATGTTTGTTGGTGTAGGATATTTAAGTTATATTAAGATTTCAAATAGCATAAACTTAAGTTTTCTATTAGAAAGATTATTTAATCTTTAACGTAATTCCGACACTGTTTTTTGATAAATGAATTTTTACCATGATTTGCCGCTAGTTAGAGATGGTGATTTATAGCATTTAAAATAATGAGATTTAGCATTTTGAATTTGAAATTTAGCATTTTGTAGCATTTAAAAAACACAATTTAGCCAATTCTCTCATTTTACATTACTGAAGAAAAATATATTTTTAAAAAAGAAACCGTTGCTTGCCGTTTTACCGACTTTTTTTCTTCAACCGACTTCTCGGTGAATCTTTTTTTTTTTTTGCAGTCTGATGTCCCTCAGATTTAATGTGCATTTCAAGTAAATCTTTTTTTTCCATTCCAGATGGTGATTACATAAATTAAAATTGCGCATTAAAATATTCGTATCACTTTCGTATAACATTTATGCGATTGCGAATGGAAATGACGTTGCGTCCCATTTTTACCACGAGAAATAACAGTATACAACACATTCATGAGTATGCACGTATTTGTAAACACGCAACATTCCACAGACTACACAAGAACGCGGCTTTCACGTGAAACACAGCCAGAAAATGGGACTTACAATTTTTAGCGCAACGAAGCAGAGATGTCGCAATATGGTGGCCTAAAAACTTGTACTCTGCAAGATGACGGACAATCTTCCAGCTAGTTGTTCTTTGCTTTGTTTACAATCGCGAGGCACGGATGGCCATTCTACATTCAATATTTACGAACAATAGTAGTTGTGAATGACGTGACAATAAGATACTTGTGCTGAATACGCCATAAAATGATGGTTTCTTTTGATACTGAACTGAAACAAAATACAATCGGTAAATAAATTGTGTAGAGTGAAGACGAATCTACGTTTTTTACCTTGATTTCGCATTTATCTCGGAATAGTCTAGATTTAGCATTTTATAGCGGAAAAAATATAATTTAGCATATTTTAGCATCTATTTAGCAAAAACTAAAAAATCACCATCCCTACCGCTAGTGCATCCTAGTATGTGCGAGGTGAACTAGTCCTAAAAAATTCTAGATTTTCACAAGTGCCGTTGCTATTTTGTGCGCACGAAAATAAAAAGTCGAAAATTCTTTTTATGTTTATGGTTTACGAAAGTAACATATGGCACGGTTAACCCGCAAACCAAATAACCCGCACCCGGATAATCAAGTCTACTGTATATATGTCGTGATGGAAGTATACATCATCACATACGTTTTTACTACACAACTGTCACAATTGAATGAGAATATGTGACGCTTTATTTATAAAAATAATCTTGCAGTACTATCACTTCATGAAATTAAGTCTATATAGGATAGCCAAAACATACTATCGAATAGTACAGTCTAATTTACCCTCTGCAGATTTTGTAAAATTACAAATAAATAACAAATACCATTAAAAATTTATTTTAGAACTAACAAAGATTACCACAAAACAATTATAAAATACTTTTTTTTACCCATATCCACATGTTAATTAAAATGGTGTGTGCCACAGAAGTAAACACCAGTACGCACCATACATGAGTTCACAGTGCAGTCTCAATACAAAGTAACACATTTTAAAGTGGTTCCCACTTTTAAGTACAGGTATAGGGGTGATTCCATAGAAAATGGTTATTTCGTGTAGTTAATTTTTGTTTTGTTTTTGGAATGCATGTTTGTATTTCAAAATATCCTATCTCATTGTTAGTTTAATTATTTTCCCCCTACATATTTGGGAACAATGCTGGATAGTATTTCATTGAGTGTACTAAGTTCCCCATATGCTAAAATTATAACTCATTAAAAAATACTCACTTTGGTTCTTTTTTCTAGCTCACTAATTAGGAAACATTCTGAAGATAGTTGTAAAAACCTTAAACTTGAAAAATGTTGGGTTTTCTTACTTATATTTCTTAAGTGTGAATAAGTGGTGGTAAATGCAATTCCTGATTGACAGCTGGTATTTAATTATTTTTCTTCTATTGTAGAGAAAAAAATTATTAGGCTACAGCTGAAATAGATTATGCTTTCACACTGGTATTAATGCATGAGATAATATAAATTGAAAATTACTTTAACTGACCTACGGGTGACAGAGATCACCCAAGTATTTTCATATTGTTACAAGATATTTGACCAGAGCGGTTGAACTACTCGCTTGCAGTGGGAATGCAGACTTTTCTACCGTATCTCTGACACAGATCGCTTAAAAGCACACTTGGCAGGCAGCAAATAAAAAAAAAAAAAACGGAGAAGAAACAAAAATCACAGCATTATTTACTGTATTCTTTATTATGTTGCAACTTATGCTGATTTTCCTGCTGTGAAATAACTAGAAGTCCCAGCAATTACTCTATCTGCACAACTTTTATATATTCCATATTCACAAAGCAGACAAAATTGGTTAGTTTACAAGTACTGATGCATCAACTCCAATTTTTTAAAATTTGAATCCCAAATACTAAATTGAATCCAAAAATGGGTGCCAAGACCTTTTTTAATAAAAAATATATATATATCTATGATTTTGAAATATTGAAACCTTTGTTTGCTACATGTTTGCAGAATAAATATATATTGTAATATTATATAATTACATATCAAATTTACAATATTTGAGGGAATAGTGATATGATGTGAAGAAAAAAAAAGACCTAGAACTGCAGACTAGTGTCTTGAATTTACATTTCATTCAACATTTTACTTTGACTTTTTTTTCCTTAAATCTTTAATATTAAAAATAACAATGGATTCAAGGTTTCAAGGGCATCATCTGATCTATCCCTAATATTTACATGTTCAGGATATAAAATTTTTTTTTTGTGTCAAAAATTGTCCCTGTTGACAGGATTAATAATGTAGGCCTTTTTTTTTTTTTTTTTTTTTTTACTACGTAGGTGCTAGTGTCTGAATTTCACTTAAATTATTTTTCTTTTAATATTTTTCCTCAAATATTTAAATCTTTTCAATACTGAGGATTTGATTGGCCTATCACTATTTACATGTAAATCCATTCTAGTTTTGATTGTAATATCCTTTTGAATATGGCACTCATTTACCTTTGCTGGTATTGCATTTATCATGTATCAACACACAACATAGCAACCAAGCTGCTACTTCATGTCTTGTGCTTGACTATCAATTTGTTCATCTTCACTACTAGTTTGTTCAGTTTTCTGAATGTGTGGTAAATGTACAGGTTTTATTTTTTTGTTAGTCCATAATCTTAAGACGTTCTGAAATATGTAGCATTTACATAAAGATTGCAAGACACTAGTAAAACAATTCAAATTCTTTTGTGTGAGTTAGAAATGCCTTAAACTAGAGTTCTTTTTCAGGTAATTTTTATTATTACTGCCATTGTATGATACATGTTACAATTTTGCTTTTATTAAAAAATGAAGAAAATAGAGCACTTTTTTTTGCTCAATGTATTTCAAAGTATGCTTTGCATTTTTAACTAACTTGAATAATTCTAGCAATAGTTAAGGCTTAAGCAAAAACTAGTCAGGATAGTAGTTTTAACTTAAAATTGGCATAAGTGATGTAGGTTGGATGTAGCGCTTGTAGATTTCCAACCAAGTGGTTTCTGAAACTGCAACAGCAATTAAATGGTATGCTCAGAAACTACTCAGAACTCAAGTCATAACTGCCCAATACAATGGATTTTTTCCTTCATTGTACCCATGAACTAGCCGCTCAAGAAAAAGTTCCAAATGGTGGTGTGTGATCCAACAAATGTAAGCAGTTACAAATTCTTCCTAAATATTTTCTTTCAAAGAAAGTATCAAAACATGAAACCAAATGTCTAACTTTGTTGTCGGTTGATAAACTTAAGAAAGCTACTTTGTAGTTAAATTCTGAGCTGCTATTTATAGGAATGACAGAAAATGTTAAACTAGCTTGAATGCACTTTACAGCACCTGCATCTCACATATTTCACACACAAGTGCTGCTTCATTTTAATCATTTATCTGCAACATTTATACAAAAAATGTATGTGAAATTCTAATAAAATGCCTGAAAATAGGCTTTGGAAAGGACACAAAAATCTCACTAAATAAAAATATATAAATTTTTGACCACATGGTAACCATTTCATATAACGAATACCACCATTTACTTGAAAACGTGTTTTTTTTTTTTGTAGTTTGTTGCATGTGTATGTGTTGTCATTTTAAATATCATTAATATTGTTATAATATATAAGTACTGAAGACTTTATATATATTTATATACCAAGACTTTATATTTATAAAGACTTCGGTACTTTTGTGACATATCCAGGACTGTAGAAGATTTCCCAGTGGACACAAAACATTTATGAATACTTGATTGCACAATTAGTGTCATTTACTGAATAAAATAAGGTCAAATTATATTTGTTTTCAGGGAAGGATGTGTCAATGTCTCTGGGAAATAACTCAACATAATGGCATTTAGCTTGATGCAGTAACAATAACCCAGTATTACGTCCGTAGTGCACACTTCCACAAACTGCTGTAAACAAAACTAAAGTTTGCAAGTAATAATTAAAATAGTGTTTAGAGTTTCCTGATCACTTTTACATGGCTTCGTAATCCACTCTAAAACTGCTCACACCTCCAGCAACCACTGGTGGCATCTTCTCTCGTCTGAAGGCTGGCTGGCTGGCTGGCTGCCTGCCTGCGGGTGTACGCCTCCCTGCACGAAACCCCATGGAGCCTGTTCTCTGGGGCAGGCAGCCTAGCCTGTTGCGGACGTGCTTGTACGTAATTTGTCATTTCAAACTGATCACAGCTCACCGTCACAAACCAAATTCAAAATTGGGTTCCTGAGAAACTTCTCGATACTTACATAATGCAAAGATCTCACACATTCACTCAAAGGTGAAAGGTAAACCAGGCACAATCATGCTTTTTTTAACTCGAGGTCCTGATTTAATCCAAACCCAACACTGCTCGGGATCCACTATTGACACGCTGCATACCGTGCAGGTCTCATGTCATTAGTGCACCTTCCATCCCCGACACATCTCCAAGGTTGTGAGATGGTTGCGGAATGGTTCTCGTAGCACTTGGCCGTGCGTCTCCCGTACCGTCAAGACAGATGGCACAATTCACCCCGACTAACCTGATGTATCCCCAAATTATGTCCAATATCAAGGTTTATGAAAGGACGCATCAGGTTACACTTGAAACACAAGCATCACCTGACAGATCCTGAATCATTAGAAAAATACATATTTCTGCACACCTTTACCTTCACATTTTTTTTTTGTGAAAGTAATCCGTAGTTTTTTTTGTAGGGACCCCAGAAATTGGTGAAGGGTGAAATTCACGAAATACAACAAAACCGAAAAATGCAAAATTTGAAACATTTTTATGGAAAACAAATTTTTCAACAAATACAGCTATTCTTCATGTGCTGATTGGCAGCATTTCTAAAAGCCTTATGTGATATGTCATAGATGATTACCAAAAGACACAAATATTGAGAAAGTATTTCAATAACTCAAATGGTTTTGTTTTCCTTCTACTCTCTCAATCAACCAGGGTGTGGTCATGTCTGCACGATTACATGCTAACTGCATGAAGCAGTTTTTTTCCTTCAGCTAATTGATGCATCATATTGGTTAAATGCCCAAAACATTGGCTGAAATGTAGTGTTTGCAGTGTGGAAACTGTTTTAAATTACTTTTTTATTTATGAAAGTGACGGATTTTAACGATGGTGATTCTAATTCATACTTAACCATCATCAGATGTGGTCAAGCACCATTTCTGCAATGTTTTGGGTGTATACAATATGGCGATGGCAAGACTTCAATTACGTCACAGCAAGCCGTCTCCTGGCAATCATTAGTATTGATGGATAGTACAAATGTGTAATGTTGCTCTTTATAATGTGTGTAGCAACACATCTAGTACCTACATATCTTTGGTTGATTTGTAAAATAGTGAGATGGTTTTTCTTACAAGTGAAACTACTATGTATTTTATTTTTAAACGTGTCTGGTTTTACACGACATTTCTTTTGGCATGTGATGAGACACTCAAATATGCTTTAGTTTTTTAATCTAAACGGGTTGTCTCACAGAAAACTTCTGAAAAAAAAAAATTAAAAATAGTTTAAAACTAACTTATGTTCTCATTTGTTTGCACTTTGATTTTTGGTAATTTTATAGTTAGGGTGGGCTAGAAGAAATGGTTCATGGTATGTAATATCGTGTTTTCACGCATAATCGTCGCACTTTTTATTCTAAAATCAAGCTTGAAAAGTAGTGGTGCAACGATTATGCGGAAAAATTTTTTTTAGTTAGATAATATTATTCATAAAAACAATACCAATTCATGGAAAGTAATTTTTATTTAAAATGTGAAGTATAAAAGAGCACGCCAAACTATTTAAATTAATAAGTCATGAAACAAAAAACCTTTCAACTTCAATAGAAAAACAAAATCTGTAATCCAAATGCAAGCCGAACGAACGCTTAACTATCGCCGCAGTAAGTACACACTCCACGAAAGAGAGCGGGCCATCAGATGTCGTTAACTCGGCACTCGACAGAGAGCGCGGGTTGTATGCACTCGGCGAGATATAGATATTCAGCTACGTGTGTGCGCTCTAAACGGGAAGCAACATAACCAAACAGCGCTTGCGTTGCATGAACTCGGCAAAATATCGATATTCGGCTACGTGTGCGCGCTCTATATGGGAAGCAACATAACCAAACATTAATGATTGCAACGAGCGTTGGCTACATTTTTGTAAGCGGTACACCGCGGCGACGCAGACGAAAAGATGAAGAAGTTTAAAAACGTTTTTAAAAGAAAATTTACACTACAGACAACTTAAGTGGAACCTCGATACTACGAGAGCTGACAATGGCGGCAAAAATTCTCGTAACGAGTACTCGTAATAACCGAATATAAAAAATTAAAGTCAAGTTAAATTCTGGACCGTCCAAACAGTCTTAATTTCACACCGTAACTTGAAAACAGTGCACTATAGTGAAAAAACGTGTCGAATAAAAGTTATAGCAAATTAAATTACGAATAGAAAGTGTCTCAATGGAATTTTTTGTATCTACAACGGTTTTTGATTTAATCGCAAATGAAATGGCATGATACAAAGACCGGCACCGTTCAAGATCACGGAGGGAAGGTATGTGAAGCTGTGAAAAAAAAAAGGGAGCAAAGGAAGGAAGAAAGGAAAGGTGTTAGCTGGTCTATTTTTTAGATTTACCTCTCTGCCGACTTAGGATGGGAAGCAACTGGCGCCGTCAAGAGAAAGAGAGGGAGGGAAAGAGAGAGAGAGAGTGCATGTTTGTCATCAGTCCTTCCACCCAGTCCGTCTGGCGCCGCCCGCATAGCCACATAGCTGTCTGTATTTACTACATGGACATTATTTTTTTGAAGATGCCATTCAAAACACTCGTACTTACGAAAGGGCCAACAGGGAGGCACTTTTAATAACTGGTTTAATTTGATATGATTTACGTAGTCAAACTGACATTGCATTACAAAACTGTTGTAGCAACGAAGGTCTCGTAGTATCCCGTACTCGTAATAATGAGGTTCCACTGTACGTATTTCCGTTAATTAAATAAGTAAGAGGTAATGTCGGAATAAATATTAGATTTCTATTTTAAAATACATCGTTTAATACTGAAAAATTACCCATACAAAGCGCTCGGAATCTAATAGCGGGACCAGAAACATCATGCGATGTTTACGTGAGAGTTTTTTTTATCCAAATTTTGACGACCAAAAATATGGGTGTGACGATTAGACGAGTGCGGCGATTATGCGATAAAAGAGGGTACCATCTTTCCCTGTTTTGTGTGTATTTAATCCTATACGTTTATTTACATTTTATTTAGTTTATTTTATAACAGCTAAAACATTCACATTGTGTATGTTCTGCCCCATTAAATCCAGATGATGGGAGTTAGTGATATTCTTTATTTAGTACTTACCATGTGACTGCACATTTAACAGTAATAATTATGTTAGTTTTTGATTGAATTTTAAGAGTGTTATAGATAGAGACAGGTGTTTTGTGAAAAAATTTGCACAATTTCGTTACTTTTTACGAGATGATTTCAGTATATTTTTCGCTATTTTATCAGTAGTTTCGTCAAAAATTTCATTGATTTTAAAACTGCAATATGAGGTTTATAAATATAAGTTCTACGTGAATGTGTTTAATATGTCATTTAAGAGTAGAACTACACTGTTTCATACATAACTTTACCAAATATTTGCACAGAACAAGCAACAATTCAACAACTATGCACAGCATTTCCGTATTCTAATGGCAGACGGCAAGTCCCCAGCGCCTTAAAAAAAATAAAAAATAGTGGTGGATAATTAAAATGTGTTGTAAAATTTTTACTGTAACATAATTAACTGTAACTCTCTCTTATACAAACCACAAAAATAAATACTTTTCTAGACCTATGTATGCCTTTTAAACTCTGTAACCTGTAAGGCCTACCACAATTCCGAGTAGGATAATTCAAAAGATATTGTTGCACAATTTATACAAACTTTTTTGTCTGCATTGTTCAGGTTTTAAAAAATGCATGTATTTACTAGGCCTAAACATGTTACAAAGCACAGAACTGGAAACTGTTTTAAAAAATTTACTGACAAAAAAAAAAGCTCAAGTCCTAACCTAAAAACAAATAAGTTACGTCTATTTTTACCTGTGGCTAGGTTATATCAACTTTTTCCAATAAGTGCTGTAAAAAACACGACTCGCAGCTATATGAATATTTCAAGAGTAGGTAGGCCTAACAAAAATTTATTATCGTAACGTTCTGTTTATCTGCTTAAGAATGCACAAAACTGTTAAAATATTGTACGCTTTAGCACCTACCTGCAATGTACTTGTGCATCCATTGACGAAGTTTCGGGTCATCCAGTTTTTCAATCAGGATGTTCGCTTTGATAAAAGCTCGAGTTGTTGACATAATGAACTCATTATTGTCAAATTTTGCTTTTATTGCCGTAAAAAAATCTGATTCCAGCGAAACTTGCCTTTTTGTACCGGATTGTTGACTTTCCTTGTTTATGTTATGCGAGGCACTGTTTTTTAAGTGTTTCAAGCACGTGTCTTTCCGTTGCCATTCTATTCTAACGTTGCAGTACTTGCACACGAGAATTTTTTGCATTTTGTCAAAGACATAGAATCCTTCGCCTGCAAACTTCGCCGCCCTGTCAAATACTGTCATAACCATTTTAAAATCAAAGTTTTACAAAAAGAAACAGAGCAAAAACGTTTGATTACATCCACACCATTTTAACAAACTGTGGCGAGTGGCGACTCTGGCGAGGCGATAGTGCGACACGAATGCGACTTCCTATACTATCGAAAGTCGTTAACAATCGATTATAATCGACTGCTGTTATCGAGTCATCAAAATACGGACGTTTAGCTATTTTCAGTGTGTTTTGTCTTAATTATTTTCGTGATTTCTCTAAGAAATTGATAATTTTGCATTTTTAAGTTTATGTATATTAATTTTGTTAATATTACGCAATTTCGCGCATCGCGAAAAACACCTGTCTCTAGTTATAGAGAACTATGATGAAATATTTCGAGATTTCTTGGATGATTTCTGGTAAATGGAACAAAATAAAAATGATTTCAATAAAATACAAATGTTAATAAATTTAAAAAATGAACATTTGGTACCAACGTTTAGAAATAATTTTTTACACTTTTGTACCTGTTTTTACAGTAATTTTTTTACACTTATGTTTTTATAAATAATTTTTGTACCAATTTGCCTCACTTAATCAACACTCTTGGTCCATTTTACTTAGCATTTTTTGGGGTCCCTATTTATATGTCCTCTCTTTCTTTCTCTCTCTCTCTCTCTCTCTCTCTTAATATTTTAATACAAGAGATATTCACACCATATTTATCAGTTCAAATTGTTAAATTACATTATGTTTCAATTACAACACACAGTTATTTATATAAAATGAGTAATAGTTATACCAATAAAATTTTAAACACTTCAAGACTGAGCTATGCAAGCTAATAAATTTGAAATTACACTTAAAAGAAATATTAGTGGAACTATAACCGACACTTCTCTGACCATGCTGCTACATGCTTTTTGAATACAATACACATGCTTGCAAAACATGGACTATTACAAAAAATGAGTACAATATAATACAAATATAATACTGTTAATACACAAATAGAGAGCACAGATCAGTGATAATAGCACCAAACATAATGAATAATGATACTACGTGGTGGTACCTAAAGACACTCTATAAAACTCTTCTGAAACAGCCAAGCAAAGAGTATGAGACTCGTACACACAGCCAAACCAACTGCAACTCAACAAAGCTCTTCCGCACTTCATCGAAGCTCGTCTCTCCACGTGCCGCACGTCGGAACGGCGGAAGAAGAAACACGTTCGCACATCCAGGACGCGCAACACCGCGTGGTCGCATCATCCGTAGAAGCACGTGCATGCCGTCACGGGAGTGTTCACGGCCTAAACTGCGTCTGAACGGGTGATGAGCTACTGTTTCGCGTCACGGGCACCCTTCCTGGTGTTGGCGTTGGTGCCACCTCCCCCTCCGCCGCGGTACTTCCTGTTCTCGGCCCCCTCCTCCTTGGTGGCGCGGTAGTAGTGGTTGCCGTAGTAGCCCCCCCCGCGGCGCAGGCTGGGCAGCGCGGGCGCCGGCCGGCACACCAGCTGGGCGTCCTTGTCCGCTGCCCCGTTGGCGTTGGCGTTGTTGGCGTTGGCGCAGTGGCGGTGCGACACAAACTCCAGCCTGCGCACACAGCCACCACCTCCACTGGGTTAGTGACTTTCTCTTCAACTTTGTGTTTTTATTTTTTAATCTCACAAATTGATATATCAGTCTAGCAAAAAAAATTGCCATTCATTTATAGTCATCCCTTTGGAAAATAATAAGTATTTTACCACTCTCCACGGAGTTCCTTACAAAATTAACTAATTTTAATATTTTACCACTTTAAATGAAAAGCAGCACATTGTATTTAGGGACTTACTTATTATTTAGTATCTGTTATGTTTTATTTAATGGTATCTTTTTCTATGCTGCAAAATTAAAAGCATGTTTTATTAAAATCTGATCCGGCCCATTTTGTTTATAAAACTAGATGTAAACAATTTCCTGTGGCTGCATGTGTTATGTGAATGAAAGCTGGAAATGGCGCTATGACAGTGAGCATACCCGCCGCGGTGCTGGCTGTGGTGTTGAGGCTGGCCGTGGTGCCAGTAGCCGTGCGAGTGCAGCGGGGGGAACCTCTGCGACTGCAACTGCGACTGCGACTGCGACTGCTGGTGCTGTGAGCGGTGGTGCCCACCCCGGGCGCCGCCGATGCCCAAACTGGACCGCAGCGTCCCCAACTGCAACACAGCAAGGGTACACCTCTCTTACTCTTGACAGTTTCTTTCCCCTGTCTCACTAATCTTTCTTGCTACATAACATAAATATATATAACTACAAATTATTATTGAATTAAATTTTAACATTTCAAGTAATCCACAAATACCACGAAAGCCTTAGTATTCAAAGGATTTGATATTCCAGGACAAAGAATCGAAGAAAAATTTTAGAGGAATTAAACTAAAATGAAAAATTAAACTCTGATAACCTCTGAAGTTTACTAGGTCAATTTCTTCCCTTATACCTATCCTGTTACCATTCCCTAAGATATTATACTTTTAACATGTAATTATATAAATCAAATAACAGTATGCATTGATTCTAAAAACTTAAGTTTGTTAAACAAACATTTAAAGAGTTGAATGTGTTAACACCGTGGTTAATACTATTTATTTGATGTATATTATTTTATTCTTGATCCTTGAGAATTAAATTTGGAATTAAGGAGTATATTCAAGGTAATCTTTGGGATTAGAATTAGAGATTTGAATTCGTGAAAATTGGAATTTGACTCATCACTAATTTTAACTCCACATAAAATATAAAATTCACCATAAAATCTTTACCTGCAAAATAAACAGGTTGCACTATTATTTACTTCAATCCTTTGCAACCAATGTTGCCAGTGTGTAGTATAAAACCACTATGTATGATCAAACTTTGAAACAATACAGTACTATAAAGCTTCAAATCACGAAATCAATATAGAGTTGATGCACTGATATCTCTTACATTTAATTAATGATGAAAATAGATGGGTTTTCAACATGAATTTATGATCAAAAATTCAAAATACATAATAGTTTTGAGACATTAAAAAACACACTAGTATTAAAAATACTTATCCAGTTTGGGATGTAATACTTTGTTGATTTCCAGTGTTTTCCAGGTAATGAAGACACCCTTTCAATTCCCTGATTTTTCCCTACTGCGGAAATCCTGCACAGCCTCTCCCCTCTTCGCCCTTGTGCTGCACACATCATCTCTCTGTAACCACTCGGCGAGCGTGTTTCATTTCTGGCCCATTGGCAAAATAACTGCTTTCTTCCCTCAAAACTATTTTAAAAAGTGGATATTTATTATATTTACATGAGTTCTTTAATATGGAATTTTTAGTTTGGCATATAGAGCAGCTCACCTTCATATATTTTGGGCGGATTCGGGTATTTGTTGACCTTGACCGCCTCTGGCTCTCCACCTGCGCTTTTACTCTTAAGACTTATTTCTACTTAAACAAAATTTTTTCCCCTAACAAAAATGCTTCAACTTATTGTAAGAAGCCATGTAAAATAAACTTATACATCACTAAAACTTATGCTTTACTCAGAGAAGAAAATGAATGAGTTTTTTGGCGATAACAAGAAGTAAAATAAATATTACAGTCTTTGGTAAAATTTTGTTCATGTCGCTAAAAAAATACTTTAAGTTTTGTTAGTAACTCCTCATTTTCTAACGAGTTACTGAAAATGGACTTGGTCTTGGCGGCATGTTAAAACTAGGCACAATTTCGTGTTCATGACTTTTCTTTTGGTCGCAAACAAAGTTCATATTTACCTACATATGGTATTGTTTTATTGAGGAGTGTCTACTTTTATATATACATTATACACACAAACATACATTACCTGAATATAACGCGACTCTGATTGTAATGGGACACCAAACTTTTTGCTTACGAATTAATGAAAAAGATTCTATTTATTGTAAATTGCAATTCAAGTAAATAGCATTTGAAAATTACTTAAGGCGATTGGTGCACGGTAAAAAACGGTCACAGGCCCGAAAAAAACAATGAATTTTGTATCATATGATCACTAAAGAGTCTAGATGCCTATGCGGGTGACCGTTACTATGTAGGGAGGTCAGGAGCTTAGTTCCAGCTCGTCAGTGACGAGATGGCCTTCAGACGGTAAGGGTGTCGCTGGCGGTTGCTCTGCGGCCTGCCATCTAGGAGGAATTAACAGAACCTCGAAGGTTTTATCTCCCTCTCCCTCTAACACACAGCCGATACGGTTCTATCGTGCCCGGAGGAGGGGAAGGTTCAGCAGGTTTCTCTTTCACTCATCCTTCGCCATGGGGAGGCGGAATGGATTATTTTTTTGTCATGTGGCTGAGAGCTAACCTCTGCCACTCCCGCACATCTTCTCACTCAACTCGCTCGTTCTCTCACACTATTTCAATAAATCTTTTCAAATCTTCAACATCAATACTTTAAACCATTGCGCTTCCTACGGATTAATTATATTTCATGCACGTGCCCGAATTCAGCTGCAAAAAAAATAAAACGGATATTCAATTTTTTTCTTCAAAAACCTTCCGAAACAATGTGATAAAAAACATTCTGAAAGCGCATTTTTCTAGATAAATGGAAATTATAAATCACCTACGCCACAAGGAAACATTGTGCTTTAATATTATGTAAAGAAAACACCTATTAGTTTAATACGTAGTTATGTAAAGGTGGTGTGAAATGTTTTAGATGTCGCACCATCTTATCATCCATGTAGAAGAGTTACCCGAAAAGCTAACAAGACTAGTGCCATGGAAATGGAAATATGGTTAAGGAAATATTTTTCAAATGTTTGTAAACAATAAACAACATATAAAAAATCTTATAACTGTAAAATTAAAATACAAACAACCCTATAGCAAATTTAATTTCAATATGAAAAAGTCTACAATAATGTTTACAAGAAACGAAATTGCAATAGCAATACAAAAATATCACAATTTTGTTACATTGTTAACATATATATTATTTTTAATAAAGGCAATAATAATGACATACTCATGACATATTGGAATACAATAAATACCTTAAGCCCTACATAATTGCTGCGATATTCACAATAAATGCTTTTCTTAAATATAGTAGTTAAAAAACATCGTAATAAAATATGAACATACATATTATGGTGAAGGAAAGTGGACACAATCACACTGAAAAATCTTAGAGGGTAGCTTTCCTCATCTTATTTCTTTCTTTGCGTTTTTGTTCTTGTTTGTTAAAATATTTCATGTTCAAATACTTGATACGCATATACGTTCCTGTCCTGACAAAACAGTATATAACTTCTTCTGGATATTTATTTTCAGTAGTTCCGCGAATAATTTTAGTCAGTGATTCAAAAATCCGCTCTTTTTTGCACAAACTGTTGCCATGAACATTATCAAAACACATTTCAGCGATCTTTATTAATTCAAAAAATTCATTAGTGGGACATTTTAAGTTACCCTTTGATTGTACATGTATCCAGCTATCGTCCTCAGAATTGAAATCCGTAGTGCCAAGGTCAGGATATTTATATCTGAAACGGTGAGCTATATAGCCAGAAACATATTTCAGCCCTTCAAGAGAAATTTCTCACTTGAAAGGGGCCTGGCCTCTAAATCTAAGTCCATTTCTTCCATGTCAGCAATATCTTTTTCATTTAGAGGTGATTTCTCTTGAAATGTCTTTGTAAAATGCATTTCCTTGCACAAAAGTAGTTTTGTACTATCATTCTGATAAGCACTGCCCTGTTCCATTTCATTTGACGAAAAATCACTTACCAAACACATTTTGTCTGTCTTCTCATCCGTGTTTTTCCGTTCAGCAAAAACTGCTGCAGAATGTTTTCACAATATGTAGTTTATAATTCTGTATTTAAAGTCAATGGGCGACAGATGCGTATTTTGATGTCCCATACCTCTAATATACGGAGAGAGAAAAAACCACTCTAACATATCTTAGTTCAGTTTAACTGTTAACAAATATTTAGGTTAACAGGTCCTATACATATTTTCGAGTGTTTTACTGACTGAGTTATACTGGACATTAATTAAATTGATCGCTGATATTTATACTTTTAAAATAAATTTTGGATTTATCATTTTATGTGAACTCTAATGTGTTAAAAAGTGTAACGCAACACTACACACAGGTAGTGATATCTAGTGCACTGCCCTATGCACATTAGTTAACAAAAAAATAAAATAAAATATTAATTACTGATAAATAATACATAGATGTCGTGATACAAGTAACACATGCTTATCTGATATTTATCTCAATTAGAATACGAAAGAGGAAGACAAAATAATCAACTGATTTTAAGACTGATTTATTACTTACACACGAATAAACAAATACCACGTATCCGTCAATACAGTAATTCCATTTGACCAAAATATCACTCCGATTTTTTTTAACTATCGTTGCCAGGTACATAGGCACGACTTCGCAAATGTCAATGTTTCACGTAGAGTTCAAAAATGGATTTACGGTTCGAAAAATTCACTAACTCATAAATTAAATCAATTGTCCGATAAAACATAAGATCTATAGACTCAAGACCACTAAGATAGTTGTGCATTGTATGTTCATATAATCGTGCTATTAATAATACTGAGAGGCTAATTAATTTAGTAAATATAATAATTAATAGCGGCTGGTTTTAGTTTATCCCAGCAACATCAACAAAGTCATAATATCAATCGGCAATGTTAAAAAGTTGCAGGGCGTCAGTACAGCGTTAGTGATAGAGTAATAACAAAATGGCCATACCTGGACTAATGATATCTTCTGACGTTAATAACTTTAAAATCACGTATTCTCGTTCGCAACTTAACATACCATCAGCAGTCTGATGATAACCTTTTTATACATACTATTATTACCGCACATGTAACATAACTTATGGTAGGCCCGCATCAGGAACGTCCTGACGCGGAGCTGCACTCACCAAAACTGCCAAAACCAAGCTTCTTTTTAGTAGCGTAATTTTTACAATAGCCTCGAGGCACTTTTTGAAAGTTCCGCCTAAACCTCGGGCAATTTCTGGCCGTGAAAAACGTAATTCCAAAAGCCGCAATCACTTAATAATTACATAGAGAAAAGCCCAAACGTCTGTAACAATGCCAGAAATATAGTTCAAAACACAAAATAAATTAAACATATAAATTCAAATAACGTAGCACAGAATAATAAAACTGTAAACAAACATTTGAAGAATTAAGGTTTTTTGTCCGAAAGTCTAGTGAAATCAAGGCAAACAAAAATTGATTAGTTTTTTAAAAAGTGATTTTTAATTTTGTGTTATTTTCCAAGGGTCTGTACGAGTGATTATTTTTGTGTTACTGACCAATTTCCGGAAAAATTATTTTATATAATTTGTATGGTTGTCCAACGTAATTAGAGATTTTTTAAAAATTTTTTTTGTGTTTGACATTTTTCATAGGTGTCAACGTGAGTAATAATGTGACAAATTTTAAAATAAATTTCACTACATCTTTGAGTTTACATTTTGTTAGTAAGTATTCAAAACTCCGCAAATATGCACCCGATATCATCAGCTTAGCGCACGTCTCCAGCAAAGCGACAGGAAGCGGCCGGCATGACCTTGCGTGACCCCGCCCGCCCGTCTCCATGTAAACAAACAGCTGTGCGCTTAGCCACAATGTGCATGACGGCCTTATCACGGCCACGCTGTCTCATATTTCGCAGTCGGCAAGTGCTGATATAGCTTTAAAATGTTGTTTTAGTAAGTTTTATGTATATTTCCTTTACTTTTGTTGTGAATTTCAATAGTAAAAACAAGCGAGAAGATAATTTATTTTAAAAATGCTACAAAAATAAGACTTTTTTTTAAATTTTGGCTATAACGAAAATTCGCTATAACATAAACTTTTGGCGCCGTTATAAATTTACGTTATAACGGACTTTTACTGTACTCTCAAGTTCACTTTCAGAATCGTTTTCTTCATCACTGTCTGTGTAAAATAATAAAGTGAATTAGGATTTCCATGTAAAAAAAAATTGCCTTATTTTGAATTTCAATTACTATAGGACTTCATGCGAAATCACAAGCAAAATATGCATGTGCAACAAATATTGCTTCTGTACCAAGAAATGTAAGATTCTATATTACAGTTATGATTTCTACTAAACCATAGTGCAGCAATGTTCATATTTTTTTACTGTTGAAATTAGGAAAACTTATACATACATAAAAATTTTTAAACCATGCATCATACTTTTTATTATTTTTATTACTATTTTTTTAGTTTTCTATATACATTGATTGCACATCTGCGCAGTTAATTGAAAACCCCATAAGGCCGAAACATAAAAACCAATACATAAATATATCCTACCTGAATCTGTATAATCTGAAGATACAAAAAATTCTGGGTCCAGATCACTATCTTCAAATTCCTTTTGCGAGTTACTTTCACTTGTATCACTTGACATTTTTGGTACCTTATTTATGTTTATTTACCACAATATTTATTTATTCACACATAACAATTCCTAATAAATGTAACACCTACTATCTTTGGGAACACAGAAGACAGGGAAGTCCCCTTGGACTTTTCAAACCCACAGATTACAGGTAGAGAAACAGGGAAAGCCCCCAAAATAATTCCAACATATACATGTTAGTGCTTATAAATACAAAAGATGCTCCATTCAAACTAATAAATAAAAATAAAAAAGAAAACGTACTTAGAAAGTAATATTCAAAATCAAAAAAATGTTTCGAATTTTTCCTTCTTTCACATCAAAAACAATCCTTACAAACATAACATGGTTGCTACAGAAATAGAATCTTAGAATTCCCTGACTTTTTCCTGTTTTCCACAAATGTAAGAGAATAATTCCCTGACTTTCTTATGAAGTACATACCATAAATACTAACGTGCATATGATTAAATGTAATATAAAAATTTCAACATGAGGTAAAATAAGTTTTTTTATTGTGTTATTTTGACGGCAGAATTGGGAATGTGTTTTTTCCCTATGACATGGCTGGTGAGAGCTCTTTAGCCCATATTGCTGAGTTGAATACTTTTGTAGCACAAAGTGCAGTACGCAGAATTTATGTTTTTAGCAGAGGGTTTGATATGCTGAAACTGTGACTCCTTGAGCCAACTCTTCCTTAAAAGTAGTTTTCTTCGACATCTCTAAGCTAAAAAAAAGTATATATTAATATTTTCAGGTTAGGTTAAAAAATTATTGTTTATGAATTCTTAAAAAATATTACTACACAAATACAAAAACTATTACAAATTCACACCTAGCAATATAACGGGCCTACTTAGATAATTACAATAGCAGCATTACAACATCCAATACTCTTACATTCTTACAATTGCAACGTGCGCTTCTGCATTCAGACGCCCGCCGGCTCCTCCCCTTCCCTCGTTCCCCTTAAAGCCCCCTCCCGCCATCCCTTCTGAAGTCCGCGTGACGTAAGCGCCTCCTTCCAGGCCTACTGAATGCGACACTAGCGCCATCTGGATTTTTTATATATAGCGCTGTAATTATTTTGCTCGTTCTGTTCTGTTCCGGGAGCGATCGCCGTGAGGGGTGCTTCGGCGTCGCGCCGTGTTACGCATGGCTACGAGGTGTTCTCTGGTCGGTGGCTTACATTTTTTTATTTCTTGATAATTCTGTAGTTTGCCTTCTGCGTCATGTTTGGCTTGCCTCCTTGTGGCCTCATAAAGTAATGTTTGCTGGACACCGATTTTGTTTCGTAATTTTCTGGTTTGCATTGCCAGTGTGTTTCACCTTGTGCATTTCTTTGATTTTTTTTTTGCATTCGACCCATTTTCCGTTAGGGCGTTTGCCGTTTTTCTCCGCCGCACCTCTCACGTCCGGACAGACAGCATTCTATCTGCAATTGCTTGATTTAAATAACGTTATCACATAACATTTGTATATTGGCTATTTGTATGCTCATGAGTACCTGTTTACGTGATTCTTTCTTTCGTAATTCTTGTTATGTGTTGCCCCTCTACATTCATATGGGGCTTGACTTAAAGAATAATAAAGTTGTGTATTTTTGTATTTCTGATATTTACGCTTATTTCTTTAGGGGTTGCACAACACGTCTGGCACTCTACCTGTCCCTTTACAAGGGCCATTGTTTTTTTATTGTTGTTTCTAATTCTTAACGTCATTGAGGTAAAGTGAGGCGGATTTCCCCTTCCCCTTCACGATACTTCAAATTCTGCGCAACTCTGCTCGCAGAGTGTCTTGCTGTTGTGTTTACTGTTTCAGAGCCATGGCTTCGCCGGGGGTTGCCTGGTTATATAAGCTGCACAAGGAGGAACTCATCCAACATTGCGAAGAAAATCAATTAGAGGCTTCGGCGACTGACACCGTGGCGGTGCTTCGCGCGCGCCGCGCTCAGTTTGTGCGTGACTCGTGTGCAGCCATTCCTGAGCCGCGGACACGGCAGTCCCCTCCTGACGTGAGTCCGCCCACGGGCGCTTCCTTTAATCAGAAGCTCTTCTTTGTAGCCTTAAAGACGCTCCCCGTGTTGGGCGGAAGCGAGCCGCGTGCCGCTTTGGATTTTGTGATCGCCGCGGAGCGATTGTTTAAATTGAATTTGGTTCCTGCTGAGGCTTTCATGAAAGCCCTACTGAGTAAGTGCACTGGCACTTACGTGCAACTTCTTACGCAGGCTATTTCACATGGCGACGATTTCGCGGCGTTTAAAAAACAGTTGGTTCACACTGTTTGTCCGCCCCGTGTTCTCGACGTGTGTAAACGAGAGCTGGTTTTTCGCTTTCAAAAGCCCGATGAATCTGTCACTCAGTTTGTAAATTCTGTTAGTGATTATGCCGATGCCTTGAGTTTGGGAATTCCTGAAGGGGAATTTGTGTAGTTGATCCTAGGTAATCTTGCGCCGGTGGTGCTTCAGAACTGCGCTATGTTGATACCTCCATCTACCCTGAATGCCTTATGTGAGTGGGGCGGCGAGGTAGAAAGCCGTATCACTGCGGCAAGCAAATACTGCTCTGTATTTCCCGTGTCTACGCGCGGCGCTGACTCTAAGTCGCCACCTTTCAGTAGAGAATATTTTCCCCCAAGGCATGTCGGTATGACTGACTGTCGGCATGCTACTTATGCGCGACCACCTGACGAAAGTGCATGTTTTGGCGACGCCGCGCCTGGTTTACGAGAGACGCGCCCCAGTGAGTGACGTGTTACGTCATTCGTTCGACGAGCTGCTCCCGCATGTCGCCTCGCGCGCCGGGGTGCGCGCTCATGTGAACGAGTCTCCCGGCGGGCCGACCCGTCCGAGTGGCCGCCCGACCGGCGGTATCCATGCTTGTGCAAGCGAGCCGCCTGGCGCGCTTGCTAGCCCCCGCGGTGTGTCGAGCGGCGCGGCGCTTGCTCGTGTAAGCGAGCCGCCCCTTGCCGCGACCTTGAACTTGGCCGTGAATAACGCAGCCGCGCTCCCCGCTAGGATTGATACTCGCGACCGTGGCCGATGTGCTAATTGTTGTGTTTTCGGACACGTTACGGCCGAGTGCAATAGTTCTCGAGTTAATGCTGGCGATAGGCGGTGTTTCCGCTGCGGTCAGGCGGGCCATTACCGAGTTCAATGTCCGGGAAACCGGCATTGACGACACGCAGGAAGGGTCGTAGTCGTCGTGTTATGCGCAAATCCTTTCCTCAAGCGTTTTTGCATTTTCTTCCCTTGCTTGTACTGGGTAATTTTTACCCCGCCCTCGTCGATACAGGAGCCACTTGTTCGTGCATCAGTGAGACATGTTTTGACAGTTTGCTTAGCCAGCATCGTCATTTGAAGCGTTTCGTTGTCAATGAGCCTGATGTAATAATTTCCGTGGCCAATGGCGACATTGTGCGCGCCCGTCGCTCGGTGATTTTACATTTTAAAGTTCACAGATTTTCTTGGAGTTGGAAGTTTATTGTGGTTTCTGGAATTGCGTCTAATTTTGTTTTTGGTCTCGATTTCCTTAGTAACACGCGTTGTGTGTTGGATTTGCATAGACACCAGTTGTCTTTTGGTTTTGCATCATCTATAAAAATTCAGCTGCGGCACGAAAGACGCGTGCCCATTGTCATGTCCTGTAAGGAACTGACGAGTCTCGAATCCGATCAGGCTATCGCTGACTTAGTAAGCGAGTTTCCGGATGTGATAACCCGCAAGATTGACAGGTGTGATGTACTGCCTTATCGCTTCTATGTGAGGGATGAGGTACCCGTTCGCAGCAGATATATAAAGGTGTCACCCCCGAAACTTCAGTTCATGAGAGAAATTATTCAAAAATTGTTGGCTGCCGATGTTATTACTCCATCTACATCCGATTTCAGTACCCCAACCTTCTTGGTACCCAAGAAGGACAGTACGGAATGGCGTTTAGTTCACAATTTCCAGGAATTGAATCAGAAGATTATTGATGACAGATGGCCATTACCTACAGTGGAGAGTGCTCTACAGCACTTGGGCAAGGCTCGTATATTTTCAGTTATCGACCTTAATCATAGTTTTCACCAATGTCTGTTGGACCCGAGTTGCCGTAAATATACTGCCTTTTCAACCCCTTTCGGTCATTACCAGTTTAACAGAATTCCTATGGGCGTCAGTTTTGGCAGCCAGGCCTTGAGCCGCGTGCTTGATCACGTGTTAAGTGATTTCAAATTTTGTTTTGTTTTCAACTACATCGACGACATTATTGTATATTGCAATTCTTTTGAGGAGCACCTTGACCACCTTAGGGAGGTCTTCCTTCGCCTTCGTGCTGCCAAACTTACGGTCAATCCTAAGAAAATTTTCCTTGGCCAAAAGTTCGTGAAGTTCCTGGGCTATGTTATTTCCAAGGGCTCCTTGCTCATGGACCCGGATAAGGTTGCCCCCAATGTCGCCTTCCCCAGACCTAAGAATATCAAGAGGGTGCAACGTTTTTTGGGCATGCTTGGGTATTATTCCCGCTTCATCAAGAATTTTGCTGCCCTTTGTGCCCCCTTAAATGCCCTTCGTAAAAAGGACGTTCCTTTGTTTGGAGCCCGGAACAGGAAAAGGCTATCGCTACCCTGAAGTCTCAATTGGGCTCTCCTCCCATTCTGGTCCTGCCTGATTTCAGCAAGCGTTTTGCCCTGTTTGTTGATGCCTCGTCCATTGCTCTAGGAGCTGTTCTCGGCCACCTGGAAGAGGGCAAACTCCGGCCAATAGCCTTCGCCAGCCGCTCGTTACTGGAGTCTGAACGAAAATTGGGTACTTACGAGAAGGAGGCTCTTGCCTGCCTGTTCGGCTTGGAAAAGTTTGAATGTTATCTCGACTGTAGGGAATTCGATCTTTTTACAAATAATCAGGCTTTGAGCTGGCTCTGTAACCATCCTCAACAACTGGGCAAGCTGGGACGTTGGATACTTGGTCTTTCTCGTTTTAACTTTGTCATCCATCATGTTCAAGGAGCCGACAATGTAGTGGCCGACACGCTTTCGCGGATGTTTTGTCCCGAGGAGTTTTTGGTTGAAGAGAACGAGTCACCTAGTCCCGATGAACTCCTATGTGTGTGCAAGGTTTTCCCGGAGTCCTACCTTAATGTTCGTGAGTGTCAGCTTGATGACATTGTTTGTCAGAAAATCTGTAAGGACTTGCGAGACAAGAAAGTGGTCCCATTTGTGGAGGAACAGGGTCTGATTTATTTTACTGGCAGCTCGGGTCGAGCTCGTAAGGCAGTTGTGCCATTAATATTAAGGCCTATGGTACTTAAATACTACCATTCGTCCCTGATCGGAGGCCATCTTGGTATGGATAAAACCTTCCGCCGCATTTCTGCGCATTTATACTGGCCGGATCTTCGCAACGAAGTTCGTGCCTTTGTCAGATCCTGTCATGATTGCCAAATTTCGAAGCCACCCCAAAACACTAGGGTGGGCCTGTACTGTGCAGACCCGCCAGTGGCACCCTGGCATGTTGTCCATCTTGATATCTTTGGACCATTGACGCGCTCGCGTAAGGGTAATATGTGTTTGCTTGTCTTGGTCGATATTTTCACTAAATTTGTCATACTTCTACCTCTAAAAAACATGAAAGCAGTTTCGATTGTCAAAGCCCTTCGCGAACAAGTGTGGAAGCTCTTTGGAGCCCCTGCCATGCTCGTGTCTGATAATGCCAGATACTTCCAGTCTAACATCTACAAGGATATGTGCTTTGAATGGGCAATTAAACCCATCTATAGCTCGGCATATTTCCCTCAGGGCAACCAGTCAGAGCGTGTCAACAAGGTGCTCAAGGGGGTTCTCACTTCCTTTTATCGTTCAGATCAGACACTTTGGGATTCCGATCTGGACTACATTAACATGGGTCTTAACTCTGCAGTGCACTCCGCCACCGGTTTTCCTCCTTCCATTCCCTTTTTGGGCCGCGAGCTCACTCACCCTCTCCTGAATCTCTGGGGACTGCCGTCTCTAAGCTCCGCCCTAACTGACGCTGACCTCGAGAAAATTCTTGATCTTGTTCCTTGTAATCTCCAGAAGGCCCGCCACATTGTCGAGACGCAGTGCAACAAAACTAGGCAGCCCCATGGTTTTAAGGTTGGCGATATTGTACTGGTGCGTTCATATGTTCTCCCTTCTTTAGCGGCACAGATCAATGTTAAGTTGCTTCCCCCATATGAGGGCCCGCTCACTATTGTGCGTTTTTTGGGCAGTAATACTGTACTTCTCCAGGATTGTAAAAAAAATCCAGGTATAAAAAGTGCCATGTAAGCCAGCTGAAATTTTATGTGTCTTAACGTGTAAGTTGTTTTGTTAGTAAGTATTAGCAGGTTTTCTCTCCCGTTGTATTTTTATTGATTTTACCTGCATGTCATTTATGAATATTCATCTGGAGCTGTTTGCTCTGGCCTAGCCTTATTGTTAAAATTTTCCCTTAGAAGTTTCGAATTATTTTCTAGGGATAGTTTAAGACTTGTATTTTAACTGTAATATCCATATTCTGATTTATTATTTATGTCTTAATAATCTTTGAATAGGTGTTTACAGTATGCAACTAGTATGGAAGCCCAGTTCTATAAAAAGGTTGTTGACTGAGTGGGGTGCTATTTTTTTTACAATGTATTTTATGTTGTTTTTGTATAATTATTCCCTACTAAATTATGTGAATCTTTCCAGTGCACTGGAAAGTAAGTTGTGTGATTGGAAAGGTATCTTTTTAGTATTTGTGGATGGCACAGTGTGTTGTATGTTTTTCTTTGTAATTTCCTCACCGCCCCTCCATTATCCTGTTGCTGGCGAGCCGTCTTCGCCACTCTTCAGTCATCGCCCAGCGAAGAGAGGAGACGTCCACTCTTCACTGCCTGCGTCACGCTCTTCTGGCGGCTCCTGCTTCCTACGTGTTATGGATGTAAGCCTCAACAGTGACAGCGCCATCTCTTCTCGTCGGTGTGCCCGCCGCTCCTGCTGGTTGTCTCCTACGAGGTGGGCCCTCTCGTAGTGTTAGAGACTTCCGTGTACTGTTTGCGCAGCCCCTGCCTAGCCCAGAGATTCGTCGAGCAGTGATACCTGCTATGGCGCGCTTCGTCGGAGTGTTTGTGATGTGGCAGCATGCTGGCGCCCCTCTCCGAGCGCCGCTGCGAGCCACCTCCCCTCCGTGCACTAATGCGCCCGGCGGTGATGCCCTGTGAGACTTGCAGTTTCGGACTGGATCGGAAGCTGTGATACCTACCTGCTCTTATTCTCCGATACCGCCGCCCCCCCTTCTCGTTCGCCTGCCACCAGCTCTTGTGGTGTTTTGGGGGCGGGCGCTTGTGCTGTGTGTCGTGTGGCGGTTTCTTCATGGATTGTGCTTTAGAAACGTCTTCCTGCTTATCGCCGTTCCGCGCTGCTGGGGTGCTGCGGGCGCTGCAGTCCTGTTCGGGGCTTCCCCCGTCTGCGGACTGGACTTGGTGCGCGCGAGCCATCTGTACTCCAGCTGCCTACTGACGTCGCTGAGTTTTCACTGTACTTCGAAGCAACCACATACAAGATACTCTACTCGTCGCTCCTCGTATCATCGCATTCATCTGCTTCATCGTCCTGCGGAAGGCTTCGCCAGGGGGTGGGAATTTGCAACGTGCGCTTCTGCATTCAGACGCCCGCCGGCTCCTCCCCTTCCCTCGTTCCCCTTAAAACCCCCTCCCGCCATCCCTTATGACGTCCGCGTGACGTAGGCGCCTCCTTCCAGGCCTACTGAATGCGACACTAGCGCCATCTGGATTTTTTATATATAGGGCTGTAATTATTTTGCTCGTTCTGTTCTGTTCCGGGAGCGATCGCCGTGAGGGGTGCTTCGGCGTCGCACCGTGTTACGCATGGCTACGAGGTGTTCTCTGGTCGGTGGCTTACATTTTTTTATTTCTTGATAATTCTGTAGTTTGCCTTCTGCGTCATGTTTGGCTTGCCTCCTTGTGGCCTCATAAAGTAATGTTTGCTGGACACCGATTTTGTTTCATAATTTTCTGGTTTGCATTGCCAGTGTGTTTCACCTTGTGCATTTCTTTGATTTTTTTTTTTTGCATTCGACCCATTTTCCGTTAGGGCGTTTGCCGTTTTTCTCCGCCGCACCTCTCACGTCCGGACAGACAGCATTCTATCTGCAATTGCTTGATTTAAATAACGTTATCACATAACATTTGTATATTGGCTATTTGTATGCTCATGAGTACCCGTTTACGTAATTCTTTCTTTCGTAATTCTTGTTATGTGTTGCCCCTCTACATTCATATGGGGCTTGATTTAAAGAATAATAAAGTTGTGTATTTTTGTATTTCTGATATTTACGCTTATTTCTTTATGGGTTGCACAACACGTCTGGCACTCTACCTGTCCCTTTACAAGGGCCATTGTTTTTTTTTGTTTCTAATTCTTAACGTCATTGAGGTAAAGTGAGGCGGATTTCCCCTTCCCCTTCACGATACTTCAACTAACGATTCTGGGGAAAAACATGTTCAGTTATGCATATTTTTTTATACACAATGTAAGTGTCAAGCAACAGAACTCACGGATTATAACGGTTGAAAAAAAAGTAATTAAAAAAATAGTTAGAAAAAATGCAAAAACATAACCGCACACAAAAGTCACGTGTTTTCGTATCAGCTTGGTAGTTTTCAAAATGAGAATTGGTATTGCTTCTTTATCAAAATGTACTTTATTTTCTTATGATCGCATCAAAAACTAACTTCACCTGAAACAACGCCTTTAAATTCACGTTTCTAAGCTTTGTACTCATCTTATTCCACGTGAAAATAGCCTTCAAAAGATAAACGACGCCATGCCCGTTCTGTAGTTCTTGCATGGAACGGAACAAACACAAAGTCTCAAGGGCAAATTAAAAAGGATCAAAACACGAACAAATGAAGGCCGGGTTCGCTAGTGAACAAACGAGTGCCTGGATTGGCCAGAAATTATGGTGGGTGGTTGTAACAGCCTATTGCAACGGACAATCGTAGACCAAGTAAAAAAAAAGTTGCAGTTGCCGTGTGCCTTAAGCAGCAGCCTTTTAGCGGAGTCGTTCGGTAGCAGTACGAGCGCATCAAAACAAAGCTTTGTTTGAATTATAAGCAACTTTAAAATTTCCAGAATTCGTAGAATTTTCCTGACATTTCCCGGAATTCCCTGACCATTTTAATTTCCCTGACATTTCCCGGTTTTCTAGTCCTGTAGCAACCATGCATAAGAGCCTACTATCAGAAAACTGTACCGTTTATTTGTGTACAGCACTAAACTATTGTGTATGTGGAAGCTAGTATGTATAGTACGCAAAGCTGTAACAAATGAGTTTATTTCATTAATGTCGCACAGTTGAGAACTACACTGCCAACTAGCATTCGTAGAATGAACTATCAGGTTGGCCGAAGCAAAACAATTGATTCTATCTGCTCACATTTTCGATTCCTATGCGATCTAGCGGTGGAATTCAAAACTAAAATGAACAAAGAACTTTTACTGGTAAAACGGCGGACGTAATACTACGACTAGCCAAAGGAAAGTATTTTTAGATCATGGACGTACCAGTTATGTCCGTCGCATTCCCCAAAAGAAATCGAAGGACGTAAAATTACGTCCATAGCACTCAAAGTGTTAAATGCCTATGGATAGTAGAAGAAACATGAGTACGAATTAATTATGAAACAATAAGAAAACATGAGCAACATACAATCTCAATTAATAGTTATAAGTAGCAGGGAGCTACCGAGACTAACATGTCAGGGGGGAAGGAATCAGCTGTGGACTACGTGACACGGGCCTACCTCCCTCCTCTGGTCGTCGTTCTCGCGCCGCAGCCGCCGCACCACCTTCTGCACCTCCTCCAGCTTGAGCACGAGGTCGGGATCCGCCTCGTCCACCTGGTTCTGGGCGTCCCGTCGGTCGGTCCGCGCCTCGGGCCCCCGGCGCTCCAGGCCGTCCAGCTTCCTGCACAGTCCCCGGGCCCACACAATAGCAAACACCTACTGCTCCTGAGGTGAGTCGCACATTGCCATCAGGGTCTTTCTTAAATTACTTGTCAGAAAGAAAAGGTTGGCAGAGTATTCGATTCAACTCTGAATTTCCGAAGCTTCACACACCGCTATAAAAAATGTTTTAGAACCGAATAAAGATAAATAACTACACATCAAAATACCAGTTTTACCCAAGCAAGATATGGACCTAGGTGGTCTACAAGAACCGATTCTTAAATTTGATAGATTCATTACATGGCCTCACGTTTGTAGATATTCATGATTTAACTTAATAATGGTTCATTGACAGCCATCTACATGATTTGGAGATGTGTGGGACTTGCAAATCACACCTCCAATGTGTTAACATGGTTAGTGTAAAGTAGTTACGTTTTATCTAGTTGATACATAGATACACAGTCTCCCAAAAATTCATAATTTTGCAAAATATTTAAAAATAACAAAAAATTTTGATTTAGCCTATTCATAAATAAAATATGTTTTTTAGAGTATATTCAAATATTTCTTTTAACTTTCTTACACCAGTCATTTTTAAAAAAATTTTATATATAAGTAACACTAAGATTAATAAAAATTAAAAATACAACTATTATTTGCAGAAACATTCGGATTTTTATGTTATAAATAGGCAAATTATATAACTTTGTTCCAGGTGACAATTTTGCTAACTGGTTCTCTAGCTATCTAAAAAAAAAAAAAAAATTGCTGTTTTATTTCCATTAACAACTGCAACTCTTTACCCAATACAGCCAGTTTCAGTGTTCCACAAGGTGGTACCCTAACTCTCTAATATACTTATTTATCATATCTCTTATGTTCTCAATCACTCCAATTCAAACTAGACCTCAAAATTTACAGAAAAATTAACTCTTTCAATGACTGTCTATTACTTTTACTGACATCAATGCTGTACTTCTACTTTATGTGATGAGCGTGTTGTAGTAATATGTGATTTTACATTTAGTATATGTAAACCTATATCCTATATGTATTCAGTTTTCTAAGTATATCGGTAAAGGTGTATGAAAAGAGCATTTAAAAATTTAATTTATAGCATCTATTATGTGATTTTTAACATTTTATAGCATTTTCCATTTTGTGATTTTTAGCACTTTGTAGCATTTAAAAAAATTGTTTACTCGCATTTATTTTTGTTGATTTTGTCTCTCGGTGACAAATTCAACCTTTTCTTGTTTTGCCCATTTTACATTTTCATTTATCTCAAGCAAACTGGTTTGACGCTTGCTGGAAGATGCAGGATCACATTCTATAGATTTTTTTTTTCCTTTTATGTCCAGATGACTGGCAGTGCTTGTCGAGGTTATCTTTTTTTTTCCCATTCCAGTCTAACATTAAAAATGCCGCACATTAGAATCCCCGAATCACTGACATAAAACTTATCCGCTTTATAGTCATTTACACGGTCCCTAATTTTAATTTTACATCTACCCATTTCAAAACAAATTGTTAATTTTAACCTCTGAAAAACCACCTACACATAATGGAAAAAATAAACAAAGCACAGGCAGCGTTTTCGATTAGGCACTGACGTTATGTATCGCGTGCCCTGATTCGATACTTTGTCCATTTGATAATTCGACCAAATTATCGTGTGCGACCACTGAAACCAGAATTATCAAAATAATTTTTCCTGCTCACAAATTCATATTGCATGCATTTAAAATTATGAAAATTACGAAAATGAGTTTCGATTCTCAAAAACCACAACTGTAAACTTAATATTAGTTTAACCAACTCTTCAAACATCTTCATGCAAACAACGGGGGGGTGCGGCGTTTGTCCTAAAATCGTTTGTCCTAAAGCGTTTATCCTAATTTCGTTTGTCCTAAAAATTAGGACAAACGACTTTAGGACAAACGACGTTAGGACAAACGACTTTAGGACAAACGACTTTAGGACAAACGAATTTTAGGACAAACGATGGAACAGCTTCAAAATATTTTTACTCTGAGTTTTAGGACAAACGACTTTAGGACAAACGACATTAGGACAAACGACTTTAGGACAAACGACTTTTAGGACAAACGACGGTTCCAGTATCGATAAATCCTTACTCTGAGTTTTAGGACAAACGACTTTAGGACAAACGACATTAGGACAAACGACTTTAGGACAAACGACATTAGGATAAACGACTTTAGGACAAACGACTTTAGGACAAACGACATTAGGACAAACGACTTTAGGACAAACGACATTAGGACAAACGACTTTAGGACAAACGACTTTAGGACAAACGACTTTTAGGACAAATGATTTTAGGACAAACGACATTATGAAAAAACAAGTTAGGACAAATGACTTTAGGACAAAAAACTTTGAGTCAAACTATTTTATTTAAAAACCACAGAGCATGTGAGAAATTACAGTAAAAGAAAACGTTTGAAAAAATAATGTTATATACTGGGGAAATACTTTACATTCTATGTAAAAAAAATTCAGCGTTTACGATCGTTACAATTTTTAGACATATAGGAATGGACGACTACGGTTTCAACGACCTAAATCTGTTTTTTTTTTTTTTTGCCATCTTGGATCCGCCATATTTAAATAGAGCGCCCCACTCATTATGATGAAATTTTCGTCATGACCGCCATATTGAATTTTTCTGTTCCACTGGAGGCCGCCATCTTGGATGCCGTCGACTTTGTTTCTGTTCTTTCTTCCTAGATAGCGCCAGCAACGCTCTTGATTTTTTTTGTTCTTCTGGAGGCCGCCATCTTGGATACCGTTGACTTTGTTTCTGCTGTTTGTTCCTAGAGAGCGCCAGCCTAGCTCTTTAATTTTTTTTTTTTGTTCTTCTGGAGGTCACCATATTGGATACCAAGGACTTTATTTATGCTGTTTGTTCATAGAGAGCGCCAGCGTCTCTCTGATTCATCACATAAGGTCGATGTTCCATTACCTACCATAGATATTATGGTCCTTATCGACATATTAAATTTAAATTTTTTAACAAAATACATTGGAAGTGCTGTGATTCGAACCATTGCAGCTCTGATCTTTATGTTGGAAAACATACGCCTTTAACCGCACGGCCATCGAGACATTTACCAAACTGAGAATAAAATAAGGTATATATAAAAATAACATGCATATTCGGACTTGTAATTTTTTTGATTTGAAGTAATAATAGCACCACCTATTCGAAACAGAACCACCATCATGTATTAAGACGTAACTGTAACAATTATCGTTACGGTCACAATCTTGAATATCCGTAATTGTTTTGTTAGAAAATCGGGAAAAAATTAAAAATCATTAAAAAATTAATCAATCGAATTCAATAATAAAAATCTTAAAAAAACACCGTTGCACTTTTCGTTACGGTCGCCATCTTGAAAATACATAATTTTAATGCTATAGATTCGAGAAAAAAATTATTACTTATTGGAATACTGATTAATTAGTTCGATTCCTGTCCTTGATTCGAAACTATTAGAGCAAAAAAAAAACAGATCCTTCCTCCACAGAAACCACCTACAGATTGATCTCCGCCACCAATAGCAAGGTATATATATCGTCATCTGGTATGACGACATGTCCGCCATCTTGTCTTCATCCGCTGGAGACCACCATCTTGTTTTCGTCTGCTAGAGTGTGCTGATACCATGTTAGTATAATATTCTGTTCACCATAACTTTGTCCTCAACTGTTGGCATTTAACTTTGACTTTGACCTTGAAATTTGACCTTGACAGTGAAATTTTACTTTGACCTTGAAATATGATTTTATCTTGACGACGATCATGGATCCGCCATTTCTCGTTCAGTACATGCTACCAGGAGCTACAATATGCTAGAGGTCATTGCCACCATCTTGTTTTCGTCTGCTGGAGGACACCATCTTGTGCGTGTACTCGTCTTATAGAGTACATTACCATCATACTTGTCTAAGTTTTACCCGCTAGAGTGCAGTAATCATTTATTATTACTGAAGTGCCTGCCATCTTGAAATTTGGGTGCCATCTTGGAATCGTGTAATTTAGCTAGAAATTCTGGATAAAATTACAAAATTCACCAAAAAATTCACTCATTAAAGTAATGATTGATTATATCAATTCCTGTTCTTGGTTCGATCCTTGGATGATGCAAAAAAATAATTTTATGGAAAAATAATTATTATAATAAATTAATATCAAAGACCTAAAAGAGACTTAAAATCATCTATTACCATCATCCTTTAAACTATTACGACCGCCATTTTAGAAATTTCTTTTTATTGACTTATTAGTTCGGGAAAAATTCCAAAATTCACCGAAAAAATCACACATTATTTTACATATTAAATCGAAACTTTCTTCGATCTATGAACGAAGCTGAAAATAAATTTAATTTAAATACCAGAATAATGTCAGCTTCGAGAAATAAAACACCGCAAGTTCTTTTACAAACATAATATTTATTACATTATTTCTATCCTACTAAAGGATCACTTGCGAAAGCCAGCAATATTATAAACATTTAGCCCTGCATAGACGTGAAACGACTAATTCTTAGCTCCAACAGCTCCAACTCCTCCAAATGCTCTAACAGCACCAACAGATCCAGAGGCTCCAAATGCTCCAAATGATCCAACAGCTTAAAATGCTACAAAGGCTCCAAATGCACCAAATGCTCCAAATGCTCCAACAGATCCAAATGCTCCAAATGCTCCAAATGCTCCAACAGCTCCAAATGCTCCAAATTCTCCAAATGCTCCAAATGCTACAAATGCTACAACTGCTCCAACAGCTCCAAATGCTCCAACTGATTTCAATTAATTTTTTTTATCGAACTTGACATGAATACATGCATGACTTTATTAATATACATTTTGGATGTCAGTGGTGACTTTTTTACACCTTTTAGTTATAAATTTATTTAGATATCAGCTTTCGAGAAATGATAAAGTACATTATTAAAATATCTTAATTTTTCTTCAAGTACATATGCAATTAATGGAAACCATTATTTTATGTAGCCAGCTTGCCTCAGTTCTTTATGTATGAAGGATATTTCTTTGATGCTCGAATAGTTTCCTGCACAAAGCGAACCATGTAGAAGTCTTAGCCTGTCAACCAATATGTTAGGATCTTCCCATGAGGTATAATCAATCTCTCTGCTACGTTTATCTTCCGTGTATGTTTATAATAAAAATGATTATCCCTAGTGTCTTCTGTTTCAACACCAACCACAAGGTCAATTTCGTCATCGAACCAGTGATTATCACAAGCTTGATTAGGATAATTTATTTTGTGCCGGAAATTAGGCATTTCGTCACCTTTTTTTTATTTTTCTATAATTTTAAACTTTTTTTTGGAAATCTTATGTTTTTTTAATTTATCTGGTTGTTAAGGGGGTGATTTACTCTTTGTTAGGCCGGTGTATGCCATGTGTTTAAACTCTGTGCCAGTGGACCGAAGACCCTTTTCCCAGGGGCCTATCTGATATTATGCTGTCAAATGTGGACGTGGGCAGCCCAGTTGAAATCTCTCTCGCCTGCAGTCACGTCCCGAGTTTGTAATTTTATTTCTCTTCATGACAAAAATTGCATAGAGTGGCTTCTGGGCTGCAAGCTGCTACTTCTTAGAGGCCTGCTGAGAATAGCAAGTCTCGTCACGAATGAGAATCTAGTGGACCTGTGTTCCCACCTTAGTGGCTATTTCTGTCCCCCCTTCCTCTCACTCCACCTCACATTTGTTCTGAGAAATCAAGTCGGGAGCAGTGACCTGACGTGAACTTAGCCAAGACGATGGGCTAATTCAAGGACTTTCTCCCTGGTCTTACAGAGACGTCCACGACATCTAGCGGCAGAAAAAGTAACCGCGGGCCTGGTCGCCAGCATATAGAGCACACCCTCGTGACACCTGGTGGCAAGTCAACTCACCGCCTCAATTAGTTCCCCTTTACACCGCTAGAAAGCAGCACAGCAGTGCCATAAGGCACTATGTTTCTTCTCGCGGCCAGTAGAAGTCGATTGTTTGTTGCCTTCTGTACTTGCCAGTAGAGAGTGCGCATGTCTGTGTTCTTGTCACGACCGCCTCGGACTCCTTTTCATGTTCGCGGCCATGAGCCCAACCTACCCCTTTTTTCCTAGAGCCGACCACCCGATTTAATTAGTAGCTTTGACCATCATCGCCACGACTAAGTAATCTGACCTCGGCTGCTGACCACATCTTCTCTGCGTCCTCTGCGCTAGAGGCTTTTCGCGGGAACGGCGATTTTCGGTTGCATAAAAGATGTAGTCAGTTGCTTAAGCGACGTGATCCCATTTGTACAGTAGCCAGGCAGATGTAGTTTTTAGAAAAAGTCATGTGTAGTTAAAATTTTTATTTTCTTTATTCTTTAAAAATTTGTTTTCCTAAAGCACATCCGCGATTTCTCGGTGCGCGTCATCCTGATGTCGGCACGAGACACCTCGGAGGCCCTGTTTCCACACCCTGTTTGGTGAGTAATCCGTTTTTTCCCCCTCCCCATATTCCCGTTTGTTGGCCTTTCGCGCCGAATGTGTATGACTGTCTGGAAGCAGGTCTAATTTATTTGAATTTGACTTGTGTTTCAGACAGGGTCCAAGTTTCTGGGGAGAGAAATTGCTCCCCGCATGATCTTCGGGACCTCCAGCTGATTTCCCCCTTTAGAAGAGTTTTCCTCTCGGTCCGACGTCATCCTGGGAAGACCCGGGTGATATGAGCTATATATATTTTCCGCTTGCATGGAAGGAACTAAATTCATTAAAAAATACCAGCGAGCAGTGCTTTAAGAACGTAATCCTCAAGAACATGTAAAATCAAGGAAACTAATATATATGTAATCGTTGGGAGAATCAAATTATGGTGCTATACTTGAAATTTTGTTAATGTAATAATTTGTTTGTTAAGGTGTAATATGTATTGTTTTAAATAATGTAGGGGCTCCCCCTTAACTTTGTTAATTACTAAGATCTTTATTATCATGTCGAAATAATGCTAAAACAAAACCTCTTAATGATAAACCAGGAAAACCTATAAACCAAATTATTTATATAGTGTATTTATTTATCATATACCTTCTTCTACATAACGATCCACGAACTCCCAAGTTACTAGAGTGCAGGGAGTGTAAATTTTGTCTTGTTTACCGCCTCGTGTGTCTCCTCTGGTAATTAACTTTAATTTTCTTAATATTTTGCCCAGCAGTTTCCAAGGTGTTTTTAATTAATTTAAAATAATATATTTTTTGGGCACGAGGGGCGTTACAATTTTATTAAGTCATTTCCATCGTTTTGATCTCAAGCTACCATCATTGTCTTCGCTCTTGACCGCTTTAGGTGCTTCAGCACAGTACTCAATTATGTCAGCATCACAAGCTTGATCAGGATAATTTATTTTATTACGACGTTTCCATCGTTTTTGTCTCAGGCCACCATCACAGTCTTCGCTCTTGCATGATTTAGGTGCTTCAGCACAGTACTCAATCATGTCAGCCTTAGATTTGTCAGCACAGTCATCGAACATGTCAGCCTCAGATATGTCACCACAATCTTCAATCATGTCAGCTTCAGATGTTTCATCACAGTCTACGGTCTTGTCAGCTGTGGTTCTCCATCTTTGACATTTTCATGGAGACTACTATATATTGATGTAAATATATTTTCTTTTCTAATGAGGTTTTTACTTTCTTCGTTTTTTTTTTGAAATTATTGTCTTGATCTATATCAGTGTTTTTAGCATTAGCTTTTTTACATTCTTCATAATCATTATTGTCGTCTAATATTCTGCCTTCGTTCCTCTTCCACGATGTTGGAGCACAGTCTTCGTTATCTTTATTCATCTTAGTTGTACAGTTCTTGCAATGTCTATCCAAGTAATATCTTCAACCAAAGGATTTATGACACTGACTGCAATTATATGGTTTTTGACAAGGACCCAAATTATACTCCTTCTCTCATGTCGTTTAGCATTCTTTCTCAAGGTAAACATCTTGCTGCAGTATCTACAGTGATGTCGTTTTGATACTGCTACAGGCAACGAATCAGGGTACATGTTAGATTCTGCGACTAATGGCAGATGCAAACTAAGAGTTTTAAATTAAAACCATTACTTAAATAGAATTTTAAATATTTCGTCAGCGAAAGTTAAATTATCTCATGCAAAAGTACTGGTTGTAAGTAGTTATGCTTTTCAACAACAGATGATGCCACGTGTTGCTGCAGGTAAATAATATTTATTTCTTTTATGCGGGATGCGGATGTTCATTAACAATCGCAAAAGAAGGATGGCTTTGCTAGACTAAAAGAAGGAAGTTTGTTCATCCAGTTAGTGTTTCTCAGATTTCTCAGGGCATATTATTATTTGACTGAATAATGATTTTTTTAAATTCCACCTGATAAAAATATTGCAAGTGGTGATTTAGTAGCAGAAATTCACTAATTAAATTTATTCTTGAATATAATGACATGTCTCATTAAAAGTAAAACTCCTTCATGGAGGGATCGGTTTCTCAGAAATAACCAGAAGCACTTGGAGAAACCATAGGAATGATCGCAAGCACACGGAAAAAACCATCAAAATATTGACAAGAATAATTAGGAGCACATGGAGAAAACCATGATAACATTGACATGGATAATCGGGAGAACACGGAGAAAACCACCACACATTTTCTTTGATAAATTACAAAAAAAAATTAAGCAAAAATTACAAACTATAAAAAACTGATTCTGCTAGCTTATGAAATTCTCATTATTGAGCAAAGATAGAGTTATAGTCCAAGCCAGAATCAGTTTTTGTATGTTTTGTAATTTTTGTTTAATTTTATTAATTTTTTTTTATAATTTATAAAAGAAAATGTGTGGTGGTTTTCTCTGTGTGCTCCCGATTATCGTTGTCAATATTTTAATGGTGTTCTCCGTGTGCTCCTAATTATTCTTGTCAATATTGTGATGGTTTTTTCCGTGTGCTTGCGATCATTCCTGTGGTTTCTCAAAGGGATTCTGGTTATTTATGAGAAACCGATCTCTCCATGAAGGAGTTTTACTCTTAATGAGACATGTAATTATATTCAAGGTTAAATTTAATTAGTAAATTTCTGCTACTAAATCACCACTTGCAATATTTTTATCAGGTGGAATTAAAAAAAAATCATTATTCAGTCAAATAATAATATGCCCTGAGAAATCTGAGAAACACTAACTGGATGAACAAACTTCCTTATCCTTTGAGTCTAGCAAAGCCATCCTTCTTTTGCGATCGTTAGTGAACATCCGTATCCCGCATAAAAGAAATAAATATTATTTACCTGCAGCAACACGTGGCATCATCTGTTGTTGAAAAGCATAACTACTTACAACCAGTACTTTTGCATGAGATAATTTAACTTTCGCTGACGAAATATTTAAAAAATTCTATTTAAGTAATGGTTTTAATTTAAAACTCTTAGTTTGCATCTGCCATTAGTCGCAGAATCTAACATGTACCTTGGTTTGTTGCCTGTAGCTGTATCAAAACAACATAACTGTAGATACTGCAGCAAGGTGTTTACCTTGAGAAAGAATGCTAAACGACATGAGAGAAGGAGTTTAATTTGGGTCCTTGTCAAAAACCATATAATTGCAGTCAGTGTCATAAATCCTTTGGTTGAAGATATTACTTGGATAGACATTGCAAGAACTGTACAACTAATATGAATAAAGATAACGAAGACTGTGCTTCAACATCGTGGAAGAGGAACGAAGGCAGAATGTTAGACGATATTAATGATTATGAAGAATGTAAAAAAGCTAATGCTAAAAACACTGATATAGATCAAGACAATAATTTCAAAAAAAAAACGAAGAAAGTAAAAACCTCATTAGAAAAGAAAATATATTTACATCAATATATAGTAGTCTCCATGAAAATGTCAAAGATGGAGAACCACAGCTGACAAGACCGTAGACTGTGATGAAACATCTGAAGCTGACATGATTGAAGATTGTGGTGACATATCTGAGGCTGACATGTTCGATGACTGTGCTGACAAATCTAAGGCTGACATGATTGAGTACTGTGCTGAAGCACCTAAATCATGCAAGAGCGAAGACTGTGATGGTGGCCTGAGACAAAAACGATGGAAACGTCGTAATAAAATAAATTATCCTGATCAAGCTTGTGATGCTGACATAATTGAGTACTGTGCTGAAGCACCTAAAGCGATCAAGAGCGAAGACAATGATGGTAGCTTGAGATCAAAACGATGGAAATGACTTAATAAAATTGTAACGCCCCTCGTGCCCAAAAAATATATTATTTTAAATTAATTAAAAACACCTTGGAAACTGCTGGGCAAAATATTAAGAAAATTAAAGTTAATTACCAGAGGAGACACACGAGGCGGTAAACAAGACAAAATTTACACTCCCTGCACTCTAGTAACTTGGGAGTTCGTGGATCGTTATGTAGAAGAAGGTATATGATAAATAAATACACTATATAAATAATTTGGTTTATAGGTTTTCCTGGTTTATCATTAAGAGGTTTTGTTTTAGCATTATTTCGACATGATAATAAAGATCTTAGTAATTAACAAAGTTAAGGGGGAGCCCCTACATTATTTAAAACAATACATATTACACCTTAACAAACAAATTATTACATTAACAAAATTTCAAGTATAGCACCATAATTTGATTCTCCCAACGATTACATATATATTAGTTTCCTTGATTTTACATGTTCTTGAGGATTACGTTCTTAAAGCACTGCTCGCTGGTATTTTTTAATGAATTTAGTTCCTTCCATGCAAGCGGAAAATATATATAGCTCATATCACCCGGGTCTTCCCAGGATGACGTCGGACCGAGAGGAAAACTCTTCTAAAGGGGGAAATCAGCTGGAGGTCCCGAAGATCATGCGGGGAGCAATTTCTCTCCCCAGAAACTTGGACCCTGTCTGAAACACAAGTCAAATTCAAATAAATTAGACCTGCTTCCAGACAGTCATACACATTCGGCGCGAAAGGCCAACAAACGGGAATATGGGGAGGGGGAAAAAACTGATTCCTCACCAAACAGGGTGTGGAAACAGGGCCTCCGAGGTGTCTCGCACCGACATCATGATGACGTGCACCGAGAAATCGCGGATGCGCGTTAGGAAAACTAATTTTTAAAGAAATAAAAAAATAAAAATTTTAACTACACATGACTTTTTCTAAAAACTACATCTGCCTGGCTACTGTACAAATGGGATCACATCGCTTAAGCAACTGACTACATCTTTTATGCAACCGAAAATCGCTTTCCCGCGAAAAGCCTCTAGCGCAGAGGACGCAGAGAAGATGTGGTCAGCAGCCGAGGTCAGATTACTGAGTCCTGGTGATGACAGTCATAGCTACTAATTAAATCGGGTGGTCGGCCCTAGGAAAAAAGAGGGGGAAGGTTTGGCTCATGGCCGAAAACATGCGAAGGAGTCCGAGGCGGTCGTGACAAGAACGCAGACATGCGCACTCTCTACTGGCAAGTACAGAAGGCAACAAACAATTGACTTCTACAGGCCGCGAGAAGAAACATAGTGCCTTATGGCGCCGCGGCGCTGCTTTCTAGCGGCGTAAAGGGGAACTAATTGTAGCGGTGAGTTGACAAGCCACCAGGTTTCACGAGGGTGTGCTCTATATGCTGGCGACCAGGCCCGCGGTTACTTTTTCTGCCGCTAGATGTCGTGGACGTCTCTGTAAGACCAGGGAGAAAGTCCTTGAATAAGCCCATCGTCTTGGCTAAGTTCACGTCAGGTCACTGCTCCCGACTTGATATCTCAGAACAAATGTGAGGTGGAGTGAGAGGAAGGGGGGACAGAAATAGCCACTAAGGTGGGAACACAAGTCCACTAGATTCTCATTCGTGACGAGACTTGCTATTCTCAGCAGGCCTCTAAGTAGATGCAGCTTGCTGCCCAGATGCCACTCTATGCAATTTTTGTCATGAAGAGAAATAAAATTACAAACTCGGGACGTGACTGCAGGCGAGAGAAATTTCAACTGGGCTGCCCACGTCCACATTTGACAGCATAATATCAGATAGGCCCCCTGGGAAAAGGGTCTTCGGTCCACTGGCACAGAGTTTAAACACATGGCATACACCGGCCTAACAAAGAGTAAATCACCCCCTTAACAACCAGATAAATTAAAAAAACATAAGATTTCCAAAAAAAAGTTTAAAATTATAGAAAAATAAAAAAAAGGTGACGAAATGCCTAATTTCCGGCACAAAATAAATTATCCTAATCAAGCTTGTGATAATCACTGGTTCGATGACGAAATTGACCTTGTGGTTGGTGTTGAAACAGAAGACACCAGGGATAATCATTTTTATTATAAAAATACACGGAAGATAAACGTAGCAGAGAGATTGATTATACCTCATGGGAAGATCCTAACATATTGGTTGACAGGCTAAGACTTCTACATGGTTCGCTTTGTGCAGGAAACTATTCGAGCATCAAAGAAATATCCTTCATACATAAAGAACTGCGGGAAGCTGGCTACATAAAATAATGGTTTCCATTAATTGCATGTATACTTGAAGAAAAATTAAGATTTTTTAAAAATGTACTTTATCATTTCTCGAAAGCTCATATCTAAATAAATTTATAACTAAAAGGTGTAAAAAAGTCACCACTGACATCCAAAATGTATATTAATAAAGTCATGCATGTATTCATGTCAAGTTCGATAAAAAAAAGTAATTGAAATCAGTTGCAGCATTTGTAGCATTTGGAGCATTTGGAGAATTTGAAGCATTTGGAGCTGTTGGAGCATTTGGAGCGTTTGGAGATGATGGAGCTGTTGGAGCTGTTAGAGCATTTGGAGCAGTTGGAGCTGTTGGAGCTAAGAATTAGTCGTTTAACGTCTATGCAGGGCTAAATGTTTATAAGATTGCTGGCTTTCGCAAGTGATCCTTTAGTAGGATAGAAATTATGTAATAAATAATACGTTTGTAAAAGAACTTGCGGTGTTTTATTTCTCGAACCTGACATTTTTCTGGTATTTAAATTAATTTTTTTTTCAGCTTCGTTCATAGATCGAAGAAAGTTTCGATTCAATATGTAAAATAATGTGTGATTTTTTCGGTGAATTTTGGAATTTTTCCCGTACTAATAAGTCAATAAATACAAATATCTAAAATGGCGGTCCTAATGGTTTAAAGATTGATGGTAATATATGATTTTAAGTCTCTTTTAGGACTTTGATAATAATTTATTATAATAAATATTTTTTACATAAAATTATTTTTTTGCATCATACAAGGATGAACCAAGAACAGGAATTGATATAATCAATCATTACTTTAATGAGTGAATTTTTTGATGAATTTTGGAATTTTTTCCAGAATTTCTAGCTAAATAATTACACGATTCCAAGATGGCGCCCAAATTTCAAGATGGCAGGCACTTCAGTAATAATAAATGATTACTGCACTCTAGCGTGTAAAACTTAGACAAGTATGATGGTAATGTACTCTATAAGACGAGTACACGCACAAGATGGTTTCCTCCAGCAGACGAAAACAATATGGTGGAAATGACCTCTAGCAGGTGGTAGCTCCTGGTAGCATGTACTGAACGCAAAATGGCGGATCCATGATGGTCGTTAAGGTAAAATCAAATTTCAAGGTTCAAGGTCCAAGGTCAAATTTCAAGGTCAAGGTCAAAGTGCAATGCCAACAGTTGAGGACAAAGTTATGGTGAACAGAATATTATACTAACATGGTATCGGCACACTCTAGCAGACGAAAACAAGATGGTGGTCTCCAGCGTATGAAGACAAGATGGTGGACATGTCGTCATACCAGCTGACGATATATATATATATACCTTGCTATTGGTGGCGGAGATCAGTCTGTAGGTGGCTTCTGTGGAGGAAGGATCTGTTTTTTTTTGCTCTAATAGTTTCGAATCAAGAACAGGAATCGAACTAATTAATCAGTCTTCTAATAAGTAATAATTTTTCTCGAATCTCTAGCATTAAAATTATGTATTTTCAAGATTGCGACCGTAACGAAAAGTGCAACGGTGTTTTTTTAAGATTTTTATTATTGAATTCGATTGATTAATTTTTTAATGATTTTTAAATTTTTTCCCGATTTTCTAACAAAACAATTACGGATATTCAAGATTGTGACCGTAACGATAATTGTTACAGTTACGTCTTAATACATGATGGTGGTTCTGTCTCGAACAGGTGGTGCTATTATTACTTCAAATCAAAAAAATTACAAGTCCGAATATGCATGTTATTTTTATATATACCTTATTTTATTCTTAGTTTGGTAAATGTCTCGATGGCCGTGCGGTTAAAGGCGTATGTTTTCCAACATAATGATCAGAGCTGCAATGGTTCGAATCACAGCACTTCCAATGTATTTTGTTAAAAAATTTAAATTTAATATGTCGATAAGGACCATAATAGCTATGGTAGGTAATGGAACATCGACCTTATGTGATGAATCAAAGCGACTATGGCGCTCTCTATGAACAAACAGCAGAAACAAAGTCAATGGTATCCAAGATGGTGGCCTCCAGAAGAACAAAAATAAAAAAAAATAAAGAGCTAGGCTGGCGCTCTCTAGGAACAAACAGCAGAAACAAAGTCAACGGTATCCAAGATGGCGGCCTCCAGAAGAACAGAAAAAAATCAAGAGCGTTGCTGGCGCTATCTAGGAACAAAGAACAGAAACAAAGTCGACGGCATCCAAGATGGCGGCCTCCAGTGGAACAGAAAAATTCAATATGGCGGCCAATACGAAAATTTCATCATAATGAGTGGGGCGCTTTATTTAAATATGGCGGATCCAAGATGGCAAAATAAAAAAAATAAAAACAGATTTAGGTCGTTGAAACCGCAGTCGTCCATTCCTAGATGTCTAAAAATTGTAACGATCGTAAACGCTGAATTTTTTTTTACATAGAATGTAAAGTATTTCCCCAGTATATAACATTATTTTTTCAAACGTTTTCTTTTACTGTAATTTCTCACATGCTCTGTGGTTTTTAAATAAAATAGTTTGACTCAAAGTTTTTTGTCCTAAAGTCATTTGTCCTAACTTGGTTTTTCATAATGTTGTTTGTCCTAAAATCATTTGTCCTAAAAGTCGTTTGTCCTAAAGTCGTTTGACCTAAAGTCGTTTGTCCTAATGTCGTTTGTCCTAAAGTCGTTTGTCCTAATGTCGTTTGTCCTAAAGTCGTTTATCCTAATGTCGTTTGTCCTAAAGTCGTTTGTCCTAATGTCGTTTGTCCTAAAGTCGTTTGTCCTAAAACTCAGAGTAAGGATTTGTCGATACTGGAACCGTCGTTTGTCCTAAAAGTCGTTTGTCCTAAAGTCGTTTGTCCTAAAGTCGTTTGTCCTAATGTCGTTTGTCCTAAAGTCGTTTGTCCTAAAACTCAGAGTAAAAATATTTTGAAGCTGTTCCGTCGTTTGTCCTAAAATTCGTTTGTCCTAAAGTCGTTTGTCCTAAAGTCGTTTGTCCTAATGTCGTTTGTCCTAAAGTCGTTTGTCCTGATTTTTAGGACAAACGAAATTAGGATAAACGCTTTAGGACAAACGATTTTAGGACAAACGACGTGTACCCAACAACGGGCGTGCTGCAATCTAGTGTTGCGATGTAAATTTATTTTTTTTGTTGAGATTCTTCGAGGTTCATTTGTCAAGTCTTCCTCTGCCATACCATAGGGTAGAGAGACGTTTGTGAACATACTTAAGTTAACAGAAAATGCATTTCCTTGTGATTTAAACATTACAAACATAAGGTTTTGAAGAGTTTATGATTGTTGTGAATTGTGCTTGCACCGTAATAACAGTGATATTTCATCTCGTTTACACACGGATGTACAAAGAAGTGGAATAGGCCTACGGTTTCAATATTCAGCGAAGACGTAATTAAAAGTAAAAATACAATTCTGCACAACCAGAAATTTTACCTTTAGGTTTGTACTTTGTTTAAAAAGGAAAAACCCACACACATAGGTACGTATTAAGTAATGACAGAGTGAATTTTAAAATGGAATTCGCGGTTTTTGGGGATTTCAGTTGCATGTTTTGAAATTATTTAATAAATTTGAAGTTTCGCAAATAATCGCAGTAATTCAAAAATTTTGCATCTATTTAGCATTTATCGCAATTGCGAATTTCATACACCTCTATATATCGGTACTACAACTTGCTTCTACAGTGTTACTATCCTGTGTATAACTTTAAGTGATTATTAATTCAAATATTATTATTGAAGTTATACTTCTAATGTGACTTCCAACAAGGTTGCGTTAAACGTTTAACGCTACCATGGTGAATAACGCTACCATGGAGAATTATTTGCATGCAATTAAAAACTATCTTTTAATGATGGCAAAGAAGTATAACTTCTCACGCGCGTACCTAAGCACACGCACCCATTTTTCCTCATTAATGTTACTATCAAGGTAACAACAAACAGAATACGAACTACAGTATTTATTTTTTCATTTAATTTGACCTTTCAACATATAACTAAGAAAAAAATCTCGCAGATTTTAAAGTTGTTAAATTCTCATTTAATAATCTTTTAAATAAGTTAGTTTTTTTTATGTGCACGACTAAACTGTAGTCGGTAAAACATAGGAATTGTCATCTCCCACTGGCCTATACGATATCTACCTTTGATACAGTCAAATATCAATTTTCTAAAGATGAGGACAAACTAATACATTTTTGTAATTACCCAACATTCAGTATGTATTATCAGAAGCACAATAGTCAATCTTGAAGACAGATTTTAAAACTTGAAAAACACTATCAGTCTATCTATCATACATGTTATTTTACACATTATAAATGTCACCAAAAACATAAAGACTTTTTCATGTTATTCCGTCCTTATAGCTACTTATCACTAGAGCCAAGATTATATGGTTTTATGCGAAATTGCGAATTTTCACGCGAAATTCATCCCAAACCGCGAAAAATGCGAAATGTTTTCTAACCACAAATAAACACCTCAATATTGATTTAAATCGTTAACTACCGACTATTGGTTGATTGACAAAAATTCCGTATCTGTTTGTAGAAGAAATGGTCGTCATCCAACTGCAGTGTGGTGGTTATTTAATACGTTAATTATTCATCTTAAAAAATTACAATATATCACAAAAATTGACGATTTCACGAACAAAAAAAAGATCGTTATCGGAGTTAGGTTAGGGTTTTTAAAACTCATCTAGCCACTAGAGATCACGCAATATTAACAACTGACGATCGTAAACTAAAATTAATAAGTTAGCAAACACAACAACGTGAAAAATCTCAGCGCCTTGTTTGCTGTATCCTTTGAAAAATACACGTGAACAAAAACTGCATTCATTAAATAAATACGTATGAAAATAAAATGAAAGCGAATATTGATATTTAATGATCACTTGATATTTAATGAAATTTCACTGTAACGCAATTTTGTGTGCTTGTTGAATAAGCAGTTTACCGTCAAGCCTTCATTTTCATTTCACACTTCACAGGCGAGAGAGCCAAAATCGTAACATAATCGAAGTTTTCAGATCGCTAATGAAAAAGCACAATATTGCAAGGATTTATTTATTTTACGATCATTAAATATTTTAAATAACGCTTACCTACCCAACCCTTTCGGAAAATAAATAAAAACATTTATTTCACTGACCTGACATAACCTAACCTTTTACTTCGTGTATAAGGCTCTCTCGCCTGTAAAAAGTAGGCTTCCCGCGGTTTATTTTTTCGCTACAACTTCAGTAAAAACTAGTTTTTGGTACCTCCGGGCTTTGTTTACAAATGACGTGCATAAATGAAAGCTAAATTTCTTAATCATGCCGAAAAATAAAGCTACTGCGGCATCACGTGCTGACGAGTTTAAGAATGAGGGATTATATGTCAGTGACGGAAAAATACTTTTCTGTAAATATTGTAATTGCCGTTTGGAGCATGAACGTAAGGACACGGTAAACAAGCACATAATTAGCGACAAACATGTAAAAGCTAAACGATCCCCATGCACTTTGAAACGACAGCTTTCTATCCCAGAAGCAGGAGTGGCGCAAATATGCGCAAAAAAACAAAAGGAAGATTTTGTTCTCGAAACTGTTGAAGCCTTTGTAGCTGCAGGTATTCCTCTTGAGAAACTTGACAACAGCAAGTTGACTGCATGGATGCAGAAGCATGTAAGTGGTGCTGGTGATCTTCCAACAGCGGATTGGATGAGGAAAAAGTACATTCCCCTACTTAGAGAGAAAAAAGAAGTGGAAATCAAGCAGCAGCTCTTGGGGCAAGATGTGGTCATACTCGCAGATGAAACCACTGACAAGAGTAATAATTGTGTTTTCAACATCTTGTTTAAAATTCTGAAACCAGGTGCTGAACAAGATGTTATCTTAGGGGCTTCTTGTGTCCTTGATGCAGCAAATGCTGTTTGTTGTTCTCGGGCAGTGATTGATGTATGCTCCAAATTTGAAGTCAAGGAAGAAAACATAATTGCGTATGTTACAGATAGTGCCAGGTACATGACAAAATCTGCTGGCACCCTTGAAGGTGTATTTGGTGACCACATGTACCACATACAATGTTGGGCCCATAAAGTAAACATTGTTGGGCAGATCTGGCAAAACAACTTGGAAGAACTGAACCTCTTCGTTTGTAAGGTAAAGATGGCCTTTCTTAACACCAGAAAGAGGAGGCATGCATACCTTCAATTTCTTCTCCAGAAACATGGAGAAAACAAGGCTCTCGTCAAGTTATTCCCCATGCCAGTTGTTACACGTTGGAACACATGGTTTGAATCTGTATCATACCTCGCACTCCATCTGCACGACATTGTGGAATTCTTTGAGCAGCTTAGCGAAGATAACTCTGGTGTTAAATATATCAAGGGACTCCAGAAGGAAGAGTTACAATGTCTTGAGGCCACTCTTACATTTGTGGCTCAAAACTGTAACACCTTTGTAGAGCTAATTAATTTTCTTGAAGGAACAAAGTATCCTACTGCTCATCAGTTGTGCACAAAATTGAGTAAACTGCAAACTACTCTTGATGTCTTGGCTAAGGGAATATTTCCTGAAAATGTTGAAGACATTTTGGCTGAAATGAAAACTGTCAACTCTGCAGCCCTTAAAGAGCAGTTCAAGAACACAGCTAAACTCAGTCTTATAAAACTGATTGATCTGGTGAACACTGATCCATCTCGTCAACTATTTCTGGGAATCAGCGCTCTAATGAATCCTCAAAATGTAGGAAACATTCGTGTGGAGGAAAAAGAATTCCAGAAACATATTGGGAACCTACCTTTCCTTTGCAAGGTGCAGAAGACCTCTGTAGCAACAGGCTACATAACACTCCAAAACCTGGTTTCCCAAGAGCAGAAGAAACCGCATGTGAACTATATAGACATGGTGGACATACTATGTAAAATGAAAGCGGATTATCCTGAATTTGCAGCTGCTGCTTTAAAGTTAATATGGATACCTGCAACGAATGTGGACTCAGAAAGATCTTTTTCTAAGTATTCTGTAGTTGTAAGTGACAGAAGATGATCTCTAAAACCAGAGAATGCTGAACTGCTGACAATGGTGGCTTTTTCTTGAGCTTAATTATATTGCATTTATAGAACAAAAGTTTAACTGTAGTTTATATTTTAATTAATTTAGACTCTCTCCTGAACTCAGGAACAGTACTTACCTGCATAAGAATACTGAATATTTTAGTTGTTAATTTTTTATGTACTCTCAACATAGTATTGTTTAATATGCATATTTTAAGTCTCTAACCACGAATTATTTAAGCATTTGATCAAGGCAGCTCTGCTAGGTGTGTACATGTTATTACATGTGTTTTAATTTTTTATGACGATAAAGACGAAATCCACAATTCTTAATGACGAAAAGTCCTTTTTCATAACACCATAAAATCTTGGCTCTACTTATCACACTTAACGTAGCTAATTGCTACAATTTGCAGAGCTGACATATGCAAGACTTGGCTACCAGTCTTTTATTTTCTTTCATGTTATTTTCAAAATTATTATTCTTAATAATGCTAAACAACACTAGCTTGCATTTAAATGAGCGCTGTTAAGTCACTTCCAAAAAAGGGTGCAAATATGACCTATACAATCAAAATACTTACAAAAACTAATTTTAACAAATTATAAAACCTCGTAAATTAACCTAATAAGCATTATCTTCATATATTCTGTTGTATTTGTTTTACTATGTAATTCATCTAACCTTACAGTACTTTAGATTTATAGCATTTTATAAACTTTGTATTTATCTTGCTTTATTAATAATCTTCGGCGTTTAACCGCCCGCCGAAGTGTGTGTGTGTATGTGTGTGCGTGTGTCGGCCAGTGCCCACCAATGTGACGTCAGTGCTCCGCTCCCGAAAGTTGCCGAGCGAGGACGAATGAGCAGTGAGTCGCGAGCGCTGCGAGAGGAAGGAGCTTCATGCACCTGTCATCATTTTCGGAGCTTTTTAGTGATACAGGGGAAAACGGGCCTCGCCCCACACTGGCTACGTCACGGCCCTGAGAACAGAGTAGCCGGGTCCACATGCCCGTTATACATGTGGTGGTGCCCTAAACTTTGACGAATTAACCCCCATTCAACCCGCATTGCGGTAGCAATATATAAAACTTTAGTGTTGTTACATTTATGCTGAAGCGTGACAACATTTATTTACAATGTAGTAGAAAAAATTATACTAGAGACATTCAAAAATGGTCTTTTTAATTTTTTTTTGTTATGTTACAAATCTACTATGACATACTGTGTGCCATTAAAAAAAAAATTTAATTTATAATGTTTTGAAAGGTAAATAGCAGGATATACATTTTCCAGGCACTGTAATTATACAACATTAAGAAAACATTGTAAATTACAGAATAACCTAAAAAGCAAGAAAATAAATACGAGATTTCCCTGTTAAGTGTTTGCAAATTAGTGGTACACGATTTTATGATTGTTACCAATTTCGAAATACTGTCAAATATTATACGGTCATAAAATGACCTCAACTTTCGAGCAAGTCAACTTCTAAGCCTTAATTTATTCATGCAATACTAAACAATTAATTTTCCTTCAACTTGTACACTTAGAAGATTGATACTAACTAGAATCCATGCATAAACATTTGCCAAGTGCATTCAAATATGAGGATAACAAAACTTACTTAACATACTGTTAAATATTAAACCATAAGTTTTGTGTCATGACCATAAATAACTATGGGGTAACAAATAAATGTAATCTAAATAACAGGTCTACACATCAGTTGTTCAACAGTTTGACAAACTGTTTTAACCAATAAATATGGCAGTCAATAAAATAGAGAGCCTGGTGATCATGCCCAATACTACTGTTAAGAGTTTTATTTAATTAACGGTAGGGGATGACTGTTGACTGCAGCACCATGCTGTTAGCAGCACTGCATCAATATAGCTGCTTTCATAATATAACAATTAGTGCATACTTATTTACAAAAGGTGTATGTGCTGCCACATCCTTATAGACCCTTAGGTCTCATTTCATGCTAAACGTATAAGTGACAGTTTGCTATTGTCATAGAAATATAATTAAAAAACATAAATTAGGACAAAAATAAAGATATATTTTTTTCTTCCTGACTACTGCTGTTTGTTGAGTGGTTAGCTGAATGTTACAGCCAGGTGGTGGGAGACAGTAACAAACACTCACTTCTTCTGTTCGTCCACGATGCCCGAGAGGTAGAGGTTCCTCGTGTTGGCCTCCTGCAGCGCACTCTTCAGCTCCGCAATGTCTCTCTCCAGGATCTCCACCTGCAGGGGAGTCACGTTGGGCTGCTTGGGGCTGAGCACGGCCTGCCGACACCACACACGCACCTCACGTGCCTCATCCCCGTCATCTAGTTCAGTCACACTCACCTGAGCCCCCAGCGTTGGCAGATCTTTGCTAAATGCCTATGTTACAATTAGGTAGCTGCGAAAATTGGTTTATTTTACCTTTATGTTAATTATAAAAAGATATAAATATAATAAGTATAAGAAAGATAGCAACATTATTATGATTCCAGTGAGGTAACAGTTTCACTTTGCTTGACGCATGCCTACAGGCCACTGAGTTCCTGTTGATGTTTTTCAGGTGTGTGGTAAAAAGATAACAATTAAAATGTTAATTTGATGCCCTGAAAAGGTTCATTCAAGTATAAATAAGCTATACGGTTTTAAGTCTCATTGATTTTGAGTTGATTAGAAATGGACAAGGTGAGATGGAAAAGTGATGGAAGGCAATTATGGGGAAATTGTAAGCACCCCGTAAAACCCACAAGCAAACGGCAATGTCCACTACATTACCCTTTCTTACGAGAAACCAGGGTTTGGCACTGCCAGGTTTTCAAACTATCAATAAAGGTCTCCTCTGTAACGAGTTGTCCATTCCAGTGTTGAACTCCAGGCAGTCAAATTCACAGCTTATATCAAGAGTTAAATAATTTCCCTGATTCCTTGAAATACACTGCCAGTCACTTGGCTCTTATCCTTATGTATTTTTGATTTAATTCCAGACTACAAAGGAACATCTGTGGAAATGATGGTGTGCCTGAAATTTTAATATGCCTTCTTGCAGCCATCTTCAAGGAAAATTAACATCAAGCCTGGTGTTCTGGCACAGTATTTATAGTACAGAGAGTAATTCACAGCTGAGCTGCGACTGGTAGTAGGAATCCCTCACAGGGACCAATCACAGCTCAGTAATGAATTTGGGAACAACATCATTTCCATGGATGAGGTCTCTACTTAGAAGCCAGGAAGCAGTACTCCGGCCAGGAAAAACTACAATTTGATTTAAAACATTATGCACCAGCGTCCGCTCTCAATCCGACAAATTCAATTTTCTGTCCATCATGAGCATAGCTTAGTGCTCCAAAATTTATCCATGGAAAAACAAAGATTTGGTTACAAATCAAATTCATAATCCCCAAGCTCCTTTTCATAAAGCAACCATCTTGATAAAGTTTTCCTCAAATATATTTTTCAACTGTCGTCTTGAGAACATCAGTATTGGATAAATATACATCAGCTTTGAGAATATTTAACACGATTGCTTGAAAAAATTATTTAAAACTATATTTTAAATAACTTTTGGTTGCCCAAATTTTTGCAAGTCCTATTCACCAGTTTATAGTATACTAGCTAATGATGTCTGGCATGCATTGCAATGCCTCATTCCATTTTTTTTTGTAATTTGTTTGAAGTAGTTAAACTTAAACATATACAATGCATCTATCTCTCTTTCAAAATTATCTATCTCTATATCTCTTATCTATCTTTATATATATCTATCTCTATCTCTTTATCTCTCTCTACTCTATATACCTATAGCAGTGGCGAGGCGTGAGGTTTACATGAGGGGAAGCAATAACTCCGTTCACACCAAAACATGATGAGGTTGGGGGGGGGGGGGGGTCTGGGGGCCCTCCGTCGGGAAAATATGGATTTTAAGGTACAAAATGGTGCTATTTAAGTAGTTTTCTTAACTGAACATTGACTATTCCACAGGTAGAAAAATTTACATTTTTTTTAAATACATTATTTTTGAAAAATAATGATTGACTTACATTATTCTGATAGTAAAATACCTACTCTACATTACTTATATACTAAGTGGGAGTGTAGTATCATCGTACGCCCACAAATCCCCCATGCACTGCCAGCCAACAGCCCGCGGGAGAGATGCGCGCGCCCCGAGAGACGACCGCCGACTGAAACGTGACATCGCCACCTGCCCTGCCGAACTGTACCGGACATAGCCGAAGCAGTCGGCGGAAGAATTCCACCGTCTGCTTCGGCCATGTTCGCTCCAGTTCGGCAAGAAAGTGATACCTTCGTAGCTTCTACCGCGTATTTTTCCAGCCAATCCCCTCCCTGAACCTTTGTACCATGCCACCCCCCTTCCGAAAGGAAACTACTGCGGCAGCCTTCCTGCTGAAAGCGATCCTACCAGCGCTTCTAAACCTAGCAACGCTTCTAAAACAGCATGTTTTTGTGTCAACGAGTTCTTTTTTTATAGCGCACAGCGCACAGTATTGGGTCCCAAGAAGATAGTGTAAAAAATACATACACCTAACTGCACGAGCCAAAGTAAAATACTATTCTGAATAAAATATTTATTTAAAAAATACAATGTCTGGAAACTGCCTGGGCAAGCACTGCTTGCCTTGCTTGCCCTGACGAGACGCCACTGACCTATAGTTATATCACCACTCTATACATCTATACATCTTTATCTCTGTAACAATGAAAATATTAAAAATCTATATTTTTACCCATTTATATATTTATATGTCTTATTTATATGTTGCAGGTGTGACACAAGTATATAAAAAAATGCACGTATTCGAATGTAACATTGTGTCCAAATTTGAAAACAATTGGTGAAGAACTTTTGGAGATTTAAGATTTTGAACGACAAAAATTTACATTTTTATTTATATAGATAGATTATACAATGTACTGCTTGGTCTACTGAATAAGTGTTACTTGGTTGGAGTATAAGTTTTTTATGTTACTGCCCTTATGTTGATTACTGGAGTTGAGCATTTACAACAGAAAAGTTCAAGTACCCATCCAAAGATATTATTTGAGTGAAACATTGCAACAACATGACAACTGCAGCTCTTACCTTTGGCTTGCCGTCATCTTCCGATGACGAAGTGGGACTGGGACTACTTGACAGCGTAATGCCGCCCTTCGCAAACACCAGCTGGAACTGCAAGTCTGCCAGAAAAGAAAAAATAATAATTGCCTAACTTGAACAGACAATACAGAACTGATAATAATTACACAATAAGTCAGGGGTGTATGGGGGATATGTCCCCACCCTCTTCGAAAAGGAAATTCTAAAAAAACTCTATAATTTCCAAAAACAAAAGAAAATAATTTTAAAGCAAACAGCAAACAAAGTAATTCCATCTCAACCCTCCCCCTCCCCCCCTTACCAAAACTCACAAAATTAAATTCTGTCCACACCCCTTCTATAAGTAGGTTATTCTAAATTATCTTTGAATTAAACAGTTAAAAAAATTACAAAAATACATTCACTGCCCATAAACTAGAAGTATGTGTAGCATTGATGACACCTATAAATAATTATATTTATACAAACTGTTACAGATGTGCGTAGATGTTTGTAACAAAATTTCTTAGTAAAATAATTAATTTAGGTTTTTTTTTGTCTACTACAATACTTAGTTAAAATGTACATTGGTTAAGTTTTAAGTATTTTCAACACTATTCCACCGAATGTTCAGAATTTTTTGGGGAGTCTCTGACTGGGCAAATGAATATTTTGAATAACTGAAGGATAGTTAATTTTTGGATGGAAAATAAATATTATATTATAAATACCATTCTCTGTGCGTAACATTTGCAATACACTAGCATCCTTGTATGACATTGAAAAATTCTGTCAAAAATAATTATGTCCAAATAAAAAAAAAGAAATGAAATGAAACTGTGTAAATAATGCCAGCATGAACTGCACAGATGCTCTATGCATCCCCTCCCCCTCTCCACTCTTTCAGTCGGCTGTCATTCAGGCACCTCAACACGAAAGCAAACACAACTAAACACAAGATGCAAAACCAGAAACGAGAGCTATGACGGTCGGGTGCATAAATTGGTAAAATGATAGAATGTACTTACGAGTTACTAAAATCCTACTTGAACACATCTACTGTTTTGCTTGTACCAGCAAGCATTGTTCTTTTACTCGTCACTGTCTTGGTGACGACGCGTCACCGATACGACAGCTGAGATGGCCACATGAAAATGCGAGCACGGATCCCATCATCATTATTCTCCCGTCAACACTAAGGCGCCTAACCTACAACGGCTCGGCATTCGATAATATGCAGAGGTTGATAGTGAATTTCCAGGAAGTACTTTTTTTGCAGTTGGTACATCTGCTAGCAATTTACAGCCAACAGATAACTACTGAAACAAAAACATGACTGTGGACATTCATAAAACTTAGGCCTGATGTTTCTATACTGTAATACATATTCCACAATTATCTATACTATAATAAAACAGTAGTTTTTTTCTGTCTGTCTGTCTGTCTGTTTGTACGCGGTGTTCCACAAAACTACAATACAAATTTTAATGTGGTTTTCAAGTTAACTTGAACGTAGCAGAGAAAGAAATATAAGCTTTATTTCATCAAAATCGGCTCAAGGAAAGAAGAGAAATCTTAATTTTATGACATACAATATAATCAATATAAGAAGCCATTAAGTTTTGCAGTTGTAAGGAACTAAGTAGAGAGTAAGAAAAAAATAAAGATCCTGAGTTTGTAGTGTCGCCATATTTGTTTCAATTTTCAATACCCTTTTTGTATATTACAATTTAAATTGCAGAAAAAAATCATGTTTCATCACATAAATAGTGAGTGTGTGTCATTTCTCTATGTCCACGAGGTCTCAACGCTTCAATTTTCTCCTTGGGGTGAACCCGTCCGCTTAATTTAATTAAATAAACAGCTTTTATCGTTGAATGATTTATTTCATGAAAATCTGCTCTCATAAAGACACTAATGAATCACCAACATGTTCAATAACAATAAATTATGATATGGCGAAAGTGTTACAAGATTGCTCTCTAATAGTTTGGGATGAATGCACGATGGCGAATAAAAAAGCAGTTGAAGCTGTGGACAGGACACTACAGGACATTAGGCGCGATGAAAGGCCAATGGAGAATGTCACACTACTCTTTTCAGGAGATTTTCGGCAAACTCTACCAGTTGTAAGTTGAGGGACTAAAGCTGATGAAATCAAAGCTTCACTGAAGAATTCTTACCTCTGGCCTCAAATAAAAAAAAAAACTGCAATTAACAATTAGCATGAGAGCACAGCTGGGTGGTAATTCTCATGCGCAATAATTTTCCGGTGTTCTATTAAAAGTTGGAGAAGGTGCCCTCCCTGAGCAACACGGTCAGGTGACGCTTCCAGAAATACTTGGCAGAGTCGTATCTTCGGAAGACGAACTCATACGTTCGGTATTTGGGGATCTGTCAAACATACAACATCAGGAACATACGTGGTTATGTGAATGTGCCATACTCACTCCAAGAAATGACCAAGCTGCTGCAATCAATGAAATTTTTTTAAATGAATTGAATGGGGCTGAAGTGGTTTATACATCATTTAACAGCGTCCTTAATCAGGACGACGCCACTAATTATCCAGTTGAGTTTTTGAGTTCTCTCACTGCAAGTGGTCTTCCTGTTCACAAAATTGTTCTCAAAGTCGGTGTTCTAATAATGCTTCATAGGAACCTTACTCCCCCAAAATTGTGCAATGAAACCCGACTTAAAGTAACTGCTCTACAACGAAATATAATCGAAGCTGAGTTTCTTACTGGATGTGGCTCAGGTGAAACTGTTTTCATACCACACATACCTATCATCCCGAATAACTTCCCGTTCGGGTTCAAGCGCACACAGTTTCCAATAGCAGTTTGTTTCGCGATGACAATAAATAAGTCTCAGGGTCAGAACCTTAAGGCAGCTGGTGTCGACTTAAGGTCTGATTGTTTTTCCCACGGCCAGATGTATGTGGCTTGCTCGCGGGTCAGTAATGCAGACAATCTTTACATTCTAGCTCAAGACGGGAAAACAGTAAATGTGGTTTACAAAGAAATTTTATGAAGTGTCTTCCCGACATTACATTTGTAAGTAGAAACATATTTACCCAAAATTTAGGTAGTAACATATTTTTATTGCAAAGACTGAAATAGAGGTGAGAAAAATTATCATTTGTGAACATAAGAAAACTACTACAACAGTATCAATTGTTATGTTATAATGTTTAAATTTCTAAATGGAGCAAGATAATACAAAATTCCATGCGGAAAAAGCGTGGGCAGCAGCTACGTTTAGTTATAGGTATAGGGCTATGCATGCTGATTTTTCATATACTGCATGGATGCGAACATGTAAGAATAATCCATCTATCTTACTATAAAAAAACAGTAGTTCTTTTTCTGTCTGTCTGTTTGTACGCAGTGTTCTACACAACTACTATACGAATTTTAATGGGGTCTTGCGTATTACAGTCATTACTTAATTATTTGCCTTCAATGCAGTTACTTTATTTCACGTCCAGCGAAGCGGGCGGGTTCGGCTAGTATTCAATAATTATGGTTACACCTTAGTGCAACACATGCACAAGTCCCGACCTAATGGTGATTCTGACGGCAAACGTGAACAAGAAAGAAGGAAAACGCCAATGAAAGTGGGGGTAATCTACAGCTACACAAGCCGCTGTGCTCACTATGGTCGCGATGTTGGCCATGTCGCAGGTGTTTGGTTTTCGGCTATTTTTATGAAACGTCGCTGACTTCACGCATGCGCACATAAACAAAAACATTTGTTTTTGCACAGAATTGTGCTGTACTTCTGTGTTTGCTTTAAATCAGTATCATGTCAACGGAAAAGTTCATCAAAGAAGTACAAAAATATCCATACTTATGGAATAAATCAATAGAAGAATATAGAAAGATATACGAGATAATGTCCGGGATTTGAGTTCGAAGGAGGTTCACTAATGCTGTGTAATAAGGAAATAATTTTGGTGCAATTTTCATAGTTATTAATTTTCCTTTTATTTTGTTAACGATTAATTGCTTGTTAAAGAATTATAACGTCATGAAATCATGTTTACTGATCTCAAGCAAATAGTCAATTGTACTTCTGCTAAAATGCCTTCCCTGTAATTTATTTTTTCTTATCAATTTTATTCTTGATGAGAAATAAAATGTTATCAAATTGAGTTGTATTTATTCTGAAATAATCCATAAGTTTGGCTTCATCCTCACTCACCTGCTTAAACAAATAATGAAATTCTACAAATTATTTTCTTTTTGATTGGACTTCGATGAACCCATTTCTTTTTTCGTTTACATACTGCAAGAGCCAGCAGAATATTATCATCGTCTGAAACATCACTCGAATCCCACGGCATGCGTCTCTCTGACATCGTGAACTAGACTGATCTGTCTGGCCACCTAGTGTAGCGAACATTGCGAACATAGCAAACATAGTGAACATAGCATAGCTTTCAGTGTTGTCTCGCCTTTAGAAACATATCCCCACTTAAAATTATCTCCAACCCAACTTTTAAAAATATAAAAGAACCTTTTTTGTTAATAGATTTGATCCATCTGTTCAAGAACAAGAAATTATTGACTTTGTTTCCAACAAAATTAATGTCTCAAGTAAAAGTGACTACACTGAGAATTAAATTCAATTCATACTCTTCTTTCCGCATCTCTGTTCTGGAAGAAGACTTCAATAGAATTAAATATACTGTCTTGTGGACAAGTGGGTGTTTCATAAGCGCCTTCTCTGGAAAACTTCACCCCGACCAAACTGTCAGCAACATTTCTACTATAGAGGAGCCTAACACTACTACCAGGGGCCTAGTCCTAAACCCCTAAACCTTTAACTCCCAGTGTGACTGCATCTACTTTTACTTCAGTGCCTGGAGGAGCATCTTACATCTTTTATGGTCAAGTCAACTCCCAAGGAGTGGGCTATCTCTTATAAAAATGTTACAGAGGTTTGAAACCAAAATATAGTGAATTTTTTTGAAAATCTTGCTAACTCCAACTATGACTTTGTATGCTTGATTGAAATTTCGTTCAATGAACATAGTATAAATTCTCACATTTCACGGACCAATACCACACTTTCAGAATCGACAGAAATGTTCAACTGACCATGAAGAAAAGAGGTGGTGGTGTTATGTCAGCTGTCAACAAACACAAATTTTTATTGGTTCAACCAATATATGATTATGACTTCCCTGGCACTGAAGCTGTTTGGCAGAAAATAAAATCTTCACCTTCACTCACTAATTCTCAATCATTAATTCTCTAATATCGATTTACCCCCTGATACAACTTATAATGCTTACTTTGACTATTTTGAGTCTTTAGAAGAAAAATTCATCTTCTTCCAAGTAGATGTACTGATTCTCAGTGACTTCAATGTTCCCAGTGTTGACTGGATTAATAATCATACTGATAACATCTTGCATATGCATGTCCAATCCAAAGCGCAACATCTGCTCAACTTTACATCTAGCCTTGGGCTAATTCAGTGCAACAAAACCCAGCCATCTAAAATTCTTTTAGATCTTTGTTCATCCAACATATCTCAGTGTACAGTAACTTGCTTAGGCTATGAATGTGCTCATTAAAGAACATTTATAACATCCTGCTTTAAACATCAACATAACAATTGGTAGATCCCCTTGCAGTAAAAATTAATTTTCTGTGTTTTGATATTGCTGACTTTTTATAAGATAAAATTAACACTTTCATACCACTATCAATAAAAAAATAACCAAATAATATACTGTTTGGTTTTCTAGTAAATTAATAAAAGCTCTTAAATTTAAGAAGCATTTTCACAAAATAAACAGAAGAAACTATAATATATATTATTATTATTCATATTTTTCCCATTACCAGAAACAAATACAAATTTAGTAGAGCATGACGAAATTCATTGGATCCGAACAATATTAATAACAATATTAAGAACCTAAAAATTTTTGGCATTTTGTCAAATTGATGAAAGACTGCTATTCTGAAAACCTGTCACTAAAAGTTAATGGTGTTATCTGTAACAATCCTAATGTGTTATTGAATATATTTGCCCAGTATTTTCCTAATGTTTATGTGCCATCAAGCTCTAAACCATACGTACTTGTCACCGATACGTGTCCAGAGACTATACCTGTACCTAACATTTTTGAAAGCTTTGTACTTTGGGGTGTCAAGACTTTTTCGAAAAGGGTTAGGGGGTTTAAAATTGGCGTAAATAGAGATCTTGGGCACCACCACGTGGATGGGCACGTTGACCTGCCTATTGACTCTGTCTGAGCCGTGATGTGGCCCATGGGAAGCTAGGCTCGATTTCCCCCTGCGCGGACACACTGGGACTTAATGGCCCCCTCTCAGTGGCGGGCACGCTATTTTATCAGCGAAGACGACTGCCAGTGGGGTCTTGAGGTGCCCCACACACCTCAGTCTCTGTGCTGGGAAGCTAATGGTCGAGAGATAAATACGAACGAGTCAGGGTGACTATTCAGTTTTATTGGTGCAGTCACATACATTGACAAACCTCTAAGTATTCACACAATGGGGAGTTGTTATGTATAAAATAGTTAATATTGCCAATGGGAAGTAGTCCAGCTTAAATGCTGACCAGGATACCGTATGGCCTGGCCCCGAAAATACAAAGATCGTAGTGCATTTTAAAATACTCGGGGAGCTTTAAACAATGAAGTAAAACAGTGTACCGCCAGGGCAGGCCTCAAAGATGAATAGAAAAAGTTTAAAGATTCTTAATGACGGCGGATGTTAACAGATCAGTAAAGAGCATCAGGTTGAGGTCAACGAGGTGCGGAGATGCTTCCTACCCTGGACGGCAACAGGGTGTCATGGCTGCAGGAAGTGGTGAATATACCGTTAGTCGTTTAATATGGTAAAGTAAATATAGATAACAAGTTTAAACCCTTCAAAAATTACATTTTAATTTAGGATTAATTACTAAGTATTACAATTATTTAGTATTTATTTATTAAGTATATATTATTTTTAAGGGCGAAGTCTTCACCGCTCAACTAAGGGTGTGTGCCGAAAGGGGTCGCGCATGGTGCTGCTCTGTCCTCATAATTAGCTTAAAACAATTACCCTGGGAAAAAAATGGAAATAGTAAAAGAAAACCATACTTATTAATTTGACCAAATTATAAATGGTATAAGGCCATAACACAGTGCTTCCTGCCGGGCGGCCGAACACATGCACACACACGCACGCACTTGTTGGCTGAAGGTTTGAAACAGAGGGTGGAAGGAGAGGGGGTCGGCAGCGGCGTGAGGTACATCAGGCTTAGGGAGGGCTTAGCCCTGATCGACGTCAACTTGCTCAAATTTTTCCTACTAAATGGAAATTAGCTAAGGTAGTTCACATTCACGAATATACATAGTACCAAATTGTAACGTTTTAAACTATCTACCAATTTCTTTGCTCAATGGTTTTTCTAAGATTTTTTTTTTAAAAAAATTCCATTCAAATTCTAAAATTTCCAACTTAGTAATAAATTATCTTATAATCAACATGGTGTAGATCAGTAATGTCTACTACCACTAATTTACTTACTTTTCATAATCTTATATACAATGAAGCTACTAATAGGGGACAGGCTGATGCCTGCTATTTTGACCTTAAGCCCTTTAAATCTGTTGATTACACATTATTACTAAGTAAGCTCTTTCCGGTTTAAAAAATACCTATGTTAATTGGTTTTCTAGCTATCATAATAGAATTTTTTTCATATCCATTAACAAGAAGAGGACGTGACTTCAAACAAGCCTTCTAGAACGTCATCATCCCAAAAGGATTCAACTGCATCTGGTAATGTAGTCATGTCACCTGTTTCCATGGAAATGAGCAAACTTATTGAATTATATGATCTTGTTAAATCTATGAATACTAAAATTGACAACCTTAAAAATGAAAACGAGGTATTAAAAACTTTACTGGACGACTCCAGAAATGAGATTGTGAAGTTAAGTGAAGAAGTGTTCAAGATCAAAAATGAAAAAAATCCTCAAACTGAGCCAAAGAAAACCAATAAAACTTATAGTCAAGTTACAGAACAAAAGAAAATTGAACAGAAAAAGAAAGTTGAAACATCTGTCGCCACGCCGGTTGAACAAGCGGCTGACCTCGTAACCAGTCAGCACTTTTCCCGTGTTGCAAGCAATGCTGATGCAAGCAACTTAGTAAGCACTTCTCCTATCAAGCGGACTACTGATGAGCAAGGTTTTACCACCGTGCATTATTCACGTAAGAACAAATCCAACGGTAGCCACGTAAACCAGCCTGAGTCTGACAACAAAAAGAAATCAAAAATACAAGTTGGGATGAGGAACATCTCATCTCTTAAAACAGTTTCAAAACCAGCTTTCAAAAAAACAAAAGCATTATTTGTAACCCGTTTTGACCCATCAGTTGAAGAAAAAGAAGTTGTTGATTATATAACAGTGATCTTAATCTATCACAACTGAAAGTCGTTAAACTACGATCCAAATATGACACCTATGCATCTTTCCATGTATCAGTATTAGAAGAAGACTTTGACATGATACACAATACAGTTTTCTGGCCGAGCGGTTGCCTTATCAGCCCATTTTATGGTAAGCTATTCCCGGATCAAATATTCAAGAAAGCTGATAAAAACATCAATAACCATGAAACAACCAACTCTGCATTAAATTCTTCTGTCCAAGATCACATTCCAGTGCCTGGAGGAGCACACTGAAACCCGTGTTGCACATACTGGACTTGTGTGAGTGGGAAATTCTTTACCAAAATGTGAGAGGACTGAGAACTAAATCAATAGAATTTTATAATAATTTAGCTATTAATAATTTTGACATTATTTGCTTAACTTAAACTTGGTTTAATAATAATTGTATTGACTCGCATTACTTTGACAATAGATATTTGATTTTTAGAAATGATAGAAACGCAAAATTAACATACAAAAATAGAGGTGGTGGGGTTTTAATTGCTATCAAAAAGCAAAAGTTCAATTCTGCTTTCTCGATTAAGATAACTAAGCATCATGAAATTGAATCTATTTGGGTTAAGGTCAAAACATCACATACCAACTTCTTAATACTTGGCAATATTTATATTCCTCCTGATACTTCTACGGCAACCTACAAGTCCTACTTTGAAGATCTCGAAGAAAAATTTGCAAATTGTTTAGATAACGTTATTATACTGGGTGATTTCAATGTGCCTGGTATACATTGGCTAAATTCTCAGTCTGATAGTATAAATTATAGAGGCTTATCAGCCAAAGCTATGGCTATATGCAATTTCACAACAGGTTTAGGCTTGTCTCAATTCAATTATACTCAGCACATCCATCTTTTAGATCTTTGTTTCTCTAATTTACAATATTGTTTGGTCAGCAAATCATTAAATCCTCTTGTTACGGAAGATATTTATCATCCTGCTATCATAATTAATATCAAAATGGATATATTAACAAGGGATGTTAATAGTACGTCTTCTTATTTGGACTACAAAAAAGGTGATTATTTAAGTCTATTTATGGCAATTAAAGAACATGACTGGTCTACACTGTACAAATCTGATGATGTTAATTTAATGGTTGATTTTCTCACTAATACTTTGATTAACTACATCAAGAACTACATCCCGAATAAAATAAATAAAAAATCCAGTTACCCGCATTGGTATTCCAAACAACTCATAGAAACATTAAAATCCAAAAAACATTTCCATAAGTTATATAAAAGAAATATGAACCCCTATTACATATTAGGATTTATTTTCTCAATATCGTAGAGAGGCTAAAAGTCTCATTTCTTGGGACAAAAATTTTTGGCTACAAAATCTTAACAATAAAGTTAAAAAAAATCCAAAAAAATTTTGGCGCTATGTAAAAATTATGAAAGAAGGATACAGACAGAAATTATCTCATAAAATCAATGATAACGTTATTAATGACCCAGTACTTATTGCTAACAGTTTTGCACATCATTTTTCTAGTATTTATGTAACTCCTACAAATAATTTAAATTACTCAATTTCTGAAAACAGTAAGTGCTCTATTCCTATGACTACCATATCTGAGAGCCTTGTACTTTGGGGAATTAAATCATTGAAATCCACTATGTCAACTGGGCCTGATGGTATTCCAAATTTTATTATAAAAAGATGTGCTGTTATTCTGGCCCCTATACTTAAATTTATTTTCAATACTAATATAAATAGCGGAATTTACCCCAAAAAATGGAAAATTGCAAAGGTAAATACCTGTACATAAGAAAAATAGTAAACTTAATGTTGCAAACTACAGACCAATATCACTTTTAAATTGATTTGCTAAAGTATTTGACAAAATTATATGTAATGATCTTGAATTCAATCTTAAAAATAGACTCTCTGACTGTCAACATGGGTTTAGAAAGGGGAAATCTACTACTACTAATTTAATTAGTTTTGTTAACCCAATTTATTCAGAAGTAATAACGCGGGGTCAAGTTGACGCATGTTACTTTGACTTAGCCAAGGCTTTTGACACGGTTAACCACTGTATTTTACTAACAAAATTATCAAATATAGGATTAAGCGATAAATATCTAAAGTGGTTCAATAGCTATTTATTAGATAGAATCTTTTGTGTTTCAATTAATAATATTAAATCTGATCTACATGTAGTTAGTTATGGTGTACCCCAGGATGGAACATTATCTCCTCTTCTCTTTAACATTTTTATAGATGACATTACCAAAGTATTACAATTCTCTAATTGCCTACTTTTTGCTGATCTTAAGATTTACAGAAAAATTTCTCTTCATCTAGACTGTAAACTTCTTCAAAATGACATCTCATCAGTTTTTGATTGGTGTAAAAGAAATCTTGTTGACCTTAATTATGAGAAAACTACATCTATAACCTTCTCCAGAAAACATCATATCATTGCTTCTGATTATAAACTTGGTAATCATGTTATCTTAAAGTCAGTTTGTGTTAGAGATTTAGGTGTCTTACTTGATAATAAATTGTACTTTCATAACCATATTGAATCTCTTAGATCGCAATGTAATGGATTGTTAGCGTTGATTAAATATATTACTTTCAATGCCACTAATTTAGATTCTATTGTTAGTTTATATTTAGCTTTAGTAAGGTCCAAGATTGAGTATGCCTCCGTGGTCTGGAACAATATCACAAAAACAGATAGTGACAAACTAGATAGATTACAAAATAAATTAATCAATATCATTAATCAAAAGACCAACATTACCAACAATTCTAATAGTCTATCCTCTCTCAAATCTTTAGCTCTAAGAAGAGAGCTATTAGATTCCCTTTTTATCTATAACTGTTATACTACCTAATAAAACAAAATGCAATTATATTCTAGATAATACTGGGATTAAAGTACCCACCTATAACAGTCGACAGACACCTTTATTATGCTCCTTAGGCAAATCAAATGATATATTATACAGAATTATATCAAATTTTAATAAACATGGTTGCTATGTCTCTCTATCAAAAAATAATTTAAATATAAAACAATTTTTCTTATCTTAATTTAATTTGAATATGTTTAAGGTTAATGATGCTACCATATTTAATTTTTTTTTATAATCAAGTTCTGGATTATCATTACTGTTGTTATAGAATTATGAAACTTGTTCTTGTTTATCTGTTAGTTGCTTGCTGTATTGTCTTGTGTATGTGTTATTATAGTATTGTCCTCAATGTTATTCATTTTGTTTCATGTATTTGTTTTGTCTATGTATTTTTTTATGTTTATCGTGCCTACCACCCATGGTCTTATGCCGTTGGTAGGCATGTAACAAATTGATAAAATAAATAAAAAATAAATAAAAATAAATCATAACCAGGATTGCTATACATTTTTAAATATGAAATTCCCTGACTTTTCCAGGTTGTTCAGTCTATATGCAAAATTTTCCAGACCATTACACATGTACATTTGTACATTACAATTGTACTTGGTAACTTATTTTGAAAAGTTTGTAAACTGCAATTTTGTTCAGCATATTTGCAGCATGACTATCTGATATTTTGTAAAAGAGATGTCCTTTCAGAAAGTTAAATCTCTTAGCATTAAGTACTGTTTTTAATGAATGGTTTAACTATAAGCATTTATACTTCAAATAGAATTAATTAATTGTCAAAAATGTACCCTAACATGAATTTTTAATATTCATATGTGTATAGGCCCACAACTAAATACACACAATTATAAAAAAGATTAAATTTAATAAGTACCTACACATTTAAAAAAAGTAATGGGAATGTTGCTATTTTGCAAGTTAAAAACAGCAAAGATATAAAATGTTCATAGAATGTACAGTCTTTCTGACATTTCAAAATGTTGATAGTAAGGCTCCAAACTGAATGTTAACATTATAGGCCTATTTCTCTACTCAATGGTTTTTCTAAAATATTTGAAAAAATAATTTTTAGATTTTTAAATTTCCAGCTTAAGAACAGTTTATCGAGTAGTCAGCATGGTTTTAGGAAAGGATTAACGACCACCACTAACTTGCTTACTTTTTTAAATCCTATACACAGAGAGGTTACCAACAGAGGGCAAGTGGATGCCTGTTATTTTGATTTAGCCAAGGCCTTTGACACTGTGAACCATTCTATACTTCTTAAAAAAATTATTTAACTTTGGTTTAACTCAAAATTTTACAAACTGATTTTCTAATTACTTAACTAATAGAAGTTTTTATGTTACAATTAATAACCACAATTCTTCCCTGTTTAGTATCTCTTCTGGTGTCCCTCAAGGAGGCACATTATCGCCTCTTCTTTTTAATTTATAAATATAACCGACCTACCTCAAATTCTCAACCATTCTACTGGAGTACTTTTTGCCGATGATCTAAAAATATTTAGGAATATAATAACACTGAATGACTGTATTTTATTACAAAATGACATTTCCCAAGTAAACAATTGGTGTAAATTTAATCTGGTTACACTAAATAAACACAAAACATTTGTTATATCCTTTACAAGGTAATATCAACCACTTCATTTTGATTATATTTTAGAAAACTCTGTAATCACGAAATGTTCAACAATTAAGGATCTTGGTGTTATTTTAGATTCTAAATTATTTTTCCATAATCATGTAAACTATTTATAACATGTCTTCCCGCAAAACCCTTGCTATGATCAAATTTATTACTTTTTATGCTACTAAAATTCTCTCCCTGTATTTTGCCTTAATAAGGTCCAAATTAGAATATTGTTCAGTAATCTGGAATGACGTCAAGTCGGCCGATGCAAATAAACTAGGAAGTATACAAACAAAATTAATTAATTTAATAAACTTAAAAAAACCTTCCTACACCTGCATTAACTCCTCTTGGTGCACGTAGAGTATATTTAGATTCTCTGTTTGTTGAAAATTGTTTTAACACTAAAATTAACTGTACTTATCTCCTGGAAACCACTGGGTTAAAAATACCACAATTTAATTCTCGTTTATACCAAACATATTGTACTCTACATAACTTTAATGGCATCATATATTGATTAAATAGAAATCACAATAATAATCAATTGTCTAAACTTAAAAATTTATCCTCTTAACTTGTCCTCTAGTCACATGCAGTGTTGCAAATAAAAAAAACAGCAAGGTTTTTTTCTTAATTACATGTGTTTTTTTAGAAAAAAAAACTTTGGCCCTAGTTTTTTTTTCACTTTTCAGGTTTTTTTTCATTCTAAAAAATAAGTTCCTTTACATCCTTTCTAATAGTCAACGAGACATTAATTAAATATTTAAACATAAGTTTACGTGTGATATAAAGTTTAAACTAAGTAGGCACATGTTTGTTTTATTAAAAAAAATAACAATAAAAATAAAAGTGTAATTCTCGAGAAACACACTAATGCATTGTTTAGTATAGTTTCACTGTTTCACAGCACAGAAAACAAAGCAAATAGAATAAGAGTAAGTTCAAACACTATAATTAAATGTTATATAATTGGCAAAAAAAATCTATCTGCCAATAGTCTTCATAACCAAAGAAGAAGAGATGGACTTTTAAATGTGTGTTGCGGAGACGGAGTGGACTTGTATGTCTCAATGTACATCACAGCAAGATCAGTGCCTATCGATTAGTCAAAATTGCCAAAGTATCTGTCTCACTGTACATCACATTAAGATCAGTGCCTATTGATCAGTCAAACTCACGGGACACACGATAAGGTCTATTGTGGTTTGTTAAATGCAGTCTTGTCTGTCGTGTTTGCGACCTGACAGAGTTAAAAATTACAGGAGAAAACAAACATGTTTTCTTAAACAAATTGAAAAATTTATTATTTTAACAGCATGGGAGAAAGTGTATTGTTTTATAAGTATGTGTAGTTATCTTGTTGAAATATTACATGATTCCGTCCTGACCGTTATTCTTGAATATTTAATATGACAAACATAGATGAGTGCAATTGATTATTTTTTTAAAAATGATGAATTTTAAAAAAAATGAGTATTGTATGGTTAAAAAAAGAGAAAATAAGAATCAAAGTGACTCATTCAAATGAAACATACACAACTATATATTTATACCACATAACTATTAGCAGAGATGAGTAGTTTTGAAGAGATCGGAGATTAACATAACTTTTTTTAGATGTATCATAAATTGTGTCTACATCATTTCTGAGTTTATAGGATTGAAGCAAAACCATATATTCGTCTTGAATATATTATTGGACTCATTTGAAAGAATTATTTTTGTATTAAATGAAAGTAAGTCATGACATCGGCTGTATGGCGGGGTTAAATGAACGTTGTATGTATGATGGGCGTCACATCGACAACCTCTTAACGAAAGACGACTTTCAATCTATGCTAACTTTAGTCGCGAAGAATTACACTGATGACGCGTTCTCCATATGACGGGCAAAAAAGAGAACAATGCTGCCCTGCAGGAGTTGCATCAGCCATTTCGGCCAAGTATGTCGTGTATACAGTAATGGGCGGTCTTAACTATGTAGAACCACTTGTGCAAATAAGGGCAAAGTGTACATGAAGGAAAATCGAATTGGAATCGATGGTCAACTTACGGCTCTACACATTCTTTATTTTCTTTGCTTTAGTCCATATTTTGTTTTGAACTGTATCTGTGCTTTGGGTTCTGTTTTATAATTTTTGAGTGAGACTAGAGAAGGTTAAGTTGTAATGCAGTGGTTTGAGAGTATGAATCTTATAATAAAATTGAAATGTTTCACATTTCAGAATGTGAACAAAGTGGCAGTAATTTCAAGCACACCTCAACAAAATTCAGCAAGTTGTATACAGGCATACCATGTAGTTGCTTCACATAATTAAATGTAATTTGCACAGTGTGCTGAAGTGATTTTTGAATAGCATATGCTGGACCGGATGATGTGTGCAAGCATTTGCAAACCAAAAAACACCAAGACAATGGAAACTGCCCCTAATTTAATAATAAAATAACATTTTTTTTTGTATGTGAGTGAATTCAAATTAGGTGGGATTCACAGTACCTGGGAATGAAACATGTCCTGTTCACCAATACACAGGAAGCACTATGAGAATGTCTAGCATTTACAACAAAACCTTCTGACAGTACACAAGTTACAGAGTTGTAAACAAAAAAAAATTAATACTAAAAATTAATTATCTTCAAGTTGATTAAACAACACAATGTTAAAGGATGCTGATACAAAATTAATTACCTAACAATTATAATTTTTTTAAATTAATGTTGGTGGTAAGACAATTTCATACTGCTCAGTATCATATTTGCAAACTAAATGTGGCCATATTGACTGAACAGGTAGGAGATGAGTGTCCAAGATAAATAAATTGGATATTTTTCATTACCTGTTCTCGGTGCCGTTCTGTTTCCGAGTTTCATCCCCTGCCCCACTGTCAATTGCATAGTGGTGCAGATATCAGCCTGTTTGTGGCTATTAGCCATGTTAACTACACATACACATTTGTATTTAACACATTTTAGGCTGTTTAAAAAGCTGCAGAACTTAGAGATATTCCTTTAAAAAAACTCCAGATTTTTTAACTCTGTAGGTTGGCAGGTATGTTGTCACCATCCACCTATCACAAACTGCATTGTTTGTGAACACAAAATATTTAGTTCAGATCCTCCAAATTTTTCTTTTAAAGCTACCCAAACATGGATATGGTCGCCATTGAAAAAGTCTTGAGAAGAATAAATGTCATCTAAAGAGGGCAACCTTAGACATAATTATTAGGAAAAAAAGCAAAATGGATTGGTCACATTTGGAGAAAAACTGCATATTGTATGATGTTAATAAAGAAAAATCAAGGGGCCATTGAGATTGTGGAAGCACATAATTAAAACATGAAGCAAACAGTTGCTAGTCTACTTATTGGGAAGAGGTACACTCTGGGAACTAAAGAAGCATACTCTGAGTTAGCAAGATTTGCACTGCACAGTTTAATACACATTTGTTAAAATTCAAGTTTTCTAACCTGTAACTTTTACAAAAAAAATTATAATAAAGTGTCATGTAAATTTTATACCAAGTGTAAAAAAGAAAAATATGATGAAAACTAAATTGATAAGAAATTTTACTATCACAGTTTTATACTTTACTTAAAAAAAAGTAGCATGGAGAAAAATAGCAACCCTGCACTGAGACAAAAGGAAAGACTTAAGATAAAAACTGAAGACAAAAGGATAAGATTTATAAACAACTAAAGACACTCCTCCCCAGCCGCTGCACCAATTTAAAACACAACACCGCACACAAACAACTAACAAACCTAACTTTTAACTTGCCAGGCTGTACCTTCAACAACTTCTGCAACAAGTAGCTCACACTATACTTACTGGAGTGCTAGCTCAAGTTGCTGAAACCAAAATTGTTCTACATCTGCACCTACAAGCCGGTCACTTATGTTCCACCAAGATGATACAGCCCAGCCCTGGGAACGTTGGCACACGTCGCAGTGAGCTGGAAGATTTTCTTGCGGTGTTCCCGTTTCACCCACCCAACTATTTCAACAATGCTCCATTCTCATGGCAGCATCCCACATCGTCCCTAATCACCCAGATGCCCACCACACTCATAGCAAACTACCACTTTGACTGATAAACTGTAATCACACACACTCGCCAAAATTTAAATATTGTAAGTTATACTTCTCAACTGCTATATATGAGAGCCAAATTTTTATTAATTTCATGGTCAGTTGTTATATCTACATCAGGCATCTACAAAATCTCTCTAATTTTAGGAGCCCAGGCAAAAAATGTAGGAGTCACGGATAAAAAAAAGTACTTTTGTGAGCAGTTTTACTTTTAGATTTTATCTTAAAATTCAAGTCCTAAACGGTACCGATACACCAACTTGGTACAATATTAGTAATTAGAGTTAACTGATGCAATTTAAATACCATCCTGGTTTCTTGGATCTGGTCATTTCTGTACTAGATTTTGTAACAACAAAATTAGCTGATGTTTTCAAAACCACTGCACAGATATATTTTGGCCGAAATTAGTCGCCAACAAGTAAAAATTTGAACGTCATGGCCACCTAGCACCTGTACAGGCCTACTTAAGTTCTATTGCTAGAGAAAAGATTGTATAGTGAATTGCGAAAAAACGGAAATCATGTTAAAACTCCACATAACACTGAAATACAAGTTAATACACCATACAGCACCAAAATGCAAGTGATATCATGGAATGATGTAGCATTCAACCAAAACTTATTTCAAATCATAAAAAAGTAATCTTTTAATGTTACACTTAAAGAATGTTGTTCTTTTTGAATAAAAAATTGCACCAAAGTGCATGGATCAGAAAAATTAATTTAATTTGTTTATGTTGTGTATATCTTATTACATCACTTTTAAACCACAAATGCTTACTAATTTATTTTTAATGTTTCGAATGTAGCTGTTTTAGACCACTCTATAACAAATTATTTTACCATAAAAATGCAGGATTTAAATTTGATCACTAATTTGGTGGAATAAGTATTAATAAGAAAACTTTTATACAAATAAAAACAATAATGACGAAATCCTCAGTTTCAAAAATGAGATTGGACTAAAAGTAAAACCATAATATATTTTCTCTACTGCAACCACCCCACCCCGAACCATAAAGTCATACTCCTGTAAAGGGCTCTGCAAATCTACGTTAGTTTAACTTCATCGTGCCACACTTTTAACTATTTACATCCATGTTTAAAAAATATGAAATTTTAAACGTTTGATGACAATAAATAATTATTTATTACATCTCGACCTACTGTTTTAGCTACCAGCGTTTATCTTCTGCTAAGTGACCAACGAGTTGCATGTGAAAAAAATGTTCTTCACTCTGGCAAAGGACGATCCATCAAGTTTTTAAAAAACAGTTTAAGAGACTCGGTCGATAGCCATGTCATAGTTTAGGGACACGATGAGGTTTATGTGGATGTATTGATACGGGAGGGGGGGGGAAAGGGGGGGAGCACCTCTGTTCCTCTGGCGCAGCTGCTCCACCTCCTGGTGCAGGCTGGCGAGCATGGCGTGGTGCTGCTCCTGCAGCAGGCGGATGTTCTGCTCCAGCTGCGTGACGCGCAGCAGCGGGTCGGCGGACATGCTGGGCAGGAGGCCCTCGGAGCGGCCCACCAGCGCCACCTTCTTGCTCACCTGCGCCACACGCACACGTTTCACCAGCTGCCAGACAACTACCGACAAGATTTGACAGCAGGGAAATATTTAATTTTACTATCATCTTTCCTACGTAAAAAAAACTTGTGGTTCGCTTGTTTTGTAATTTAACTATACAGATGCAGTAGAGAGTCCAGTGCGTTGGAAAGTCATTCATTAAACCACATCATAAAAGTTTAAACTTCCACAGTTAGGTTTTTCCAAACACATCCAAATGTGTTAAAAAACAACTGTGCAAATAACAGTTCACACACTTTCATACTTACAACAGTTAAATTACATCTCTTATGTTAAATTTTCTTGTACTTATATAGGCCTACTTGTGTAATCTAAATCTGTGCTCTCAAATACGTAAATTCATTAACAATCTGAATCTATGCTTGTGCTCGCGCAGCTTTTTCTTGCGGTAATCTTCGCTACTTACAGTATCGTACATTGCAGTAAGTGTTCGTACTAAGGCCACAGAAATTACATTTTCTTTTCTTTACTTGAAGGAATTTTACTATTAAAACGGATTTTGGTTCACTGAAATCTTTGGTAAACTTTAATACTGTTTAAAATTGCAAGACCTTGCCCTCCACAACTTTGCAAAGTATTCTTTTGCCATGATATTTCTCAGTAATGCAGTATGTCAGCTGATTTTATAGCTCCAAGGTCATAGTGACCTAGTTTTTCATTGTGTATTTTATCATTTTTTAAACTCTAAGTAATTTTTATATTTAATTATTTTGTTTAGAAAAGCTTCTGAACTATGTTTTTAATGGTTTTCACTGTGTGCTAGGTTGATATATGTGGGATATTTAAGTCTGTAATATTGGCTGCCATGGGGCGGGCGGACAGTTGAAAGCAGATGGCGCTATAGCTTTATGAATTGTAACTCTAGTTGTGGATTTTGCTAATAAAAATGTAACATGTGGCGTCGAGGATGGGATGTTGTGCCGGAAAGAATAATCAGTTTATTCAGCGTTGTTAAAATGGGAGGTTTCAAAGTGGAAAATTTTGTTTGCAGCGAGGATTCGTGGGAATCGTACGCTGAGCGACTCGAACAGTGTTTTATTGCCAATTGCGTCAGTGATAAAGAAGAGGAATAAGCGAAGCGTCGTGCAATTTTGATATCGTCATTAGACAAAGAAACATACAAAGTGTTACGGAATCCGTGCGAACCAAAGAAACCTCAGGATGTGAGTTACAGGGAACGTGTGAAGTTGTTAGTGATTATTATTCTCCCAAGCCATCTGTCATATCCCACACTCCTCCCCCACATAACCATTTGGAAGAAGAATAGTATACAAACCAACACTAAAAAGAAAGTACAAATACACTAGAGATGACAAACCAGTCACTCACACCTACATTACAAACAGTACAACAAACAAATACATTGTTGCCAACAAATGTCCCACACTGCAGACAACACACTATACATCCGTAACCTTCTTTGGTACTATGTCTTTCATCGGGTACCTACGACCCTTAACAGTGCTGTTGCTGCGTGAATAAGCCTCTACAGGAAATCCCTTGAAATGCTCGTCCTCCACTCTGCCCGCATACGACGTACTGCTGTTTCCTAAAACCGGTTGGTCCGGTTTACCACTGTCACTCTCAAGCACACTCTTCCCCCTTCCTATTTCGTGACTCTCACTAACCATTGTAGCTGGACTGAACCGCTTGAAGAAGGCACTACCATTCGCACCAGTAACCATCCCTGGCATAACACACTTTACTTTCCCGACAGTATCACGGACATTGGCAGTGACAGATTTTGAGGGCGTCCTTGCACCCTGAGTCGCTACTGCAGCCAAAGTACTCTTGCCCCTGTCACTGTCCACGCCGTGCTGGTCGACAGGTGACACAAACTTCTGAAGTGGGGAAAATAATCTGATCTGATCAAGATGACGATGGAAAACACCTCCTCCAATACCGTTTACCCTGTAAGTGAGCGGACCCATTCGGTCGACTATGATGCCTCTGTCCCACTTGTTCTCTCTGCGCCCATAGACTTGAAAAACCACTGCACTGCCAGGCGCAAAAGTGTCTGACCTGCGCCGAGGTGAAGAAGCAAGAGGCGGCTGGTGGGTGGCAACCCTGGCTGCTACGGAAGGCGTAACCAGGGAGTCTATTGCGCAATACCCTGCCAAACATCATACTGCTGAGACACTCACCAGTGACAGCATGTGGTGTCGTCCGGTAACTCAGAAGGAAACGAGGAAGTGCCACCTCCATTGGCACATCAGAGTGGAGAATGGCTTTGATCTTCTGCTTGAACGTCTTGACCATGTTCTTAGCTTGCCCATTTGTTGTTGGGTGGTACGGTGGGGAAAATGGGTGTCGTATCGCATTCTGACGGCAGAAATGTTGAAACTCTTCCGATGCAAACTGGGGGCCATTATCCGATACAAGCCGCTCCGGGAGGCCATGCGTTGCAATACAACTCACGCAATTTGTTGGTAACGGCTGTGCTGCTAGTGCTTGTGAGTTCACACACTTCAGGCCACTTAGAGTAGCTGTCCACTAACACCAAGAAGTTCTCTCCCAGGAAGGGCCCAGCAATGTCCACGTGCACTCTATGCCACGGCTTGCCATGCCATACCCATGGCAGAAGGATACTTATCAGGCATAGACTTCTCCCGGAAACACGACTCACACAATGTTGTGAACTTTTCCAATGTATCATTTAACTACGGCCACCAAACGTAAGACCGTGCTAGAGCTTTCATTTTACAAACACTGAAGTGGCTGGAATGCAATTCCTGCAAAATTGTACTCTGTAGAGACGATGGCACGACCACTCTGTGGCCCCACATAAGCACTCCCTGCTCAAATGTCAATTCGAGCCTTCTTGTGTAAAATGGTTTCAAAGCCTCTTCAACCACAACAGGCCAGCCATCACAAACGCACAACAATACTTTGCTCGAAACCCGGTCACGCTCTGTAGCGATCCTAATGGTTTGTGCCGTCACTGGTAAAAACTCAGCCTTTGCAACATGCAAATACGAAAACTCTTCTGAAACCTCTGCCCAGTGCAACGGCAGCCTGGAAAGGGCCTCTCACATACTGTACCTCGTAGTCAAATCCTTGCAACAAAACGGCCCAGCGCTGTAGGCGATTCACAGACAATTGAGGAATGCCACAATGGTTCCCAAATATGTGCGTTAGGGGCTGGTGATCGGTAACCAGGCAGAACTTCCGCCCATACACATACTGGAAGAATTTCATGACGCCAAAAACGATTGCCAAGGCTTCCCGATCTAACTGTGAATAGTTACTCTCTGCTTCTGACAATGTACGAGAAGCATACGCAATTGGCTTCTCCGAGCCGTCCAGATACACATGACTAATCACAGCCCTAAGGCCATATGGGGAAGCATCACACGCCATCTTGATAGGCAACTCAGGGTCATAGTGGGCCAGTACAGTAGATGAAACAATCAAATCCTTGAGCTGCTTGAAGGCAACGTCGCACTGTGAGGTCCAACTCCAACGACATCCTTTCTTCAACAGCTCATGCAAGGGTGCAAGGATTTTAGAGAGGTTAGGCATGAACCTAGCATAATAATTTACCAACCCAAGCCATGAAGACAGCTGCTTGAGGTCTTGTGGAACTGGTGCATCCACAACTGCACTGACCTTATCACCGCAAGTGTGTAGCCCCTCTTTGTCAATAGTGTGACCCAAAAATGTTACTGAAGGCTGCAGGATTTTAAACTTCTTCGTATTTACCTTGAGACCATATTTTTCTAGACGCTGGGATACTGTACCCAGATTTTTCCAGTGCTGCTCCCTTGTCGGACCAGTAACCAGAACGTCATCTTAAAAGAAAACCACTCCTCTAGGCCCTGAAGAAGCTACTCCATTGTACGCTGAAAAATGGCCGGACAAGACTTAATTCTGAATGGTAGTCTGCTGTATCTGAAAAGACCCCTGTGTGTATTGATTGTGCACAATTCTTGAGACGCCTCATCTAACTTCAACTGCTGGAATGCTTGAGACAAATCTACTGTAGAAAATTCCTCACCGCCCTTCAACTTCGCAAACAGCTCTTCCACCCTGGGTAGTAGGTAATAGGTACTCTGCTACTAATCCAGGATTTACAGTTATTTTAAAATCAGCACATATGCGTACACTGCCATCACTTTTTGCCACTGGCACAACCGATGTAGCCCATTTACTGAATGTTACAGGGTGCAGAATGTGCAGCCCTAACAGTCTGTCTTCTGTCTAGCTCCATGTCCACCTTGCTTTTTAATGCGAACGCAAGGGTCCTGGCAGGCAAAAACACAGGAGGGACATTTCCCTTTAGTCGTAAGGAGACCTGCCCACCAGTAAATGTTCCCAGACCCTTATCAAAAACCAATGGATGTTGCCTTACCAAGCTGTTAAACAACTCCCACTTTTTCATCTACTTTCCTGGGTTTAAACTTGACTACATTTATGGCCTCGGTCACTGGAGACGGCTGACAAGGTACCTCACTAACCTTCAGATCTGCCACACCTAAAGATGCATTATCCATGGCTGCTTCATATGCAGCTGCAAGTGCTACGGCATTCTCAAACGTGATGTCTTCTGGTTCCAAGTATAACCTATGTGTTTTATAGCTATTTTCATTATTTTATTTACTAAAAATATTGTTTTTATGCCTGTATTTTGGAATGATTCAGAGCCTTTGAATATGTCTTAAGAACATTATGTATTATTTTGTTAAAAGGAAGGGCTGATGTGCAAAACTCTGGCATCGGTAGACACACAGTTTAACAGTTACAGAAACATTCTGGTGCTTTCTATATTTTCATGATGGGACAGCTGAACTCGTGCATTTATCACAGGTTTATCCTTTACTACAGAGAGAGAAAGTAAGAGAGGAAAAATGTGATTCTATGAAACATGCTAGGACTTCTAGAGGTTTTTTGGTAGTGAAATGTGTTGTGATTGGTTGCTTTGTGACAGTTGTGTAGTGATTGGTCGATTGTGTCAAGTCCTACCTGTATGGCTGAAGGCATTTGCGTCATCTCACCAGTTCTCTGCTCAATGTGGACTAGATAGGTCGTGTTTGGTAGTGGCTCATGCCATAAAATAATTACGTACTAAGTAACAAATTGTACAGCTGTGGTCCGGGCTGCGCCGTTTCTGAACCTGTAGTTTCTGACTTTTTCAAATATAATTGCAGGGACTACAGTTGTCAGACTTAGCCCTAAATGGGGTTTTAGTGCCTTTTTGCCACCACCCCAAGGACATGTTTGACCTTGATTTGTACTGTGGACGTTAAGCGACCTCAGTACTTATTTGTGAGATGTGATAAACATTCACATTTAAAGTATATGAAAAATTTGGTTGTGTTGCCATGGAAGCCCTGTAAACTGTTTGTGATGTAAAAGTGAACAGTACTGGGTGTCCATAAAAGAATATCCCAGTTTCAATGGTATATTATACCAGTTTAATTTAGACTATGTATTTACAACATATCATACATAAAATTGAAGGTAAACAATTTTAGTATTTCTTACAAATGTTCAATATGTGCACCTTTAGTTATAAGGCACACATCCAACCTAAGTCCAATTCTTCCCCGTACTTTGGTTAATAAGCCCGGAGTGCCTCAACTCTGGTAAATCATTAGGTTGCGGCAGAACGTAAACACGATCTTTTATAAAACTCCTAAGTAAAAAAATTGCATGGTGTTATGTTAAGTGAACGTGGAGGCCAGCGATAAAGAGCTCTGTCGTCTCAAATTGCCTATACCATTGGCAAATGTTTTGCCATATGGGAGATCACAATTAAATTTGAAAGAAAATGCACGTTGAAATGAAATTACAGATTCACTCTAAACAAATTCCGAACACAAAACACTTAACGCTCAGGAGTCGCCATTTTGCGTAGGTGGTGCTGCAAACGAGAAAAAAACAAAGCAGTATTCCCACATGTGCTTATCTAAAACTGTGTGAGTTACTCTTTAATTGTGACTTTGAACCAACACTCTACAATGCTTACAGTTGATACTATTAAAATTTATAACTGGAACATACTTTTTTTGGAGATACAGTGTTTTGTTTTTCTGGGAGAACTAAAATATAAATCTACAAGAACGTTTTGCCAAGTTTCTACTTTTATAAAGACAGTCTACCTAAATTCAAATGAACATTAAAATTTAAAACAGCTACAAAACATTTTCATAATCAATTTGAAGTGTTTTTATGAACATTCATTTCAAGTCGTTTTATAGCCCTGCCGATCTACGTTGTAATAACTGTATTGTATCAACATTTCATAGCCACAGCATGTGAAATTCATAGAATATGCTGTTAGGAACAAAATAGGATTTTGGGTTAACAAAGATTATGTGTCATGGCATCATAGAGTGCAATACAATATCTTCAACAACTTCAGTTCCAAAAGCGATGAGAATAATACCAGCAGCTAGACTCAAACACTCAGCATGACCCAACAAAGTCTACTATGGTTGGAAACTAAAAGGAATTTCTGATAAGTTCAGCACTAGTAGATTTGTGCTACAGCTACAGTTGGCCCCCAGTAAATACATGGTACTCTGCAGTAATAACAAACCTGCAACCAAACAAATATCAAATCACTGACCACCCAATTGAAATGCTCACACAGTCAGCAGCGAACGAACAGGTGACCTCAGCCCAAGTATGCAGAGAGCTGTGGAGTATAGCTGTTACAATCCCTACTTTGAAGCAGAGTGTAAAAAAAAAAACTGATATTCACTGTGTTTTCAGCCTACCATAAAATATACTACCTGCCTGGCTTTCTCTCTCTGGATGTATGTGCACACATTTATATTTGTATGTGTACAAATATCTCTTGCTTTCTTGCTTTATGTTTCTCTTTTTCTTTCCCACCAACTTTGCTCTCCCTTAAAGCATTTCTATTAATTTTCATACTTATTTACAGGTGCTGGATTTAAATTTTCTATATTTAGTTGAAAATTATTTTATTAGGCCTTTAAATACATATTGAACAATAACTTAAAAAAATGATTAGCACCAAAATCATTATAGGACAAAAAGTTTGTTTGTGGTTTTTCATACAAATATATTAAAATATTAATCATAAAAGTTTTATCCATTATGTTAGCATCATGTTTGGAAATGTCTTGACATAAAAATTAATTATTGTTTTAGCTACCAGTGTTTATCTTCTGCTAAGTTGAATGTGAAAAATGTTCTTTACTCTGGCAAAGGAAGATCCATCAAGTTTTAAAAACATTTATTCAGTTACTATATTAATATTGGCAAATCAATATTGATTATTTATAACTCTGATGGAGTCAAATTTACACCAATGGCAAAGATTGTTGCTTTTACTAATCTTGAGTGCCTTGCTCAAATTTGTGGTAAGCTTGCTTGTATCAGTATGGGTTCCTGCCCTCCCCAACTTAGCAGACCATTCTTAAGACATAATATTTTTTAGTAACGAAGTGTATTAGCTGATTATATGGTTCAGGTACATGGTGACCTAGTTTTCAATTTGTATTTTACTGTTGTTAATATTCTGAAATAGTTTTTGATATTTGATTATTTTTATTTAGAAAAGCATTTGAACTATATTTTTATTAGTTTTACCTTTGTTTGCTAAGTTAGTATTTAAGTGTATTTTACAGTATTTTATTAACTTTCAATATTGTTTTCATGTCTATATTTTACATTTGGGTTTATTTACAAGCTTTTATTATGTTTCAAGAACATTGTGTGTAGTTTTGGGAAAATGGAAGGATAAGAGACAGGTGCACAACATGGTGGCACCAATTTTTCAGACAGTTGATTAGTTGCCGAGACATTCTGGTGCTTTCTGCAAGTATTCTTACGATGGGAAAATCAGCAGGTGTTTAGTCCTATGGCAGATGGTAAAATTATCAGGGTTTTGTCACAGCCAATCAGAGAAGGCTTTGTGTTTTGAATGTTTTTTTTTCTGCAGAAAAGCCTTGATGCGAGGGTTATGTATTTTTTAAGTTATTGTGTCCTTGGATGTAAGAGGTACATTATGATTGGTCGGTGAGGTCATGCAGCTGCTACTTTCTTGTCATGTGGTACGAAGTTGTGACAGTATGTTCGAGTGCTGTGCTAAGAAGTCGCGCCATTCTACGCTCACCAAAAACAGTTTATGAGTGCATCGAGGCAGATTATTTCACGTCTGGGTGCCAAGGCTATGCGCAGTAAGTTTTAACCTTTGTAATTTTTCTCGTATTGGACTTTTTATTAGAAATTGTGCTCCAGGCGTGTGGCACAGGTCTGAGTGGCCCGTTGGTCCGTTGGTCCGTTGGTCCGTCAGGACTTGGTTCCAGTTTCTTTGGTACCTAGACGACAAGATCCCTATGGACGTTATTTCGTGAAGGCATAGGACATTAAAGAGCGATCGGCAAAATTGAGTGTTCTTTTCAGATATGTTATGGAATCGTGTGAAGGAGTTGTAGTTTAGCTGTGAGAAAAATAAATTACACATATTATTTTTAACTCTTTTATTTGAAAATATGCTAAATAGTTTTGAGAGAATCAACAGAAATTAACAAAAACTCCACTACTTGCAACTTTCAATGGAATATTCTTCATGTGATTTCTGTATGTGCAAGGAACAATTGTCATCTTAGCAGGGCATGACTGTGACTTGTTACATGCTCTTTAAAAAGAAAGATGATCTTTTTGTATAGCGCACTTACAAAAAAAATGTGAGCGAATCTTTCAGTACTCACTAGTTTTATGTAAACACCTAACTTGGTAATGAGCATAATCATGTGTTCTCATGTTGTTCAACTTGCAAATAAACTTATAATATGATACTCTGACACATAATTAAAAATATTATTCTTTAAATAATGTACAGCATGATAAATATACTGATCAATAAAATATTTGAGTTTCAAATACATAACAAAATTTCTAGACGTGAATCACAAACTTACTTTCTAAGCTAGAATTCACTGCCGAATAGTAAACATAGCTTGATATCATCACAGAGAGCAGCACAAAACAAACTGAAATTTAAACTATTAGAATCTGCAACAATAAAAGTGAAAAAGACTTGAAAAATCCTAAACCCTGGCTTTGAGCCTGATTTTCGACACAGAATTATATTAAAAAACTGTCCATTTTGTTAAAAACCACTATATACAGTTAATACTATAAAGTTTTTGCACATGTTAGAAGTCCTACTTCTATGACATTAATAAAATATTAACCTAAAACAATTTAAAACACATATGTATTATAACATTAAGTTTATATATTTTATTTTGCTGAGATGACTGAAATCAGTCTGTAAATACTTCCTACAAACATGACTTATCCTTATTGAGCTGATTAAACAATACTATATAATATTATTAAATTTTAAAAAAAATCCAGTGGCGAGATTTTAACCACATCCCTTGAAGTTAACCAGTATGCCCTTACCTCTGTGCTACTACGCCAACTGGGAATTTAGAAGGATAACTAATATCATTGAAATACCACTTTTCTTTATTTTTTTAAAAACTTCAGATTACTTTACTATGACTATTTTAGTTTACCAGGGTGGTTTCACTATCATTAAGTTTCATTTGGCACACCAATACGTTTGGTATGTCCCATAATGTTTACGAAAGTGACTATATGCGGGTTTATGTTGCTAGATCTTGGTGTCACTTTCCGTTCATCAACTTTAATTCAATATTTACATAATTACTCCTACCAAATGATGCATACCGCAAGCTAAGATGTTTACACAGCAATATACAATTTAAAAAATTTTTTTTAAGTAAAACTCAACTTTGAGTCTTAATAATAAAGTGACTGCATGCACAAAGATCATGTAATGTTGATAATGTATAACTGGCCTGACTTTGACAAAAGTAGAACTATGCTAGTGAAAAGTATGTTATCAAGTATTGCGGAATATTGTACATTCTTCCTTTAATTAGGTGACACTCCCTGCTGCCATGTTCTGAAACCAAACAAGCTGCCAACAAATGATTTGGCCAGGTGTTTGTGCAAAAAGCACATTATTATGTATGTAACATAGCGCTTGCTAAAATGCAAAATATTTGTTTTCCTTCAGCATAGCTTGTCTCACTTCCACAACTACATTAGTGGTAAGGTCACACTTGTAAATTTGTATTAATTTGCGTTGGCCAAAAAGTTCCCAATTTTTCTGACAACCAGGGACAGCCCTGAGTTTCAACTCTTGCAACAGTGCCTGAGCGACACTCCGGCGTGCATCCTGCCAAACTAACACTGCTCTACCCAAGCCTCAAACAAACCAATTATAAAAAAAAAAATCTCAGAACCACAAAAGTTTCTAATTTTGAATACTAATTAATAAGCGCACCTAGCAAAGCAGTCAATGCACAGCTATGCCCTAACTGATTTGTCCAAATCCCTGACCATGGTACTTTGCTCTCTGATTAGTGCACACTTAAATGTTATTTTATTTTATTTATTTATTGGTAACATGTCTATCAATAGTAACATAACTTTTGAGATATGTACAACACAAATGCAGACATACTGTGAACATACATAACACATATTGACACAACTAACAATAATTAACAAAATTAAATATTAGGCAGGCACTGCATATAGGGTAGGTAATACATACATGCAGGTACCACCAACTGAGCAAGACAAGCCAGACATAACAAGACACAGTCACAACTACAACAAATACAAAACAACATATAAACAGATAACACACATTAACACAAGACATACGTACTCTGGTAATATGTGAAATTGGAATTAATTATATAATAATGAAGTTAATAAACAATAAAGTAACCATTATTAAAACTTGTACAATATGAAAAGGATTATATAGCTACTACAAAAATTTGAAATAGTAGTCGCGTTGGGCAAAGTCTCTTCTTGTCATATAGATGTATAATAATAATAAAAGTTGGTTATAATTTTTCTCTAGTTGTCTTTGCTATTCTCATGGTAGAAAGTGAGAACAAACACTGCACAAAATTCTCAACAAAACAGCATGAGAGGTAATTAAATAAATGTTAACCTCCTAATCAGAATTATTAAAGATGTGAATATCTATGGTTTAAAATAACAAATTATCCTGTTATTAATTCAGCTTACTGTGTGTGTGTGTGTGTGTGTGTGTGTGTGTGTGTGTGTGTGTGTGTGTGTGTGTGTCCGTGTCCGCGCGTGTACGGTGGAAGTATGTAAATTGAATGTCAGCTAAATAAAAAAAAGCAACTACCAAACCAGGAAACGAAGGAAGGAAATCAGGACGCTGCAGACAGCAGCTGGGAACAGGCACTCACCTGCGAGAAGGGCACGGCGGGGATCTTGACGAGCACCTTGGAGGCCATGACGGCGCGCCTCTGAGCTCACCGCGTACTGCCGGCGCGGCCGGGACAGGTGTGTGGGTGTGTGAGTGTGGCGTCGCCCGCACGTGAGGCTGACTGCACCGGCCAGTGACTCATAAACACTCGCCTCTCGCCGCTGGCTCGGCTGGCGTCCTTGGCACGGACCCCTCCCCCGCAATAGGCTGCTCGGGCCCGTATTGATCACCAGCGCTACCCCCCTACCCTCCTCCGCCCGTGTGTGTGCGGGTTGGCTCCACACTTCTCAGATAACAGCTGGGAACGAGGGTCGTGTCTGGTTTCACTGACCGCACGTCCAGATGAGCCGGTCATCGACTTGCACGTTTCAAACTGGATATACTTTCGTTCGTGTGTGTACGTGACAACAAGACTTCGCGTGCGTGATAGCAGCACGAACAATGTCACATTTTCACCTGGCACGACGCATGCTCACAGATTCCCCCCCCCCCCTCCTCCCCCCCGGCACATCCCAAATCCTAACAAATCAATAAAAATCAATCATTCCCACAAAAGAAAGGAAATAATCTGAAAGGAAACATTGGGTAAAGTGGTTTTATCCTCTCAAACTGTGTACCAAGATATTAAAATTAAAAAATCTTACTAAAACTTTTGCTCTATAGATTCGCAGTCACGTAACCAAGTGAATACTGAATTAATTAATGTGTGTGAGTGTGAGAGAGAATGACAGTATCTTAATAAGAATATCTAATAATATTTTCTATCTAATAAAATAAATTACATGGTTTATGTTACGTAGTACTGAACTCGGATGTCAATTTGGTAAATGATTCATCAGTAATTGCCGCAATTAGTATTAATTTCATTATTGAGTCCTAGATATAACTTGTTATACGTTGTTTATGTATAATGCGTACACGCTTTAACTGCGCCAAACAATAGTCGTACGGTCCTGCCCACCGGCCACTGAGCTCGTGACGGGTGTGTGACGGAACGCGGAAGGATGCTGAAAGTAGATCTTGATCAGAGCCAGCTGAACTGCTCGTCGGTGCACTTCCGAACTATCGCCAGTGCAGCGTGAGAGTCGCCGCGGCTTTACAGGGCCGTAGCCAGGATGTAGTGAAGAAGTGGGTATCGTTTAACCGCCGAATCAATGTTTTGATGAGTAGATTATTTTTATGATCGATAGTTAAAAGAAAATTGATTGCCACTCTTAAATCTCAGGGACTTATAGAAAGAACTCCAACATTTACTCATATAAATCTAAGTAATGATTTTGTTTGAGATAAGAAAACTAAACTTTTATATTTTGGTTTTTATGATTTTTTTAATGTGTTTTAAGTCAATTATTTGATTTCATTCAAAAAATAATAAATATATAAATATTATTAAATACATTAAACACAAGTGTCAAATTTGTATAAAAACCATGCTTGCAGAAACGCTTGTGCAAACGGGCAGTAAACACAGACTACTTGTAAACACAACTCCTGCCACTACTGTGTATGAGGCATGTCGGGTTTTTAATGGTGAGGAAATACATTATTTGTAGCCCACTAAGGATTGCAATAATCCTTCTAAAATTATATGCAAACTAATGAAGCTAAATTGCAATAATTTCCTTATTCTTGTTCTATTCCATAATCGCTTGTGATTTTTTTTCTCTATTGAATCGTGGAAGGGAGGGGTCCGGACTCCACGGACGGGGCTGTCCACTCGCTCTCGCCAGCTACACGCGCCCAGCTGCGCTGTCGAGCGACGTCTTCGTCCTCTCGAGGACACTCGGTTCCCCGTGGTCTCCCGCACGCCGGCATGGCGGCTCGCTAGGCACCGTGTAACCCTGATCTTTCTCCGGTGTCCGTCTAGGGGCCAACAAACAGGGGCGCAACAACAGAGGGGGGCAAGGGTATTTTGCCCCCCCCCCCCCTCTGAAACCTTGAAGTGGGGACAAACGGGGGCAAAGAAAGTGCTGTGTAATCAATTTTTAGATCATAAAACTGCTTAAATAGCACCATTTTCCACCTTGAAATACAAATTTTCCCGGGGGACCCCCCGCTTCAATAGGGGGGATCGATGATTCTTTATAAATAGGTATATTGTCCCCCCCCCCCTTTGGAAATTTAGTTGTTGCGCCCCTGCCGACACACACTTCATACACACACACACACAGAGAGAGAGAGAGAGAGAGAGAGAGAGAGAGAGAGAGAGAGAGAACAGACATGGACCCGTACGGATTAGCTTGGCAATGCCCAGCTCTTCCGTTTACGTCGCTCCGTGCGACCAACACAAGCCGAGTAATTGGCTGCGGTCCTAGTTTCATCTAGTGTTCTATTATTATTTTGTCGTTTATTTTTATTATCTATGTAAATTATTCCCCGTGTTGTTTTAAACTAAATTAATATTTCGTAACCTTGAAATGTAATCTCGTTGGTTGCCATTCGTTACGTTTCCGCGCATTGCGAAGCAGCAGACGTGATAGTGAAATGTTACGGGGGATCCGTCTCCGTTTACGTGCCACTGTGGAGCGGCCCTAAGGGCGGACCGTGACATTCTCATATGAATGACGTCACATTACCACAAGGAAAACTGCTCTGTAAACAATTGCGAGGTCCGATGTCCGAATCCGCTGATTTCTTAAGAAGTCTCTACTGCACAGTAAATATAGTGCGCCAAAATAAATGTTTTTCGATTGCTTTAGGTAGATTTCGAAAAAATACTACCTATTGTAGCCGTTACTTTTGTGCAATTTCCGGAGAATTTTTATATTGTTTTCCGTTTCATGGTCTATAGACCCCAAAACTATCGCCAACTCAAAATTTATACATATAAATATATAAGCTAATGCCCGGTATGCGTTGCGATGCTTTATTTTTTAAGTTTATACACACATAAAAAGCTCTGTAATTATATAATTTCTTAACATATCTTCATTTCTCCATATCACTCCATACCTCTATATATCTCTATATCTCACTATATATACCCATGTATATATCTCTATATATGTATCTTCATCTCTATATATTCCTATCTCCTCTCAACTGTCGGTCACACACACGTTTACACGAAGGTGATTGACATTTAAGAACACCCGGTGGCAGTGTCGACGCGATGCTCCAGCACACGAGAGAGAAATTGCGGGCCGTGACGTAACAGCCGGGAGTGAGTAGGTAAACAGAGCAAGATGAGTTGGCATGTTTCGGGTGCGCAGTCATATAGATAGATAGGTCTGGCAACTTCCTATCCTTTGCCTTGGCGTGTCTCGTCGGCTTAGTGAAGCGCGCGGCGGCCTGCGAACTAACGGCGCTAGTAGTAGTCGAACCCATCATTAACATTGTGTTAAAAATGAGGAGAACTTCGTATAAAATATATGATTCCTTCTTCCGTCTCAATTTTTGAAATTGTTTTTTTCAGATTGCTATTTTTTAATTCTTTTGGGTGATTGGTAAATGCCTAATATTTACCAATGACTAAAAATTTTTCCGAATTTGTTAGTTAAGTTGAAGTGATGTTTGAGGAACATGTTTTAGAAGATTGTCAAGTCAGGGGCGTGGCACAGTGATCACGCGCATGGCCTGCAATCTGCCGGCTCGAGCTTCACTAAGGCGACGGAAAACGAAGGTAAGTTGTCAGATCTAGCTTTATGACAGTGGTCAGGTGAGTGTCTCAGTTCTGTCCCCCACCACCAGGGCCGCCTTCTGCGCTGCGACCCTGGTTACAAACCAGCAGCGCACATACTCATAACGTCATAACCACTACAAAGCAGTATTTTCGCTTACGAACTAACATACCCTACTGTTCCCCAAACCCTTCTCAAACAATGTTACAAATCTACACTCGTGACTTCCACGCGAGTTTTCTTAACACTCTCCGTCTCTGTTGGTTTTCCTGTGCCCTTCAACCTGTCTCTTCCTACAAGTGCAGACATGGCAACAGACCACCCTAACAGCTGCGATGCATGCGACCTGCCTGCAGTGAGACCCCCAACTACAGCGCACAGGGCTTGCCATACACAGAACTGTACGAGCCTGCAGTCACGAGGCCGTGCGGGGCTACTGGAACAGGGGCGGCTCCAGGCGGGGCAAGGACAACCGCCCTGGGCCCCGCGTCTGCCATTATCATTTTTATTTTCCTTTCTTGCAAATTTTTAAATATGGGCATTAATGGGAAAATAATTAAATCGTTATCGTGTAATTTAAAGTTCAGCTGAATTTTCATGAATTCACAATAGCAAAACTTTCGACATTTGTGTTGTCCCAAATAATGACGCCTTTTCATCAGAATTAAGATAGTTGGAATTTACACAATTTAATTAAGTATAATTCACCAGGAACAGAACGTCCAAATATCTGAAAATAAATTAGATAAGACATCGTCGAAATTTAAATTCCAAGTTGGCTATAAACATGAAGTTTTAAAGATTTCCCCCCCCCCCCCCTTCATATTTTCCTAGGGAGGGCCCCCGAACCCCCTTCCCACGTTTCTGAGGGTTATTCCATATTCCCCAGGCCAGGGGTCGGCGGACAGCGGCTCTTTACCTGTGATGTTGGGCTCTGCATCTCGCTGCTGCCACAGCGCCGCACAATCACGAGGCGTGTTCCAACCTGCGCGCACCTGCCTGGTTTTCTTGTTTTATCAGTAGAGCTCTACTAATGACTATCATATGTTATAAATTTACATTTTTCTCCTAGTAGCCTTTATTTTTAAGACTTTATACTGAATTTGTGAAAAAAAATTTCGATTTTGTCGTTTTATTGTCTTAAAATTACACATAGATACAGAGAAAATACATATTGCGGCTTTCTAAAATAATTGGAGAATCTGTTAACATAATATTTGGCTCATCTCTAAAGTCTGCCAACCCCTGCCCCTATAGGGCCTTTTTCAAAAAATATTAAGGCCTCGCATAAATAAATAGACCAGTGCTGCGCAAAATCCACGGCCGCCAGTGTACCTGAACAACTGTTCGGTACGAGTGATAGCCGACAGCAGGGAGGACGAGGTACTGGTCGGAATCACTTAGTGAATAGTTTTACTCGTTGCAGGCCACAAATAGCGCTGAAGAGGACGACAGAGGCGGCAGACCGTAATGGTTTTCTTCGAGATCCGAACTATAAACCGGGGCCAACGAGTCGCTGTTCAGCCCGTGCAGCCGACCCCACGAAGAGTCACTACCGTCAACGAGTCGTGGTGGGGACCCCGAAGGGCGACTAGAATAATGGATGGAGGCGCCGCAACGAGTTAGCTCTCCGCCAGCAAGTGTACGAGTCTGAAGTACGAGGCGCTCCAGTATAAGGTTTCTGCATTCGCCTGTCACGCTTTGACACTTAAGGAGCCGCCTAGTCAGTGGAGCTGTCCGACGCTTGCTAGTGTTATAGTGAGGTTTAGCCTCTAAGCGCAAGGCTCTGGACCGACGTGCAATTTTCTTGTCGTACAAGGGGCAAGAATAATATTTGAGCGGTGACCATAGCATTATATGGCGGATAATAAGGATTAAGGTGTAATGCAAGTACCTTGAGTGCTTTCAACAAACTCTACAGGATGTTTCATGCCTAAAAATTATTCTTAACGCAACGCATTTTCACACTTGTAAGAATACAGTTTCAAAACGAAAACAGAGCGGTTCATCCGCTCTCAGCGTATTGTTAACTGCTTTTCGTAAACAGACACCACTCGGATATCTTGAGCAGTTTTCAAATCTCGTGGTTCCCCCCTGAAGCTCTGCACACCGCATGTGCGCCCAGGTAGGCGGATCCCTCGCGGGAGGTTCGTCAGCCGAGCGAACGGTCGCCTGACACTAAAGCCTCGCTTACACTGGTCGAGTAAGCTGGGCCGAGCACTCTGCCTAGCAAGTGCTTACCCTTCCACTAGCCCGGCCGTTCACACGAAAGTGCGAAATGCGCGACAGTGGTCTCACATTGGTACAGTGACAGCCACTTCACTCGACCAATGGAAACCAGGCTTCAGGAGCGCGCATCGGCGGAGCGAGTGGGACCGCCTGCATGCAGCGAGCAGAGCAGCTTCGGGGAGCGACCACACGCTGAGCCAGGCGAGAGCAAGGAGCAAGGGACGTGGCTCAATGTCCTGTCACACTGTCATGTTATCACTCCCAACACGCTGTGCCAAATAACAAATATTTTGCTGGATGCAATCAGCCAATCAAAATCATGCCTATCGAAAATGGAAAAGACATCCCGTTTCTTCCACAACGAATCTCTAAAATGGGGAAGAACACGTGCGCGATTAAAGAGGTTATAAAAGTGAAAAAACTAATATAATTTAAATATGAATGTCGTGTGCGAAATAATTTTATGTGCAAAAAGGTAATTATATTTCTCTAACTTAACACCGAGCATGTATTTTTATTATGTAACAAATAATAGAGTTATATTTGTATATGTAAAAAAAAGTTATAAATATACAAATATCATAACAAGTCCGAAAATTTCATCCAGCAATAGTATGCGTTACTTACATAATTTCAAAATTAGATTAAAATGGAAAAATTTTAGATAGCTCAAAGCATAAATAAACTTTGATAGTGTGACATGATTTAAAACATGCTTAAGGTTATATGCCAACAATAGATAAAGTTTGTCCTGTGATTTATTTATCGTAAGGGCAAACAATATCTTCACAGGAAACTGGAACCTTTTAAAGGATATAGGCAAATCTGTTGGAATCATCGGGATTCGCGGAATGTGAGCGAGCTGTCCGGCCGCGGGCCCAGTGATGATTGTTGCTACAATCACATTGTCTCGTAATTCCTTTATCAAAAGTCTTGTGCCATTACACATACTGGGAGGGCTTAAATTTCTCAATAGCATAATGGGAGTACCTCCTTTTAATTTTAGTTCGTGGGGTGGCAAGCCGGCAGGATTAAGGGAATTTAAAAATTCTTGTGGGTAGTGCACTGTATCTTCGATGTTGCACACGGTGTTAATAGATTTGTAACATTTAAAATCACCCGGTACTTTTTCCATAATTATTTTATTTATCTCATTTACTGAGTCGTTTCTCGGAGACACTATCGCCCTCGAACAGAGCCAATTGAGATTTTCGATGTCGGGATAGATTGTGTCTATCAGAATTTCTAGACTGTTAACAGTTTGAGCTAATTCATTGTCCAACAATACTTGGGGGCTATATAAAATGTTGAAAAAATGTAAATAAAAAAATACTAAGTAATATGTCTCCCTTAAGATTAAATAAGTTACTTTAATAAAAAAAAACATGAACAAATTCAGATTGTAAGTATACATAGATAATGTGATACTGTGTTTAAAAAAATATAGAAATGAAACAACAAAAAATATAAATAAAAGGTAAAAATATATAAAAAACCATGTACACCCGTGCGAAGCCGGGACAGCCGCTAGTAATGAGAGAAACCCCCTTAACTGCCTAAAAATTAACCTGTATACATTTTTTTTTTACAAAGTTTGAAACAAAAATATTTTGAAGCTTTAATTTATTTGAATTTGAATATTCAATGCTTTGCACAACACTAAAAAAAATGTTTCTCTATCATTATTTAAAATTGAATAAGAATAAAATAATTTTGCTGTTGCAAAAAAATTACTTTATTTTATTTCTGACTACTAGAATTCCTTACACTAAGCGCTATTATTCTGCTTTGACTCTGCCACTACCAATGACAAAGTTTTGATGTTTTCATAAATATATGTTAGGTAGTAATTGCTGAAATAAGGGGGATATTTTGCTTTATCAAAATGTGATTCTAGAGTGAGCTCAGTATTTGTAGCATTGAAGGCCACTGCCCTTCCCAATATATCAGCTGATTATGTAGACTCAAGGCCATGGTGACCTAGTTTTGTAAAAGTTTCTGATACTTAAGTTATTTTTATTGAGAAAAACCATTCAACTATGTTTTTACTGGTTTTAACATTGTTAGGTTACTATTCAAGCAAATAATTATTTTTTTAAAAAATTTATTTCACTTAAATGTTGTTTTTATAACTGTATTTCTGCATGTATATTCATTTGCAAGTTTTTGTAACATTTATAGAACATTAGATATTGTTCTAGAGGAATAAAGGACTAGAGAGAGGTGCTAGATATTAGGGCACCAATTTCCCAGACAGTTCTTCAACTACCGACATGTTTTGGTTCTTTACATATGAAGTTCTTATAATGGGAAAATCTGCAGGTATAGAGAGCTGAAAATTTATCAGGGTGTTTTGCCAACCAATTAGAAATTACTTTGTGATTTGCATGTTTTTTTTTATAGAAACATCTAGAAGCAAGGGTAATGTATATTATATGATATTGTGTCCTTGTAGGTAAGAGCTATGTTGTGATTGGTTGCTGAGGTCACGTGGCTGTTGGCAGTTGCGTAGCTTCGTCAGTTTATTTGAGTGCTGTGCTGGTAGGTCGTGCCATTTGGCAAATCCAAATAACATGAAAATACAGGGTGGACAATTTCACGTCTGGGTGCCGGGGCCGTGCCGGTCTTAAATTAATATATATATATATATATATATATATATATATATATTCAATTTTCAGATATTTCAGTTATAAATTATGCCTCAGATGAGCGGTGCAGACCCAAGAGAAGTGTTTTTTTTTTTTTGTCGTACTTGGGCGACAAAGTTGCTATGGACATTATTTTATTAAGGCACAGGACTGTGAGGAATAAGCGACAATACTGAGGGTTTTATTTCTAGGACAACATAGAATCATATAAAGGATATGTAATTTTGACATAATAAGAATAAATGGCCAAATTAATTTTTACTATTTTATTTTATTATAACCATGAACAATTTCAAGTAAAATAACATTCAGACAGAACTTTACATCTACCTACCTGCAATATCTGACAACATAATTTTCAAGTGTTTTTTGTACATGCAAGGAACGATTGTGACTTGTTACGCTGTTATTTCATGCTGCCATTTAAATCTACATGTAGCATGCATGTGTTCATGGGATGGTGGATAAACTTCCAAGCATGTACTTCCAAATATTACGCATGCGACTCCTCTCTTGCACTGACTGAATAAATGCAAGCAGAAACTATTTTGAAATTAATATTTTATATTTTAGCTCTCATACAATAAAAGAAAAACATTTGACTGAATTTCAATTCAGCTTCAAAAAATTGCTTGGGCAGATAAATACATTTAACAGAGAAACAATTTTTTTTTAATAATTATAATAAAAACTGGTATTTAAGTTACTGCTAATTCCCAAACAAAAAATACAAATTACAGAAAAGAGTAAGAGTAGATACTTCAATGAATCGGATAAGTAGATGATCTGTTTAATTTTAAGGAAACTGATTTATTTAAAAATTTCTAAGCATACTACAATTTTTGTACTATTTCTGAATGGATTAAAACTATAAACTCACTGATCTAGATAGGCCAACATACTGTTGCCAATGAAAAAAGCATTTTTTTTCTCTCTCTGAAAATGTAAGACCGTTGGGATTGTGGGAATGCGAGGAATGTGCGCCATCATTTGCCCAGCTGCTGGTCCTATCAGTAAGATGGTTTCAATTGTGTTCCTTCTGAGTGCTAAACCTTGTAATCTTGTCCATCTGCAGGTTTGGAGGGCGAAAGTTTAAAGTTTCAATAAATTTTTCATTTGCATTATTGCATCATTGCATGCTTTTTATAACTATGTGATATCTGTAACTCTTTAATCAGCATAAGCTTACAGAGCTATGATTTTAGTTACAAATACTGCTATATCTTACAGAACCATATATTTTTTTTAAATATATAAAATTAAACATATCCTATTTACATTTTCTTTTCGCCACTGAAAGATTAGTACAAATAAAAATGGTAACAAAATAAGTTTAATACACACTCAATTTATTTATATCTGCACTTCCAAATCTCTTTGGTATAACTTTATTTCTTCCCGATATGCATTCCTTCAAGATATACATACACCTAAGGTGTATTTGCTTAGTATTATTTTTAAGTATTATATAATTAAATTTTTGATAAATTTTTAAAAATAAAATGTAGCCTATGTCCACCTGGAATAATGTGATAACAAAGAATGAATTATTGAAATTGAAAACGTAGTTTTTGAGTTTACTTCGGACAAACTAAAGTCAACCAGGGTTTCGCCCCCATGAACCTGGTAAGAATCTCCTTCCTTCCCTGACCTTCGCCATCTCTTCCTAGCATTTGTACTAATGCAGTATGTAAGCATGTGTGTATGTTTAAACAGTGTTCCACAACTCTGGAAGACTCCCAGTCAGCAGTACTGTGATTCCCTTTTAAGTAAATCAGTAATGTAATTGTAGCTTTTATTTTGGCCCCTAAGGGTATGTGTTTTCAGAAGACTGACTTGAAGTGCCCAAAAAATGTATTTTAATTGACAAGGCGTATTTCACAAAAAACAGAGTTGAATGATCTTGAACGAACCCCAAGTTTGCTGAAGGAGACCATATTTTAAATATTAATTACTAAAATAGTGTATGTTAATAATGAGGGCATGAAAGGACATGCCTCATTTATGCAAGTGATTTTATGTGTTACTTTTAGGTCACCCATGGCACCAATTTAAATAAGCTAAATTGATTTCTTCCTCGGTGCTAAGATGCTGTGATGCCGAGGAAAGCGTGCTCTGTCAACCCAGTCTGACATCACTGGTTGAAGTAGGACACACCAGCACCCGGAGACTTCATTCGTTGCCATCACTGGCCAAATAATTCTGTTTCAATGTTTAATTTATTTTAATCTTTTTCTTAATGTCCTTGGGGCCTGCCTCGAGCAGCAGACGACTCAATTAATTATTATTTTCTTCTTAACGGAATTTTGAAACCAAACTACGTAAATCTTTAGTGTGACCGTGAGTGTGGCTTGCACGTCATTAAACCGATTTGTGTCTTACAGTTTTGGAACAATGTTAATCAAGATGTGTACATGGGTGTGTTGTAATTGCCAGTGACAATAAAAATAAGTGTTTGAAAAACTTTCTGGCCACATACTACCGACCAGCCGCAGGTATCAAGCACGTGGGACACCTTAAAGGCCCACTGTAACATCCTATGCTTATAGCATGCATGATGCTGAGAGCGGGCCAGGTCATGGTAATTTTCTGTTAATAAGGAGGGTCCGAATTTCGCTCCCCACACGGGCAACTTAAAGCCCTGAGAGGTCCGTGTGCTCTTAAATATACGGTGGCATCCATTTAATACCTTTCCGCAACAAAACATAACCCTCTACCGAACAAAAACAACAAAACAAACAAACTAATTAAATTTTTGTCATATTTGTATAGATTAATACAGATAAGTTTTAAATTTGTAAACACTATTGACTCGCTTTTCCTCCCCCACTATTGAGCAGTCTCTTCCCCCGCCCATTTTTAAATGGTATTGTTTGTATATTAAATAGTTATTTTATTATTAGTTATACTTAACTATTTAAAAAATATATATTTTGAGATACGTCAGTATTTTCGGAAGTCTGAAACACTACTTTAATAGGTAATTCATCTGACGAGAGCGCAGAGAGCTACGCCTCACCCTGGTGCCGGTCGCCGAGGGCGTAGGGCGCGGGGCGGACACCAGGCCCACCTCCAGCCGGCCCCCGCGGCTCCACCTGGGGTAGCTGCCGGTGAGCGGTGGCAGGAGGGGCTTGTCGTGCGGCGCCTGCTTGGCCGAGGCCGGCAGGACGCTCAGCGCACGCAGGTCCGAGGATCTCATCGCGGCATCACCTGCTGCAAGGGAGAACCCCGCTGCTTCCGGCCACCATCCACTTTGGAGTCGATACATGTGCCGAGGAATGACCAGATGAGAATGGAGCATTGAGAGAATAAACGGAAAACAGGAGTAACCTGTCTGCCAGGTTCCCCACTTGCAAGAAACGTGTGGTGGACACTGCTAAAAATCAAACCTAGATAATCAATGAGATGACTGTTTCTTTACGTCTTAAGAGGGCACATTATCTTCCAATAAATTTACCAGAAGCATGAATCATGAGTTACGACTTAGCTTCACACATGACATCGGATGATTGGTTTTTAACCAATTCGGTAATTTTCTTACGTCATGGCTTTTCTGTGTATAAATTATTTAATTCCACGAACACTTTTTTAACACTAAAGACGTTTCTCTATTTATCCTGAAACCAGCGTTGCTAAATTCTGACTGGTTTTTTTGAAAAATACCCATTTATAGGTTACATTAGAATACCTGTGCATTGATATTGCCGCCACAATTTATTGTTGTTATTTATTGACCCATGTGGGTCTGTGTGTTTGTTTATGAGAACTTTAATATCTCTCTCTCTTTCTCTCTCTCTCTCTCTCTCTCTCTCTCTATATATATATATATATATATATATATATATATATATAAAACTTTAATAATCAAAGTAGTTAATATTTTGAGTGTATTGCAATTTTAATGAAATTTTAAGGTTTATACTAGACATTCTTCTATGTACCCTGTAAACAGCATTTCTTAATCCTTAGTGGTTTCTGAGAAATTACAGTTTGATAGCCTATGCAGTGAAGCGGCCGCTGCTATGTTGTGTTTTAACTGTGTTGCCAATCTTGTGGTTTTACATACATTAGGAATGTGTATTTTTTTATTTGGATATTGTAACACTATGTAACGTAAATAATAACTTAAAAGTTTGGTAGCACGTAAAGTGCCGTATAAAAGGAATAATTATGTTTGATTAATGCAATGACAATTCCTTTTATACGTTAGGTTACATGCTAGGTACATGCTATCGCACATAACATGTCCGCACTTCTCGCCACCATACTGCTTACAAAAATCCCTGTCAAGGATTGACGCTTGGGTTTGGATGAACAGTAGGGACTCATGTAATTTTTTTTTAAGTTAGGGAGGAGCTTTCTTGCTTTGGTTGGTTTGCTGCTGCCTGCTTTAAAATTCTTTCCATTTGTTGGTTTAAGGTTTCAGATTTTATAGAGCTGGGAAGGGGGGGGGGGAGGAGTTAAGAAATCTCCCCCTCTCTTGCGTACACCTTTGGACATTACTTTGGTAATGTATGACCTACTGCATGATGGGCCTGATGCTTTCCACATCACACTCAGACCCTAAAACTTCAATAAGACACCAGACTGCCAATGTCGTTACTTGATAGCATCCTTTCGGATATCTCAGTTTTTTTATTTTTCAGTAGTACTCAAAATATTGTGAGAACATGATTTATTTTTATATAAAAACTCAGCAATAGACTTAAAGAGCTGGAAAAGTGTGGCAACATGGACTCGCCAGACCAGTGGAAACCAGGCAATGGCTAACATTATCTTAAGTTTTAAAAAAATGAGACAGTGCAAATGAATTAAAGACAATAAAGAACAAGAAGATGGTCCAGTAACAAGAAGCTTACAGTTGACAACTGGAGTGTTCCGAGCATAACTTGATAAAGTCCATTGAGCCAGAATGTTCTACTGCCATTATGAGGCCATCCCTCTCCCACCATCCAGTGTGTGACTCGTGTGTACCAGTGCCATCAGTGTGAGAGGTGATTGCAAGTGGTCTGGGAGTGTACTTACATTTGTTCAGAGTTTTATATTTCTACTATAAATGGTTTTATGAAGAATGTTTTCAATCTTTAAATTTATTAAGTTCTGAACAAAATAATTTTGATTACATATATTTAAGCTTTATTGTGTTTTACCAAGCTGTGCCGTGTATTAGGGATTTAGGCACGTTATTTAAAATTTTGTAAGCTTAAATATTTTTGGAAATATTTTTTTTTCTCTCATCTTATTTTCTTTACGGCCAGGCCCTCAGCCTCTGTTCTCAGAGGCGAGCTGATTTTCTTTCCCAGCCTCATGCTAGGCTAGCATTCTGGCTAATATTTCTCCCGCCTCCAGGCACGTCGGGACCGGTAACTTTATTTCTTCGCGTGACTACCTTTTGCCTAGAGCAGCTTGTGAAGCAGTGCTGAGCCCTGCTAACTCTGTCACGAATCGGTATAAGGTTCAATAGCAGCAAGACACGACAGGAGGATCCCGTGGGCCTTGCGTCCCACAGACCATGCGTTTTTTGAAGCCATCCCCCTCCTGCTCACCCACCCTTTTTTCTCAGAAGAGAAGCCAGGAGCGACGACCGCACGGGTACGTTAACCGAAGTCAAGGCCATCTCAGGCTTCACAGCCGCAGTTACGATTCTGGACTTTAACGGCATCTAGCGACGACTGAGTTCACTAACGCCACTTGTGGGCGCCGGCAGCGCCGACACTACCGCGCTCGCGCGGAGGTAACGACAACCTCTCTCCCCTCCTTATGTCTCAGGCCGCTAGGTGGCACCACTGGTTACTCCATTACCCCCTAGCCTGACACACTCGTCGGCCACAAGTCGATTTTTTAGTACTTCTTCTCGCCACCAAAAGATAGCGCCTCAGTCGCGCAGTCACTCCAGTAAGATCTAATTTTTTTATGCCGGACACCTTCGGGTGGACTCTGTAATTTTCGGCTCAGAGCCTACCCCCCCTCCCATTCTCTAGAGACCCCGCGCTTATGATATTCTGGTGATATCCCGCTCTGAACTTACTTCGGTGCGCGCCTTCTGACTGACTGGTACCGTTTGTATCTGCGATCTTTGGCGAATCATCGACATCGCATCGTATATTATGAAGTCTTTTCAGACTAGAGGGATGGAGTCCCTATCTAAAATTATTAACCAGTCAGTAGTTTAGTTGAAAGTAGAGAAACTTAGTATTTTTTTAATATTTTTTAAAAATTAATCATGATGACTTCCGTGGCTACCGCGAATCGTGGTTCGAGTTTTCGGAGACGAGACGCCCTCTCCTGAGCGCCAGGACCAACACCCTGTTTTGACAGGGTTCCAAGTTTGGGGCAGCCAAAATCCTCTGCCAGAACCTCTGGAGTTGGTTCCTGAGCAGAACCCACCACCTTTAGGCCAACTACCTCGATCACCGTCTACCTACAGCCCCGGGTGATACCCGCATAATTCTATTATTCTATTCACGAACTCAAAAAAAAATAGTGTAACCCAGTTAAGACAGCGGACAGTAAAAGCAAGTCGAGGAGAAGAAATTTATATTATGTTTTGGCAAGGACTATAAGTACAACCTGTAAAGTTACCAATGTTAATTTCATTCATGTTTTTAAATATTGTAATTTTTGTTAAGCATTCAGGGCCGGCCCGATAGGAAATAAGTTCAATTAGTAAATAAGTGTAATTGTGAGGAATGTAAATAAGATCACTTATCAATGAATAACAGACGTTACTAAGGAAAATTTAATCTATAAAAAAGAAAGAACAATGATTAATAAAATAAGGAAGTCTATAGACGTAACAGTTGTTTTTATTTATTTAATATATAATAACGATCCTTTTTCTCCCAAGTGTTCGTAGGGAGTCTCTAAATTTTCTTTGTTTACTCCTAGTGTCGCCTCTGATGTTGACTTTTATAGCTATTAATTCTGGGCCCCAGTATTCAGAGTTTCCAAATCTTTTTAACTACTTATTTAATTATTCTTTAAGACACTTGGGGTATTACAAAGCAAAGGTAGTGCCAGGCGGGCAAGCATCCCTGAGTCGGCCTAGGCACATGACTCTTTGCTGTTTGAGACTGCGTGCTGTTACCCATAGAACCAACACAGCTTCCTCAGTCAGTAAAATTTATCTTTTCTTGTGTAAGCTTTAAGGTTGTATCTAACTAAAATGGTGATGATACCTAGCTATCTACCAGCCAACATCCCTAGGCAACCTCGCTACTAACGCTGCAGGTACCCACGCGTGTCGAAATCCTGTATGCAGTGCCTGTGCGAACCACGTCACCAAACACACAAGGAACTGAACCACTGTCTGCTTACATTATTCTAGCTCAAGTCACTCAAAGTTTGAGACAAGCCCCATGTATATCCTCACTGTCCTGCCATGAGCTCCTTCTTCTTGACTTGATCTAACGACAGTGGATCAGTGCAGAGCCTCCAAACAATGCAAGCTGGTGCCCTTCCCAACTAACATTTACTCCATCAATCATTTCAAAACCCGGATGGCAAGCCATGATGGAGACTCACAATTGTTTAATAACAAAAATGTGTTAACAACTGTGTAACATGATTATTGGGAAAAGGCAAGGTTTCCATGTTTATCAAGAAGGTAAATATGCCCGTGCTCTGCTGGTTCGTAAACGATAACGGAGGCAAAAAAGGCATGTACATAAATGCTTGTCAGGAATCTGAGCATGAGTTAATAACTGTCATACAATTTCATATTACACGCCAGTATGAGGGAAGTCAGAAAACCAGACTGCAGTAAAACTGCAAGTTTTCTCAATACAAACAGGGACAATTCTTTTGAGTTGTTCAATATTTGAAACTATTTTTTGGATAAAATATGTGATTATTAAGAAAACGTAATGATTCTTTAAAATTATGTTTGTCAGTGGGCAAAAATTTCAGAACAAGAGGTTTATTTTAAACTCATGAGACCAAATCAAGGGTGAAGAAGCTTGAACTTAGTAGCAAGCTGGTTGATCAGGCAGTTGAGATTGTTAAATACGGTACTGTGTATTTATGGCTAGGCAAACCCACAAAAAGAATTCCTTGACTTTCCCCTAACTTTGCCATGTATACCATAATTTTTCCTCCGACCACATAATACAACAATATTTAATTGTTATGGCAACCAACTAAGTTAATTGTCGCATTACTTCCTAAAAAAAATTTACCAAATTTTATGAGAAGCAACCCATTGCTTTTCTTACAGATTTCCCAATCTTATACCAAAAAATGTTTAAACATCTACGAAAACCTGGAAATCATGAACAAAAATATATGCTACTTATATCACACCCTGAAACTCCAATACACATGTATTTCAGCCTCACAAGCCATATGTATACTTATGGATGATTGTGATCAATCATCGTACAATCTCAAGTTTCAGATACATATCAGTAAAATAAATGAATCAGCAGAGGTTGGCTAAGGGGAACATGTTGTAAGGACAAGTGAATAACTTGCAGAAAAAACCACATGGTGTTCATCAACAATTATGTCACATCATATTCTATCGCCTGCAAGAGGAAAAACATCCTGGCATGGGTACTGTGAACCATGCACACAAGAACAGTTTTTAAGTTGAGTGAAGATAAACATCCTGGTGCGGGTACTGTGAATGTTCACACAAGAACCTTTCTAAGTCGAGTGAAGATAAACAGTTCAAACTTGGGCAATTCGATTACAGTGTTATTGATAACTGTGTCTCAGTATACCTATAGGTGAAAGGGCGAGTGGGTAAATTTTATGTCTAGTTTTCACTGTCCAGAAGACACAGTTAAAGTTAAGTAAGGGAAAATGATGGTACAAAAATTAGAGATCTGTGCCCACAAATTTTCACCACAAAAACTCAAACCGGAACTATATTGATAATTTTGACAGACTGAAAGGCAGGGGCGGCTCCAGGAATACTTTTTGGGAGGGGCTATCATATAAAGAAATAATTAAATAGCAAAACATGACATTAAATAAGTTATAAGTCATGGTCTCAAGTACTGAAATTAAAAAGTTTCAAATAATTTTTGATGAAAGAAAAGCTAAATATATGAATTTTAATATTTAGTACGTAACCCTAAACTATGCTCCAAAAAAAATTAAATTAAAATTCAGGTTATGCAGAAGTAGGCTACTTGTCGAAAAGAGGACTGTGGTCTTAATTGTCGCAGTAAAAAATGGTGGCCAAGAATTGTTTTTTCCATTTCTGGGACTGCTGTCTTGTAGATGCATTTGTTATTCACAAATTGTTGTCAATGGAGAAACTCAAAAGAACTTCAGGATAAGCATTTACATGAAGCTTTTATCAAAGCAAATAATGGAGAAATATGTAATTTCACCAAAGAGGAAGTTGTCAGTGGCCAGATGAAATTTGTGGTCACAAACTACACGTAGACAAGGCCATTTGACTGGAAGCCAACCAGCATACACTAGAACAAGGCATTTCAAGGAAATGTGTGGTGGCATCAAAGAGATACCGGTAAATATGTAGTTTAGCGGTATTTGCGAAAAAAAATATTAAAAATCAGAAAATACTTTTATTATATGCTCTTTAACGTCCTCTTTTCATTAAAAGTGGCGGAGATAAGAAATTCCAAATACTTTAGGAGATATCAAATTTTTAAATTTCATCACAATACCAGTGCATTCATGTGGCATACTCCATTGTTTCTTGTTTACGAGTATCTATTTTTTTATTGGATAATGATGACACGTGATTGTTCGTGATAGGCCAGAATTCAAATGAACAAAAAAGTGATTATAGTTCATTTATTGTTTAAAACGGTGTATTAATTATCGCCTCCAACTTAGGTGAGTATTTAACGTTTCTAATATTAAAGTCTTATTTGTTATTTTGATATTGTTGCGCAAGTAATAAGTAACAAAAAATTGTTTACGTGAGTTGTTACTGTTCATCCTTTGTCCCAGTTTGTTAGGTCAGGTCAGTTACATTATAAATACTTTAAAACTAAAGAACAATTGAAATTAATTCATATTATTTTTAATGTACCTACGCTTAGTTTCTAAGTATTTTGAGAAACTGGCCTGACCTAATCGACCATTTTCATTAATTAGGCATTCAGAAACACATGGCAATAAAAAAAAAAGCACGGTCGAATGATTACACGGGTCTTGTATAGCAAAATAAGAACGGCGATATCTCCTAAAGTATTTGGAATTTCTTATCTCCACCGCTTTTAATGAAAAGAGCAAGTTGAAGAGCATACAATCAAAGTATTTTCAGTTTTTTAACATTTTTTTTCGCAAATACCGCTCAACTACATATCTACCAAAACATGTGGTGTTGCACTTTTCTTGAGGAAGGACATAACTTGCTTCCACGACTTTCACACAAGATAGTTTGATGACATATGTGCTTCTGTTTGTAAGGATTTTGTAAATATTTTGCTCTACAGTCTGTGTTGTATGTCATAACCTAATTTCTTGGTAATTGTCTAGTTTGGGAGGTGGTAATGTTGATAACCACTTTACATTTGTCTTTTTCTCAGGCAGTAGGCTACAATTATTATTATAATTATTATTTTGTAATTTTTTGAGACTCTTTGTATGTGCAGCTAACATAAAATCACAGAAAATTCAATTCTAAAAAAATTCATGCCTCTCAAAGAGCTAATAAAACCTTCTCATTGTAACCTAAAATTAAATATACCATTTATATAAAACGATCTCAGTTCTCACCTGTATGAGTGTCAGAAACCACTTCAAATAGTTACAAATGAATCAAGTGGCTACTCCAAAACAATTTATTAGAATAATAAAAAGCAATAAACTAAATTTCTGTGATTGATTGCACTAACAAAATCGAACTAATTGTTTATATCATAGACTAGACGACACAACACCAAGTCAAAGATTATCCACCTACGGGACCAAGTTAAGTAAAGTATAGGCGATTCTCGCACACTATGCAGTCATTAACATCAAGTTTGTGACGTAATATAGAGGTCTGTGAGTGGGCTGGGATGTTGCCACTCCAGGGTAGCCATACGCGGTGGTAAAATAAACTCGTCATTGAGAAGAAACTATCCTACCAAACTCCATAAAAATTTTCGGTTCTGTTCCAAGGCTTCTGTTCCTTAAGGTAATCATAGCCTCTAATAGTTTGACGCCGACCGCCGATGCTCCCTCTGGTTCGCACAGGCCGTTATGTCACAACAACACCTCTTAAGTGCATCGAACACTCCCGAGCGTGATTTCCGCCGAGTGTGTAAAAGTGCGCCGCGACGACATGGCCCGGCCTGGTGTGGCAATGCGCCGAATTAAATATGTAATTATTCTGTTCAAATCAAAAACAACCAATTTAATAACAATTTCAACATAATTAATTCAAGGAAAATCATGTATAATTGTTTTATAATCATATATTGTGTAACATGTCTTTTAAGCCCAAAACTGGCCGGATCTGTTTTCCCACGCTCCACGCATTTAGGCGCGAGGACGCGGGGTGGTCTCGAACTCAGTTACCGTCGGGAGCTCGCAGGGGTCGGACGCTCCGCGAACGTCGAGCCATCAACTTTCGCGCTACATCCACATATCAGCAATAGTGTAAGTTTTAATATCCTTCTTCCAGCTCGGCGCCGATCCCACCCAGCCGCACGATATTTCGTGCGACTCGTAACTAATTAATTTTATCCCAACAGGGAATTTTACATATTTTACGTAATTCCATGTCCAGTTTAAGGACAGCGTAATTGAGGTACACAGCTTTTCGGCTTCAAAGCCAATTAATTGTTATCGTCGAAGACTCTTAGCAACGTGTGTCGAGTTCTTACTTGTGAATTTACGTCTCTTAACTTTCATCGTCTGTAAATGTGTAACTTGTAACGTGCAATCTAACTGAGTAATTTCTGATTAATAAGTGACTGTAACGTGTATGATTCCAGTGTACTGGGTTACGTACTTTTCGGGACCTTAATATTTCGCCACAGGTTAGATTGCAAATATCTTTGGAACGTCCGTTTGTATGTGCTATTTTCCATGTTAACGTAACTGCCTGTATAAGGTCTTGCAGCTCAGGAGATCTGTGGTTATCCGCCGCGCCATTCACATGTATAATCGACCACTGTATAAGTCCGTGTACACCACTTGGCAACCTATCCGGGTCGCGCGTACCGTTTACGTGGAGAAATACGCGAGTCGCAGCGGTCAGACAACAGAAGCGGCCAGTACCTGGACCAACAAGTGTATCGGTTCTGAATAAATGCAGTGTCGTGTCAAATCGTTTACCAGTTATTTATAAGGTGTCCTGGGTGGCCTGAACAGCCCGGGCAGGTTTCGAACAGAAACGCGCTCCTGCCTGCAGCCACGAGGCCGAACCCCCGTTAAAACCCCTGAGATCACTTTCAACATTAATAATCAATTTAAAAACTTAGGCAGCGGGAGTGGGGTGAAGTTCAGTCTTTAATAATTCATTCACTGTAATACTTCAGAAAAGAAATAAATCTTATCCGAATACATAGGGATATGTCCACAGCACATACATCCATAAATCCCTTAGCAAATGCATATAGATGGACAATTGGTCGTACTGCTGTGCATGTAGCCATTTCGAATCGTGATATCTACGAATATTCAGTAAAACATAAATAACAATAACCAAGCAACAAAAAATTATTTGGCATAGTGGTTATAAATGTCAGCGATCAAATTAAAAAGTTTGCAACGAATTTCCAAATATTATAAGTATTTCGTCTTTCGGTCCTTTTTATTAACTTTTTATTTGACTCATTTGACTTTTCACTTTCGATTATAAAATTTTAAATAACTTTTATGCTAAATAAACTTAAATAATATTAAATACAAACGAAATAAAACACGAGTCCGAAGCTAGGTATATGTCACAAGGTGATTTTAAAGTTCACCAGGTGATTTGGTACAATGTTTGTTATTGAAGAATATTTCTTCCTAATAACATTATGATGGTAATGTAAGCATATTAATTGTGCACTAAGAATCATATATCAAACATATGTTGACTAAATGTTGGTGGAAATAACCATTTGCTCAGAATAATTATTTATGTGACATGCCTCGGATTTAACAATATGCCACACACCGTGGCGCATAGAGCACGAACAACCCAAATTGTGACAGTTCGCAGTGCCTAGTTGCTTACCAGGGCGTCAGAATGTTCCCTAAGTGTGTCCGGCTGGCAGGCGAGCTCTCAGTCGAAAGCCTTCTGACTGTGCTCGCTGCAACTCCTTCTGTGCCATGGGTAACATTACCATGTCGAGTGGCTGATAATATAGGTCTTAAGGGGTATCCATGACACAGTGCCCAACCAATTGGTTGGGAGATGTAGAGGATGAATGACAACACCCTCCCCCAGAAGACCACGTAGGTCACCTCTTTAACTGAAATTACACAGCACTCCACTCCACAGGAACCCGACAAGTGTCACAGCTGTGTCGGTGTTCTGATCGAGGTCTCAGGTTGTAACTGGGAGGTGGCTTTCCTTGAGGTGGCTCCTCTTGCAGCTCCATCACGACAGTATCTCCACTGTCCTCACCAAGTATCATCTCCACTCCAGGGAGGTGCTGTATAAGGCTCTGGTTGAGCACTGTGGTGTTTGGTCGTCTGTGGGTTCTTCTACTTGCAAATTGAAGGTAGCTTCTGAAAGAGATAAATCCAGAGACCACCATATGAATTTGGAATAGACTGCATCCTCGGTCATTTCCTCATTCGGCTCCCACACCACATAAAGCTGACTCTCAGACCTCGCACTGTTGTTTGCTAGTCCTGGCACATCAGACTCCAAATACGCTGCTGCCAGTGGCACTAATGGACATCCTCGAAAGTTGGGTGAATGAGACAGCTCCTGCTCTGGGTGTTCATCTGGGACTAATGAAGTGATTTCTAGGATGACATAAGGGCTCTGGACAGTGGGTAGGATAGCCCAGTCCATGAGAGGGTCACTAGGGTAGGATACAATCGGCCAGTCTGTAGAAGGTGGTGTCAGTGGTGCTGCAGTCACATTGTTCTCTGCCACTACAGCTTAAATCTGTGGCAATATGGCTTAAACCTGCGTTAGAGGCTCCTTCTGAAAAAGGTGCAGGTTTTCCCAGTGTATCTTGACTGTACGATGATTGTCGACGTGAACCAGGTAGGCTGTTTCTCCAACATAGTGGACAATAGTGTGTGGACCACTCCAGAGAGGTGCCAGCCCAGCACAGAAGTCGTTTCGGCCCACCAAGAGGGAGTGTTCTCAAAAAATACAATCCCCCAGTGGTCAACGTTGGTGGTGGCTGGCCAGAGATAGAGGTGTGGTCAACCAGGTACACTGCCTGATTGTGATATGCTTACCTGTGTACTTCTGTTCATGCTGCCTGAAAGTAAGTATCGACACTATTGCTAATCTCAAGTTTGGTAGCCATCACTCCCATGGTAGAAACAGCTGTTGATCCTGGAGAAAAAATGCGGGGCTGAACCTAGTAACCTAGTTGCCGCATTAGTTTAGCACCGAAGACAGAAAAAGACTGAATTAAGGTACATATCACAAGTGGTGTAATTATCTCCCACAGAGAGGCAGAATCATACCTTTAGTTTCTGGTTATGCTGTTCAGTTGGGTTGGCACAGGGGTGATACATTAGCATGGTGTAGTGTTTTACTAACCACTCATCGCACTAATATCGCCACCTAGCTTTTGCAAACTGTTAGCCATTGTCGGTCAACAGCATGGTTGGGTATTCATACTGAGAAAAGAACTCATCTTCCAGCATGTATCCAATAGTACCTGCCCGGAAATTTGACACTGGATAGGCCTCCACCCACCGGGTGAACAGGTCAGTCACTTCAAGTATCAATTGATTTCCTCTTTTGATTGAGGGTAGGGGCACATGTGTATGGGGAGACATCTGACCCAGAAGAGGGTGAGTACACCTTGTATAATATGAGTGATAAAAGCAGGCGTGGTCCACTGTGTGTGGAGGTTAGGTTGGATGGGAAACCAATCACCAGGGAAGTTGACACAGGAGCAGGTTACTCTATTATTAGTAGACAGACTTTCAAATGGTTATGGCCAGAAGAGCCGCCCCTGATGAAGGGTAATTTAGTGTTACGTACCTGGTCGGAAGAACCACTGGAGGTGTTGGGCACTAAACAATTGGAGGTGCAGTTCAAGGCCAGGAAAAGTATACCTCTGGAACTGTTGGTAGTACAAGGTAATGGTCCTAGTTTATTGGGCCGTTTGTGGCTAGAGCCCCTAGGAATAACACTAGTTGGGGTTAATTGTGTTGGGGTATGCTGCAATGACATGTTAGATATTATGTTGAAGCAATACCCCTTAGTGTTCAGGACAGATGAACTGGGAACGTACAGAGGATCAAAAGTGTCACTAGCGGTAAAACCCGGCAGTCAACCTCTGTTCAGGAAGTGCCGATCGGTAGTGTTTGCACTGAGGGGAAAGTTTCACTGTGAGATTGATAGACTGGTGGAATGGGGTGTGTATGAACCAGTAGCTTTTTCCAGATGGGCAACTCCATTGGTGCCTATAGTGAAACGTGATGGATCAGTGAGGTTGTGCGGAGACTATAAGAGCACAGTGAACAATGTTGCGTTAGTGGAAGTTTATCCCTTGCCTACTATCAACGAAGCTTTTGCAATGCTGGAAGGTGGACAGATTTTTACGAAACTTGACCTTGAGGAGGCTTACTTGCAGGTGATGGTGGACGAAGTTACGGCAGAGTTACTAACGGTTAACACCATGAAGGGGTTGTTTCGGGTACGGCGACTGCCTTTTGGGGTCAGTAGTGGCCCCGCCATCTTCCAGCGGCTAATGGAAATGTTGCTAGCCGGAGTCACTGGTACAGTGGTATTGTTGGACGATATTTTGGTCAGTGGTAGGGACGAACAGGAATTGATGGTACGTGTTGAGGAAGTGCTGAGGAGACTATAAAATGCAGGGTTGGTACTAAAAAGGTCAAAGTTTCAGTTTTCGGTGAATGCAGTTACCTTCTTGGGTCATCTGGTGGGTGGCAATGGGGTTCACCCCCTTCTAAGCAAAGTAGAAGCCATACATAAGGCACCAGTGCCACAGAACAAGAAAGAACTACAAGCTTTCTTGGGGCTGCTAAACTTTTATGACAGGTTCTTGAAAGGTCGAACTGAAGTTTTGGAACTGCTTCATTGGTTACTGGATGATGCTACAAGTTGGAAATGGACAGAGAGACATGTTGAAGCCTTTGAGAAGGCGAAACAGCTTTTGCAGTCTGACCAAGTGTTGGTACACTGACTTGGATAAACCGGTGATTGTGACATGTAATGCCTCGGACTATGGAGTTGGAGCAGTGTTGGCACACCAGATGGAAGGTGGCTCGGAGGCACCCATAGCATTTGGATCCAGGACATTGCAGAGAAGTGAAAGAAATTATGCACAACTTGATAAGGAAGCTTTAGCTGTAATGTTCGGAGTGACAAAGTTCAAGCAATACCTTATTGGCAGACCATTCAAGATTGTAACGGATCACAAGCCCTTGCTTCGGCTACTGCATCAAACGAAGGCCATTCCTGAGTCTCTGTCTCCAAAGTTGTTGCGATGGAGTTTACAGTTAGCCATTTTTTTAATACGAGCTTGAATATCGGCCAGGATCTCAAATCGGTCATGCGGGTGCATTAAGGGGCCCGCCTCGTGGCCGATTTTTTCACCGCTCGAGCTCAAGAGTTGTAGTTGTTCTTCCAAGCAGGGTGGCGAGTCGGAGAAACACTGCGCAGGGAGGATCGGCAGTCGGGGAGTGGGGGGACACAGCTCCGGCCACCTTCCTCTTCCTTTCTTTCTTGACGCGACCTTGAGCTCAGCGCGGGTGGAGGGGAGAAGGCAGACGCAGAGAATGAGAGAATGATAGCAGGCTGTGGTGATAGGAACTTGTAGCTGGCGACCGCTCGCTTCCCTGTCCCCAGCAATGCATATTTGTGTTCTGTATAATCTACACGCTAGGCTATCCCGTACAAGACGCACAGTATTAGCTTGTATTACGCCAACAGTTTCCCAAATTATTATGCTCTATCTGCTTATTATAGAAACACAAGTTTTGCAATTTTTAAGATCGATATAACATTACCTAAAAGTACAGACCTACTTAATTACTGGTAACTGAATGATACCATTTTATAGCTCTGCTTGAACCCATAAACATGCCCAGTTTAATACATTTTCCTGTCATTAAACTTTAGCCTAGATTTAACTTACATCGGTTTAAAAAACCTTGTTCTAAAGGGAGTATGTACAGGTAAAAAAAGTAAACATAATTTCTGATGAAAAAGAATTTTTGGAATTAGTTTTTAAAGGACTTGGAAGAAAACAATTTTTTTTTAAATTTAGTTGATAACCGAATCTGGAACATATGTTTCGTACATTGGCGTTTCAACTTCTTATACTTCAGAATATAATTCTCCAGTTATTGTTTGTGTAGGTTAGGTCCTTATATTATTCATTTAAATTAAGCCCATCACACAGCTGCCAAATTTATGCTATACCTTCTATTATACCCATGGGGATAAAAATGAGCAAAAGTTTATCTAGCAGAAGAGAAGAAATAATTAGTTACTCCATACACACGATACCTAGAATACTAACAGAAAACCAGCCAACGCATTTGCCGACAAATTATGCTTATTGGGCTAGGATAGACATGTTAATGTCCATTCAACCAATTACTGAAAATATATAAAAATCTCAGTGTATTTGAAAATAATGTAACCTGGTGGATGAACTTGGTATTTAATCTTCCTGACTTCACATGCAAAAAAAAAAAAGTTTTGCAGTATTAAAAAACAGAGCAATTTTAAAATTAATGAGGTTTGCTTAAATGTAGTTTATTTATTATATATTCATAAGTTTACATTAATAAGACAGCTCATTCAACTTATTCATAATATTAAGTGTGCTATTTTTATTGTACTAATTCCAAATGGTCCCGATTCACATATTTCATACGCACGTTCATACTGATTGGTTACTAACTTATTCTACTACTTTAATAAATTGTAACTAACAATTTTCGTTAACAAGTGAGACAAAGAAACACGCTCAGTTTAATGTAGTAGTTCGTATAATAAACTTAAATCTGAAGTGAAGGAAAGCCATCTCGCATTTTCGTTTAGACTAACAGGTGTGGGGTTTCTATGATTTGCTAAGTTTATTCAGTAATAATATATGGAGATTAATTTCCTAATAAACATAGATAACTAATTATTTGATAAAACTACTTGTATGAAACAATGAAACCAAAGGGCTTATCTATAAATTTAAAGATATTATAACAATAGGATAAACAAATAAAATATATTATTAGGTGTTTGCTTTAAGCATATTTTTGAATCAGTAATATTTTATCGAAAAAATATTATTTTCCATTACCTAAGTTGAAAAATAGCGCGCTTTATAGACACACATCCAAGTCTATGGGAACATTAGGAGGAGATTATGTATTAACAGTAGAGCAATGCTATGACTATTTAAGTTCACCAAATACATTTCAGAATAGTCCAATATCATAAAATTTCATTTAGCAAACTAATACGTTTCCTAATGTCTGCATAAGTTAATATATGCAGGTTTATGTTCTTACACGCGGGTCAATCATCTTGATAACATTGGCTCGTGACTAAAGCAGAAAAAATAAAACACGTTATAGAACAGTTAACTAATATTTCCGGTATGAAAACCTTTACTCCCAGTGTCAAACCTCTTGAAAGGGTTCTGAAATGCTACCCACACTGGAGCAGGCGCGCTAACAGAAAATTTGTATGGAAACTGGTAAGGAAATTAAGGGCCTGGTTTTATTTTTACGTCATTCATCAAAATTATAATTATGGACCGCTTTAAATTCACAAAGTATTAATACATGTGCCCTCTTAAATTGTTTCTATTTGAATGCTACATGTTGAAACATCTATATGTGGTCGCAATAGTAGGAGTGGCAGGCTGTTACTGGGACGATGTAAATATTGAAATGTAAACATTTCGCCAGTACCAGCCTGGGGGCCGCCATCTTGTCTCTTGGAGGCCACCATTGTTGTTGACATCGGTAAGGTTAATTCTACTACAGGTTGGGAAGATCAATGTTATAAGTTTGGCACACTATTTGGTTTCTCCGCCAGGTAGCAGTAGTGTTCCATGAGGTGGTCACTTTCATCTATTTCAATGTATTTAAATGGGCCGCTTGCATTTTTCAAAGTGAAATAACAATATGTGTAAAACTTGTCAGTTCGTTTTGAATTTAAAATTAGGATAGCTTAACTTTCATCTCTAAGTAGTTTTTAATTTAGTTTTTCAATATGCCTAAGTGTTGTTTTGTGCCCGGTTGCAAAACTGGATGTTGTAGAAAGTACGACGCAAGCATTAAAAAGTATTTAAGGCTCCTGCAGACGAAAAAATAAGAGAATTATGGAACAGAAAGATCCCAGTGAGTGATAAGGACTTGAGGAAAGCTGATTATGTTTGTGAAATTAATTTCGAGGTTCGTGAAAATAAATAGTATATCCTAACCAATTCCATCCCGACTTCCAGCTTGATAGTCACGTTAGGCTCTGTAGTAGAGTAGGATGAGTTCGTTGGTATCAAACCAGATATAAAAATGGTATTACAACATGCATTTGATATTTTTGTTTATGTTAAGGTTCGTGTTCGTTTCTGTATCATTATTAAAAAAAACTTCAGGTTATATCTTTTGTATGCCAATAACCCCAAAATTTAAAAAAAAAAAATTGGCATTCATATTTTCAGTACGTTTTGGGCTGTTGATAATTGTAATAGGTACTTTAAATATCAACATTTATTCACCTATTAATTAATTAAAAAAATTTCAAATAGCCTTCTAGTTTGCTATAATACTACTTACCATAAGTAATATTTCTTTCGTTTCAATTTTCATTCAGGTTATCATTTTGCTCAAGGATTCCAATCTGTTGACTATATTTAACACATTTTTTTAGATAACCAATTAGATCAAAATATTCCAATTGAAAAAGTTTTCACCAGAACTGCATGTGTTAATTTAAATGCAATTGCACTTACTAGAGAAAGTTAACAGCACTTTGAAACTTTATTGGCATTAATAACAATTCAGTCTAATGAACAAAAAGCACAGTTGATTTACAGAAAACACACACACACATATATATATATATATGAATGAAGTGATTTGAATAGTTCCAAACTTACAATACAAAATGAGATAACGGTTTAATTTTTGTTAGGGTGACTGTAATGTTACTCAACATTTTTAGTTTTACTTATATTTTAACACAAATGAGGGCTTATTATTGTGGATTGTGTTGAAAACGAGAAAATCCATTAAACACCACTTAGCTCGAACAATAATGTGCTCAAATTCAAAGATGCACAGTTTTTAAAGAGCACAAAGTGTTACAGGACATGAAGTGGCATGTGGCATACATGTTGAACACAGCTGTTATTACAGCTGCAATGTCAAGTAATTAGCAACTATGTATACACATTTCAGGAACAAATGATATTAAGAAATTATGTTCATGAAGTTAAAGGTGATACCATCAAGATACCAAGAGGTAAAATAACTTTAACATAATCTGCAGTGCCAACTATTTTTCCAAACTTGCCTCCATACTTGACACAGCGCAAGACATACAGAAGAAAACTAGAGATGAGTGCAAGTTCATTTTTGAATCAAACACAATACTTGCTGCAGTTATGACCATTTAAATTTAAAATTACAAAATAACCAAAATCTCATTTAAAATCATTTACAGTTGATGGCATTTTTACTTTTAATGAAATTATTTTACCACACAGTACTCAGTGGTTTTCAAGATACCTAATTACTTGATTTTACGCTATAGCATAGCTGTGAATTTTGTGTGTGTGTGTGTGTTATGATAGTTTTATTGCATTAAGTCCTACAAAATATTTTTTTCTCTTCATGGCAGGGGAAATTAACTTACCTTTTTTTATTTCTCCACAATTTTTTGGCTCTTCAGGAACATTGGATCTGCTGTAAAACAATTATGGCAGCAAAGTGCTCTTTCATATCTTTTAAGTAAAACATAAAATTGAAATACATTTAAGTTTTATTATTAAAGGTATAGAATTGAGAATCGTAACATGAAATTCAGTTGTTCACTTAAAGACTTGACTATAATTGTCTGTTTAAAATTACCTTATTGCAGTATAATTTGCAATGTTTATTAAAACTTGGGCACCAGCACAATTCAGAAGGAAAAAAAAAAAGGATGAAATTCTTTAAAGATTTTGAGTGCATTACAATAGGAATAATAATAATTTTCAAAGTATTTGCTTTTCTATAAAACAAAACCTATTTGAGTTAATTTAATCACTGTTAAGTAAAACTTTAAGGGAATTTTAATTTCAATCTGAAAAATTAATGTACACTGGGCTTAGAAAATCCTATTTTATCACACAATTGTTTACATATACATACACACATCTTTAAAGAATACGCAAATGTAAATTAAGTCAAAACAATCTTCATTGGAATCTGTAATAGATCCAGTAGTTCGTAAAAGAAGGGATCATATTAAAAACTGTAGGTAAGTGTGATTAAAAAAAAATCATCTTGTGTTTTTATTAACTACTCAATTACCACCTCTGATTTGTTACTAATTGGAATACATTAGTTTTTGGCAATAATTTAAGTTATATCAGAAGCATAAAACAATGTATGAAACTAGGTACACAGTGTACTATTATATTATTTTTTATTTATTTATTTGTATTCCATTGAGCCTTCTTTTTGGTAGAAACCATAAGGCTATGGAGCATGTCATTTACATATTTACAGTTTACATATACATACAGTTTTACATGTACACAGTTTTAAATACACATACATACTTAGTTTTACATACATATAACTTTGAAGTAAAACAAATAGTTATAAAAATTTTTCAGAATATTTATTGTTAGAAATATATAGCAAAATAATAATCATGTTTGAACATTCTTGTTTACAGAACATTGATAACAAAAATTCTGTCAATATTGCTCGCTTAGAGCCACAAAGTGCCAGCTCCCCAAGCACCACAAAAAACGAAAATGTGTGGCAGTGGCTAATATCAAGGTCTCTTGATAATGGTTGGGGCAGAAAAACAGAAAACGATGCTTCACTGACATATTTCTACTACCGAAAATCTGAGCAGAACAATGCAGATTTGTTAATTAAAGTTGTTTGGGAATGTGACAGTGCTCAGCCAAGTTTGTACATTTGCAATTGTAAAATAAATATGAGGAGGTTAAATTTTAACTATGTCCATACTACAGACAGCATTTTGTTACTTCTCAGAAAGTTGGAAATAATAGAGTTTTACAAAGGGGTACATATCAAAGAAATAACCAGCATGAACTCACCTCAAGTGTCATTAAAAATATTAAGTAATGCAACAATATGCAATGGAATTTTGTTTAGTCCAAAATGTTGCTTTGTTTCAAATGAAGTTTTCCTACACTGCAAATGCTTCAAAACACGACTAATAAGTAAATCTAAAGTTCCACGAAGATGCTTTCTAACTAGAAATGTGAAGCGTTCGGTACTAAAAGAAAGATCTGCCATTACAATGATAAAACACTTACAAGGAAAAAACAAACAGCTTTCTACTACTGCTTTACAAGAGGCCATAAACAATTTGTCAGAAAAACAGCAAGAAGCTGTAAAACAGTGCTTTCATTCCTGTACGTTGCAGAAAAATTCTTTTAGTATGAAATGGATACTGGAATGTATTCTTATGCGATGTAAGAGCCCTTCTTTGTACAAGCATATTCAAGAACAAAAAATTCTTTTTGTTCCCACAGTACGCACTATCAACACACACATCCGAGGTATAAAGGCAGAATGTGGCATTTCAGATTATATTCTGCAGTGCATTAAATGTAAACTGTAATCCTTGCTTATAAGAAAAGACACTATTGAACATCATGGTGTACTGCCGTTTGACGAAATAAGTTTAACACAACATTTGGATTTAAATTCAGTGTCTGGTACAATCACAGGGTTAGTGGATGTAGGTTCTAATACAACAGACACACAGTTCTCTCAGTATGCTGACCATGGTTTGGTCCTATTCTTTCGGCCATTTATTTGTAACTGGGGCCACGTTGTTGGTCTGTATCTCACCAAAAATGCAGCCCCTGGCAATGTCCTTACAAATTTGGTTCTGGATGCTATTGCGAAACTAGATGCAGCTGGTCTGTTTGTAGACTGCGTAGTGTGTGATGGAGCAACAACAAACCGTTCAATGTGGAAAAAGTTTGGTATTGGCATAAAATATGAGAAGAACGTTTGTAATTCAGTTACCCACCCATGTAGTGACACAGGCGACAGAAAGTTATATTTCATTTCTGATGGTCCACACTTGTTTAAGTGCATAAGAAACAGATGGCTTAAATCACGTGTATTTAAGGTTAGTTTTCAAATGTAAAAAAAAAATTGCTGACATTTCAATATGATTATTTGATTGTTAAAATCTGTTACGGAATTTGTTTCATTTAAGATCGGGATGGAAGCAGCATGCATGAACCACTTGGAACTTCTATTGAAGTATGACAGTAAAGCGGCAGGCCTAAGAATGGCCCCAAATTTAACATATAAACATGTGCAGCCAAAAAATTTCCAGAAAATGAGTGTTACTCTCATGAAGCAGGTAACTAAAAATTGCTGTACAAATTATGTAATTTCCATAATGCAGTTATTCATAATAAAATTTCCACACATCAAAATTTAAGCGATAATGGTACTTGTCATTGTTTTCTTTACCGACTAACTACCAGAGGCACTAATGAATTTATGAACACAATTTTCTTTTGCTTCCAAGAGCATTTTTGGGAATGAAATGGGAAATATGGGCTCGGCCAATTTATTCACATCCTGTGCACACAACACATTAAAAATTATTTTGTAAATTAAATATATATACTTGTTTTATTAAATAAGTACACAAAAATAATTTTATAGACAGCTTCTATTCATAAACTGCACTTAATAAAGATTTTCCTGTATTGAAACATTAAAAATACTTAATGATTCTTTATTTCTTATGTAGACACTTCTTGGTTTCTTGGAGTATATTGACACGTGGGAATAATCCACCAAATATCAGCCAGAATTGTTTCTTTCACCATCAACAGCCTGTGGAATAAGAGTAATGATAACATCAATCATTGAGTTGTCACATACACTTAATTCTATTGGCTTTCGTTACCTTCTCACATCAAAGGTCAACCAAAACATATTGGAGGTATGTATTATTTAAAAAAAACATTCATTGCTGATTTTTTAAAGCAAATAATAGCTAATTAACTAATCCTTATGTGATGTCTATAGGAAAAGTTCAATATTGCAATTGGAATTTAATTTTTTTGCCTTATAAAATTTTCAATAACTATTTTTGAGACCTCAGAAAAAAATGTTATGAAATGCAGGAAAGTAATCAGTGTTGAAAATGAAAAATAGGGACAAATTTATGGACATATCAATTGTAGCATTCCCTGCCTCTGAGCACCTGGTGACGACAGAGAGGGCAGGAGCAAGAGACACTACATGCCAAGGGACAAATTAATTCTAGTGCAGGCTTAGTAATACAAATACACATATTATTTCACTGATTTTTCCAGCACAATTTGATATATTTAAAAACAATCAGCTAGTAATTTTAAAACGTGATAGTTACAATTGCTTATATTACTTCTCTAAAACATGTGTTTTGACTTCAGTGAAATTCCATTGAAACATAAAAAATACAGCTTTGGTACTTCATTATAAAAGTTCACAATTTTAAAACATATTACATGGATATAGAATTATATGTTTCAATTAAGTGTGGTACTTTGCAATGAGATTTCAATTTAATAAACAAATAATTAAATTGAGGCCATCACTAACAGCATAATAAATAAGTAAATTAAATATAAAAAATCCAACTTAAAACCTTTACACATATCTACATGGTGTATTCTCCACTCTTATGAAGGCAACCATGTGGTTGAAAATTTGAATTATTTTGTTTGTCCCGTTTCCATTTTAATAACTAATAGTTCTGCAACATACACATAAAACTAACCTAACCAATCATTCACTCCATTTCACAGTAATTTTAATGTAGCTAACCTAACGTTTCTACATGTTAAAACAGTATACTACAATAACATAATTTTTAAAAAATATGTCAAGAATTTTGATACTGTGAAAATGGTTGGTTAGGTTATATTTAGTAAGCTGCGTTTAAAATACTTAAATAGTGGGTGTAGACAGTTGGTTAGGTTGGTTACATTACCAAAAAAAAAAAATATAGTAAAATCGTTTAGTTAAGAACCGCCCCTTTAAACTACACATCCAATGGCATTGATCTAATTATTTAATTTTTTTAATTGAATATATTTTCCATCCTGCTTCACATAGTGCTTGAAGATTAAGCACAAAAGGAACAACCATTTACCTACCACATTTTATCCCTATTTCAAATTTCTAAACAAGCACAAATGCTGCAAGTAGATGGGTGCACCATACAAGCTCACTACACTCATAGTTTTGAAAACCAAATTTCACAGTGAAGCGATGAAAAGTTGAAAAAACAATTATTTTTCTCTTAAATATCATAGTAAATCACCAACGTTTTGTGTCCGTAAATTTTAAATTCGGACTTACTGTAACTGATAATGGAATATGGTATGTAAATTGTATTAGTGGCATGAATCAAAATTACGTTAAGCTTGGAAAGACTGTCGCATATCCCGAGAAATCAGTCGAATAATAACTAAGTGAAAGGTTGTTTATGTTATGCTTGCTATATTAACAAGTAAATCTGTAATTGAAGTACAAAGCTTACCTGCAGGTAAACTGAAGTAAGGTAAAGTGAGGTCATGACCTCAACTTCACTTTAGTTATTATTCGCCTAATTTCCATTAATCCGAGAATCAACAACGTTCACAAACTAAATAGTATAGATACTGTGATATCACACCGATAAAAACACAAACAAGCACATCTTTTTTCATCCAGACATAACTTACCTCAAATATTTGCTTACCTTCATATGCAGATTGCTCGCGGCGAAACATAAACGCAGTATAGCTTTTATTTACGTACCCAAAAGGCACAAAGTTGTGAAATTTACACGTTCTTAACGGAAGACTTGTTCAATATAATTCTTGCAAACAAAAAGCACATAACTAAATACCATACCGACTATTTTATTTGACTTCAATGCGGTTTTCTCACGTTCACCCTCATGGCAGTGTGTAAAATGTTACCCTTTCGCTACGCCAGCGCACCTAGCGGCAGAATTTTTCCCTGTGCCAAACTCGCCCATAAGAAAACCCGTTTTCTTCCTAACCTGTAGTAGAATTAACCTTAACATCGGTTACCAGGGCGCGCCACCGTCACAGCCACTGTGGGCCGCAATCTTTTTTTCCGTCTGCTGGAGGCCGCCATATTAGTTCAGCCTTTAGTTACTGGAGCACGCCACCATCGCTCCGAAGGCGGGAATTGTAAACAAAAATCCTGGGCGGCATGTGAATTCGATTCGTGGGACGCACCAACGTCGTGGTTAGGAGGCAGACGCCTTCACCACTAGACCACAGGACCAGATGAAGTATGGGGAATTAAATAACATACATATGCCGCCATGTTTTTTTTTAAATTTCGAAAAGCAATGCCGCCATACTAGCTATGCCTAAACCATCAAATTTCGAGAAAAAAAATATATGTCTATAAACCCACACCACTCCACACCCAAGTATGCCTAAAATAAACCCCTGCCATACTAGCTATGCTTAAACCGCCATATTTAAATTTCGAAAAGAAATTAAATATCGCTATGCTTAAATTTAAAAAAATTAATACCGCCATGATGTATGCTTAAAACACACACCCCCACCATTATGCATAAACCAACATTTTAAATTTCGAAAAGAAACCCCGCCATATTTAAATTTCCAACCGCTATGCTTACCCAGCCATATTTAAATTTCTAAAAGTATGCTTAACCACTATATATAAAATTTGGAAAAGAAATAAAAAATCGCTTTGCCTAAACAGCCATATATAAACTTGGAAAAGTATGCTTAAGCTGCCATATTTAAATTTAAAAAGCAAACCACCATGTTTCAAAAAATATGCTTAAAAGCCCCGCTTTACTAGCTATGACTAAATAAACATAACCTCAAAAAATCCCGCGCAGAGAGAGTGAGATGTTGTCCGCTGGAGCGTCACTCATATACTGCGCAATTATAATCCCCACATTATATTATAAGGATAATAACGTCTTTAAAATAACCAGTGTTGTTTGAAGTACTCGGAAAAAGTAATTGGGCTCAATTACAATTACTGTGGTGACAATGTAACTAATTACAAGTAAAAATTACTTTACATAAAAGTAATCAGTAAAATTACAATTACAATTACTTTCCACTACCATTTTAAAACTGACTTACAATTAAATTTTTTTACACACTGTTACATTAATAAACATACATATATGTTTTGTTAAAAAAATTTATTTCATGTAATGATTAAATAATATATTATCTTTAATTAAATGAATAATATTTGAGGACAAACATGCTTGAATAACATCAAAAGACTTCATACAAGTAGCTACCTGTAATAAAAGTAACACTCTTTAAATTCTGGAATTGACCTTACAAAACAATTGCATTATAAAGTTCTCATCAAATATATTCCCTCTCTTGATGGCAAAAACATCTTTACCAACAGTAAAAAGACGCTCAACGGGAGCACTTGACGGTAGTGATGTGTTAAATTTTATAAATGCAGATTTTAGGATAGGGTAATGTTGGATACACTGCAAGTCACTAGCACTACAAGCGTAAAATTATAAACTTTACTAATACAAAAATGTATGTTCTTCTTGTTCTTAACTGTATTCATTATACGTTCCGAGAATAAAAGGAACGGCAAGTAAATATAAAGTATCGATTACCTTAATGTAACGATTACAATTAATGTTATGTATTCCGATTACAAGTACGAATTACATTTTTTAAATGTAATTCGTTACAAGTATAAATTACTTGAAAAGTAATCGTTACAAGTAATCCGATTACTTGTAATTCGTTACTTAACAACACTGAAAATAACACTGTGTATGGAAATGCTTTAAGTAATAAGCATAGTTAAAAAAAACCTAGGACCTCTATTGTGGTAGATTACGTTCAAATAGTAATAAGCATAGTTAAAATTTATAATATGTACAAACAATGTGTTAAGTATTAAGCATAGTTACTATTATTTTACGTCAAGTAAAATAAATATTGTAAAGATAGTTGAGTATTAAGCATAGTGACTATTATTTTACGTCGAGTACAAACGCCGTGGTGGAAACCTCGCTCGTGCGCCGGCGACCAGGAATGTGTTTACCTGCTGGGTGACAGTGAAAGTTTTTACCACAGAGAAACAAGGTCAGGCCATCGCTGCGTACAGGAAAGGAGCAAGCACAAGGAACATACAGAGGTGGAAAAAGAAATAATGTAGACAACACACGGGTAAAAAATAATGTTGGTTTTATTTAATTTTGGGTATAAATAATATCCACGTCGACCAATCATGTGTGGCGGACGACCCCTGGGACACGTCCCCGAAGGCCATGCCAACTCTTCAACCCCGTCGGCCGCAGCGAACGCGCGGTTGAGCCATCGCTGCGGCCAACTTCAGGTTCATGTTCCCGAAGCTCCCGCGGTGGAGGTGGTTCACCCTCCACCACCTCCTCCATATAAAGTAGCTTGGCTATATCTCTCGGTATGTGGTTTGACTTATCATCACGTGTGGATACAGCCATCTTGTGTTGGGGAGATCTGCAGAACAATACATGCGCAGTAGCTACAGCATAACTCAAGTGTGTAAAACAATTACGTTAAGAATTGTAAAGAGAAAAGAAATATATGTAAAATAAATTTCATGTTTAAAATAATTACTTGTGTAAAATAAAATAAATTACGTGTGTAGAAAATACGTTAACGTTTGTATAAATTATGTTAAGATTTTTCTAGCTTTAAATTTAAAAAAATATATATAAACGTGTATAAATAACGTTAAAATCATTCTAGCTTTAAAAGATAATTTAAATATGTAAACAATTATATAAATTATGTTAACAATATTTTTTTAAAGAAACGTATGTAAAATAAATTATGTGTGTAAACGAGAAAATAATTACGTTAAGACCATTCTAGCTTTAAAATATAATTTAAACACGTAAACAATTATATAAATTATGTTAACATTTATTTTAAAAGATATATATATGTAAAATAAATTACGTTAAGACCATTCTAACTTTAAAAAATATATATATAAACGTGCAGAAAATATGTAAACATTTGTATAAAATACGTTAAAATCATTCTAGCTTTAAACGATAATTTATACACGTAAACATTTATATAAATCATGTTAACATTTCTTTTAAAATATATATATGTAAAATAAATTATAAATTACGTTAAGACCATTCTAACTTAAAAAAAAAAAATATATATATATAAACGTGTAGAAAATATGTAAACATTTGTATAAAATACGTTAAAATCATTCTAGCTTCAAACGATAATTTATACACATAAACAATTATATAAATTATGTTAACATTTCTTTTTTAAAGAAACATATGTGAAAAAATTACTTGTGTAAAAGAGAAAATTAAAATTACTTGTGTAAAAGAAAATACGTTTGTACTGTGACATACCAATAGGTTATTCTCCACGTGCAATGGTGTGTGGTTCGAGGGGGTGGGAGGATCGGAGTGCTAGGCCACCCCATCCCTCGGGGACGACAGGATAGCTGAACATAACAAGGGAAAGGGTTAATGGTTGTCCGGGGAGAGGCGTAGGTTCTTATGTCCCCAAGGTAGAGTGCTGACACCGTCTTCAGAAAGCCAACGCTTATCATCTCCTGAAGACAATGCTACCTTGGTCACATGCTCCGTAAACACAGTGTGGCCTCGCGATCGGAAATGGTGTTGGGTCGCGAGAACCCGTGAATTTCGAAGCAAGCAATCCAGGTATTGAGGAAACAGGAGTGAACGCAGTGCGCTGGCCTTGATTCCCTTGGCCCTTTGCGTCGAAGAACCGTCCTCCATCTTAAACGCGTAAAGCTTCGGGCGAAGACCAACAAACTCCGTGATGATATTGCCAGCAGCCTCATCCTTTATCACTCCCGTTACACCCTTATTAACCAAGGGGAAGCGTTGCTCATTACCTGGCGCATAATTGGAAGTGTCGTAACGGGAAGCTAAATCGGGGCGAATCGAATCGTAAATGTTGTCACACACAACGTGGTAAATTAAAGAATCCGTATCCGTGTAAAAGAGATTCAGAGACTGTGGAGGGAATTTATTTTGCATGTAATTATAGTAAAAAATCGTAGAGAACCAATTTTGATAAATCTAAAATGGTGACACCTGTGTACAATGGTCTATCAAAGGTAATCGACCCTTTTTGCATCTCTATGAAGACTAAACTCTCATCGATGATTCGCCGAGCCTTGAATGTCGGATGACCAATCAGCTCAGCCGCCCCATAAATGGAATCGTATCGTGAAGCGATGCGTATATCCTAATGCTTTCGCGTATTTTCCAAACTCTTCCCGTAAACCGAGTTCGACAGTAATTTAAAAAACGATTTCTCGAAGGAGTTCGCAGCCTGGGCACGACGCTCAGCATTAAAGGCTATATAGTCCCTCATCCAGGCCGCCTGCGCAAACCGCAGCACGCGGTGAACCTGGCCGATGACCGCCCCACACTGAACTTAATGCTGCAGTGACTTAGCATGGACAACATATTTAGTACGCGGCGCGAGAGTTAACAGTAATTTACTCATACGCCCGTTTGGTGGTACGCCATTCACAGGGGCTAGAGGCAGATCAGATAGGCGATCGTGACAATCATCGGGAAAGATCTAATCTACTTCCGCGAATAATGATGTATCACCATCGAGTTCAATGGTGTTGAAATCCCAACCCGGATACTCATCCCTGGGAACCCATTGGAAATTACCCACAGGAAGCTTATCCAACATTGTGTGAGCATACAGTGCATTAACATCGAAATAACAGATGTACAAAGACGGAAGGCTCGGGTTGTGACTGGACATGTAGACATTGTTAGCTTTCGCGTGACGTCGACTTACATTTGTAATACCTCCACGAACGGCAGACTCTAGGAAGAGGTATATGTCCGGGTTGGTCACAAGTTCAAGACGCACACCGGTTTTAATTAAAAGTGCATCCCATGCGAGCGAGGGAGCGGTAATGTAATGTGCGGGATCAAGCGAATAATGTTGTAGGCAAACGAAATGAAAAGACTCGAATATATCGGCCAGCAAACAAGTATCCACCTTAAGGTAACTAAGTGCGTACTCTTTCAATGTGGCACAATGGAAGACATCCCAAGCCCTTTGAGCGTGAGTATAGTCCATATCACTCACGTCCGTGTCACTCAATACGTTATGGAACACTTCCTTTGGTGGTAGCGAGGCAGTCTGCAAATGTTCACTAGACTTAACAAAGTCATAGGGAAACACACCTTTACGCGTTGCTAACTGAAACTGTGCGTCATCCGGAAACATTGAACGGGTGAGTTTCAACTGATCCGGCGTAAGATTGCCAGCAAGAGTTTCCAGAGATGAATTTAAAAAGTTAAGTGAATCAATAAATCGAAGACGCACAGCATGCACGTCTCCTTGCGCATTACCTGAGACATGTATGTATTTAGTAATACATTTGTAACTCTTTAATGTTACGCCTAATACTTTGACCTCGCCAGGATTCTCCACAACAAAGGAGCCGTCCGGCTGTGCAATCCGTTGCGAAACTAAATTTTTCATTAAAAAGTGGGCATCATAATTTTGCAAATTATGGAATACCGCGACAGGCTGTTTCTTTTGCATCTTGAAAGCCAGGTTGCATTTCGAATGGGCATAATCACGTATTTCACCAGTCAAATGGCAGTGATCGAGCACCTTCTGCCCAGCCAATACCTTCTTACAGATATGGCAATGTATTTGACTCGCAAGCATTGCAGAGATGGCTGGAGTCGGCATCTTAATAGGAATGGTCTTTGAATAAATATCACATACCCACTTTGTCATTGAAACTTATTCTGCGACCATTTCAGCAATACAATTATCACCCTCGAATTGCACATACTTGGTCAAAGAGCTATCGTATCCACACACTAGCAAAATTCTGCATGCGTATGGTACATGTTCGTTTACCCGTGTGGTATTAGATGTCTCATCACCGGGTAAACAGGTGGATATCGGCTTTAGGTATGACTCGGTGTCACAGTACGCAATAAAGCCGAGGCAATCCTGTTTTGCAATATTTGTAAACTGTAAATATTTGTTCTCCTCTGTAGGGAAACAGGAACGCACCGCTTTATGCTAGCTGCAGAGAACTGTGTGAAGTTAACCTGTCTTCACTTGTAAAGTATTGAAGACAGCGCTCGCAAATCCATTTCTTATGATTAGACCTTGACATTTGGGAATGCAATAATCTGGACAGACTCTTAATTGTTACAAAGTGTAGGTGCTCTGCCGCGCCACTAGAACGAATCGCTAAAACATTTACATGTCTCTCTCTTCGCTCAGAGGATACGTGAAGAGGTTGGATAGAGGATACAGATTTGCCACTAAAACATTCATCAACAATATTCCCCTTACTGTCTACGCACGCATAAATGTTAACGGAAATATTATTGTTCCTCTCGAATGTCTTAATCTGATGGAGAGTAGACGGGAAACTCAAACCAGACGTATTGAAAGCCATAAGTGGATCCGGATACGAACTGGCTCGGCTAACATCGCCTTCCGCCGGCATCACACCTGCTATAACGGCATACAGAAAGCACTGCTGCTCAGGATAATCAATATTGACACAAGATTTCCTATTGGACAAAAATGTCGGTAATTTTGTGTGCCGCACGCCAACGGTGAAAGCCCTATAGCTTGAAACATGTACATTCATGTTAATCAATCGCTGTAGAGCCCACCCACTGCCACGAGCAGTGAATTCGCTATTGTTCCTATTGATTTCCGGAATGAATACTGAATCATAGATTTCCCCTACCTCATAAGAGAGCACCGTGGCTGAGTGGGTTGTAAAATGAAATGTCTCACTCTCGCCTCCCTCCACAGATTCCTTAACAAATGAAGCCGAGAGTGAAATGTAAACTTTAAAAGGGCGTACCAAGACGGAAGTTAAGGCCAGAAAGGGAACCCTACATCTCTGTAGAAACCGGTCCAAATCGGGATCAATAGACTCAACATCATTTCCGATCCGAAAGTCCACTATCCGGTTAGCAAAAGCGGAGTCCAAGATAACACTCTCCAGGGGAGGCAAGTCGCCAGCTTCACGCGACTCCACCCCGGACACCCGCGCGCTGTCGCGAGTGTCCGACGTGGAAGCCTCACTGGGACGGGATCGCTTCGCCTCGGGGGGAGTAGACATGGCGAGGAGGGGATAGACGGAAAGTTACGTTCAGAGGTACAAATAATGTTCTAGAAACATAAAAATAAACATAATTTGTAAATATTAATGGAAACGGTCTTGTGTATACTGAGTGAAGCCCAAGCTATGTGTACATGTAACGTTGTAAGCGTGACTGAGCGCAAGCTACGTGAATATGTTACTCTGCGCGCGCCGTAAACGCGACTGAGCGCAATCCCCTCCGCTCCGCGCTGTGTTGTCATGGCAACGAGCCTTACCCCACCCCACAGTCGGGGAGGGGAGTCCGCCTAGCCAGCAGTCAGGGAGGGGACCGCGTAGAGAAGTAGAGATGTGTAATAAAATTAACAAAAGTATAATCAAGCGGATGAGACTTACCTCACGTAGCATGCGCAGACATCAAATGCAAGCATGCAGTATTTATGCATGCCCAGCTAGGTCAGTCCAGGTTAGACACACTTTTACCACATGTCCGTAAACATGTACGTCACACGGACGTTTTCCGTCTGAACACATTTTAAAAAATAGTTATGTGGTTTGCAAGGTCAAGTGTGAACACATTTTGAAAAATATTTATGTGGTTTTCAAGGTCAAGTGTGAACACATTAGTTCTTTATGTGGTTGTCAGGGTCAAGTAGAAATAAAAATACATCGAGACATTTTTTCTGTTTTTATTAGCCCACACCCGTTGAAATAGAGTTACAAATCAGGTATTTTTTTTAAAACGTGTTATGTTACATTACTTTTATGTATAAACAATATTTACGTATAAAATAATACAAAATGTGAAAAACAATTTTACATATAAATGATATTACACTGAAATTAAGAGTTACATTACACTGAAATCAATTAACGTATAAAATAAAAGTTACACTGAAATCAATAATACATTTAAATGATATTACATTGTAATTCCTTTTTACGCTTAAATGATATTACATTGTAATTAATTTTTACGTATAAAATAAATTATATTTTCTTTATAAGGTCTGTAAGCAATTTGCGCAGTGCGGTTCTGGCAATGTCTAACACTCTTTCGTCCATTGCTTGGTATTGGTCATTGCTCACCGCTGGACCCAGGTCGCCCTCATCGAGGCCCTGTGCTCTGCGGGAGGAAGGGTGGCGTCAGCGTCTCGGCTCTACCGACGGCGGTGGCGGCGGTGAAGTCTGGCTGCAGGCGGACAATGGTGGCTGTGTCTCGAAGGCGTGTGCGTAGACCTCTTAACTTGTTGCGGGTAGAGTTGTATCGTTGCGTAACATACTAACGCAGCACTCGCCGAAGCCAGGGCAGGGAATCACTTCTAGAGGCAGGTCTTCCGGTCTTGGGTTGTGAATATGTTTCGAGTGCACGGTAGAGTCACATTCTTCCGTAACATGTCTTAATGCGCCCTGACTCCACTCGCAATACTCTACACTGCCTACGCTTGCAGTTACATCTGGATACGTGTTCCGGGGATTAAAGCTAGCCATCTTTACCCCGTCACTGTTTCTGCACAACTGTTCACGCACGGACCTGCGTGTCTATTTAAAACAATATTTACCAGATGAATAATTAAATGTATTATCCAATCACAGCACTCTGAACAGTTCATTGCATGAGGAAGAGTGGCATCAAACTGCAACGTTTCGGTGCACGACATGTTACTTGGGGATTTAGATACGAAGGCACTGAGAAGTTGTTTAATTTTAATATGTAGGCTCGCCCCACCGGACACAAATGGTGACTACAAGGCATGTTATGCGTTTGTATCCATCTTGTTGGTAATTGCATGTCATAGCGAGAATGTGATGATCCGGCACACGTCTCGACGTAACCGGATTCTTCAGCAGGTATTCTGGATGTTTCGAGGTCGTGACGCGTGCATGGGAAACATGCATGCGGATGGCTCAAATGGACAATACAGTCTTTATCTTCACACTGAAACAGGCTCACATGTCGCACAGTATTATATGGCCGTTTCGGTAGCCCACCTCAATCGGAAATGCGTGTTTTCTCTGTAGTACTCGAGGTATGTGAAGGCTTTGATAATGTTTGGATTGTTTGTATCAAAGAAGCGTATTCTGTATTCTATACTATGCAAACCCGCATGGGTAAGCATGTATCTTTTTTCGGTAGGGTCAAACATAGTTGCAGCCTGCCTTTCACAATGTGTTGGGTCCGGCGGTAGATTCCACAGCGGGTAGAATATAGGATCATCGTGTACGTCTATAGCGTCAGGTATTTAGTCTTCATCCCAGCGCCCAACATTATGTCTTGCTGCGATCGCTTCGTTCAGAGTCCGGCATGGTTTGCGGTTAAGTAACATTGTTACACGAGGGGTTTGAAGCGGTAGAGTCTACACTGTAGGAAGCTGCATGATGTGTACCGTCTACGATTACCATTTATGGTATAGTGAATAAATCCACCGCACCTCTCTACCCAACGAACGATAGTCTCTGACTTCGTGATGCGTGTCAGTTCACACATTACGGAGGAATAATCGGGGACTGAACTTATAGTTTCAGTGTCGGCTGCTGCCTTAAGTTCTTCTAGCGTTGTGGGGAAAGTAGTGTCTGGCCGTATATGGTGTACGACACAGTCTGACAGCTTGCAGGGCGTCTCGAGGATGTCTGGGTTCTCCTCGTCGCAGTCACTCACCCAATGATGATCAAAGTTGCATACGTGTAGCTGAAAATGACCGTCCGGGGTGACACACTGCACGCGGCGGAAGCCCGGCGTTACCTCCAGGTAGTGTGCTGTTGGGTCGAACGTCATTCCCAACGGGTGTGGGCTACCGTTTACTGGTTAGCTCTGGACCACCGAGCTATATTTATACCGACATCTCGTTTTTGTTTTTTACGTTCTAGCCGCTTGCTGCGACCTTGAAGCCTACCCCTCCTCCTCCTCCTCTGACATTTCCCCTTTCTCATCGCTCTCGGCAATGTTTTCAACCATCCATGCTCTGAGCAGCGCTGCGTTGTGGCGTGACGATACCGGTCTTGTGCCTCTGCGGTTGTTGCTGTACGATTTATCTAATATCTTTAATGATGGGCAGCCATATTCACTTTGAACGTCCACTATGCGCACATGTTTGAGACAATGTTTAGCTAGCCAACGTTTCTGTTCGGCCCTGGCGACCATTATAGTTCCACTCAGGTGCACCTCCAATATGTTTGGCAGGCTTGTGTAGGGAAATATTCCGTCTTCCCATTTCAGGTTGTGGAAGTTGTTGGTGAGCCACGTATTTGTTTGTTGATGTTTTCTAATTAAATGTTTCCACGCAAATGGTGGTTGAAACGAGCGCGTAATCACGTTCCCTTCAGAGTCTGCAATGCTAACTTCCTTAACGATAAACCCGTGCTGTGAGAAGAAGCCTTGGAAGTTAACACACTTCGCCATGGCGGCTGAGACATGACTGAACATACATCGTGTTTAGCTTAGTATTTTATTACTTTGATCCCTCGTGTTGTACGATACTAATCTATCGTGTAGGATAATTGTGTATGCCTGTGTTAGCGGCGGCATATTGTTTGCTGCGGTAATGTCTATTTTACAATCTATGACGGTTGAGGTCAGTTTTTCGTTTTGACATGACACATCGAATACAAAGAGAGGGGCTTTATCTTTAAATCCCTCCGGGTCAAGTAGAGGCGTATTTAGTCTACCGTAGTAGCTCGCTTGAAAGTCCGAGTACATATTATATGCAAGTAGGTAGTAACCATTCGTAAAGTTTATTGCTAGGTCCGAATATGGATACGCCTCGGAATTAAGATAGACCTTGATATTTTGTAAATTACAATGATCGATTTTAGATTTGTTTGCGGCTAGAACATTATGCCTGCCGGTTTGAAACGTCACTATTATATAACGAGGGCGTTCACTGGAGAAGCTAGATTTTACAGCCCAACTGATGCTCTGTGATGGTGGTAAACTCGGGTAAACTTCTCTCCCCACGATCTGAAAGCCATATCTATGTCGCGACCTTTTTCAACCATTTTCAACAGCCGTGTGCGCTGGGCGGGGCTTACCATTACATGCGGAACAAGCCAGTCGATAGATTGCAAACGTAATGTCACTTGCTGTGGCTGATCGCTTGTGTCCATTATAGCATTAATATAACTGTTTGCGGTGATTATAACGAGTGTTTGTTTACAATTTATTAATATTTGTTTGTAGTCTTCTGCAAAGTCTAGCAACTGGTTCAACGGGACGCATATTTCAAACTTGCCTTGCGCTGTAAGTGGTAAACTGTAATCGCTGCCCGGACAACATCCCGCCATCGTACTTAAGGATTTTTCATCACGCGTGCGCGATAAATAGTTTTTCACAGTTGTCACAATTCCAACTTCACGTACCTCGTCGATTGTCACACCGTTAAGTTCGAATGATATTCGATTTATCATATGTAGTATACCATTGTTTACGATTTTTGCATTGTCTGGTTTCTACCCGTTTGGTTTCGTGAATGCACCGCGAATTCGCAGAAACGATTTAGCAATGTGCGTATACACGTCAGAGTGTTGTATTGCTATAACTATCTCGGAACTTGGCTCGTACGGTCCCGTAATGTATGGTCTGTACGTGTGCATTTCACATTTTGAGACTGCATCGTCAAACTGCGGTGATTGTTGCACATCGAGTATACTATATTCCATTTGGAAATACTTTGAAACCTATTTTTTCTAGGAACCTCACGTTGGCAGGTGTTAACCGCTTGATGTTTGCTTTCATACTGGCTCTATGCTTGCTCACCCCCGCCCCTTTATGCAAACCAAAGTATCTTACCCCCAAACTTTTTTCAAATGTAAGCGTAGTGTAATCACCTCGTTTCTAAAGTTTGAAGGCTTCCATGAGCTTCATGGGAAAGTGTAAACAGGTGAAGTCCATTCACGTGAACCTTCAACTGCGTGTAACACAATCCTTAAAAATACTGAATAAATTATGCTGAGTAAATAGTGTTCAAAAAGGGGTAATTTAATAATTATTGCCAAGGATGGATGCAAAGGTTAAATTAGCAAGTAATGAATTTAAATACATATCGTTTAATCCTGGGCAAAAGCCTCACGTTAACCTTATACAAATTTATCATTCTTTCACATACAAGAGTAATACTGGGTTTTATTAATACTGATAGCAAGAAAAATTAGCGGTACAAATGCCACGGCAAAATACGTGAACACATATCCATGTTTTCCTTAGGATTAAATACTTAATACATAATAGAAACTTGATAGATACTTGATGGATAGAAATTTTACAATTAAGTATTAACGCTTACACACAGGGATAATGAATGTCGTGAACACAGACATGCCTCATTAGAGAATACAAAAAACGTCAAATGAACATGCAGGCGACCGCGGCCTAACCTACACTAGGCGGTATAAGCTTACTGTAAAGCATGATAAAGCATGATATAAAAAGAAAACTCACAAATTAATACATTAAATACATTACGTAAAAACAAGTCCTAACGAAGACTGTAGACCAGACGGGGAGAAACGTCAAACTATGCATGGTATTAATACAAAAACGATCAAGGAAAACAATAAATGCCAAATAGAATTTAGACGGTGACGGCCGAAATAAGAATTTATAGTGCAGCTATTACCAAGTACGGATTACATTACTGTAAGGGTCACCACCTTACAACACTTACGTGCATTCTCCCCGCTGTCACACTCTCTCTCTAAAGCAAGTATCTGACTACATGTTTAATTCACGACCAGCACCGACTGTGTGCCAACGAACAAGAAGAACCTTCAAGGCATTACACCTAGTTTAAATTAAACAAGAGGGCGCCACGCGCATGCGCGGACACCTCACGAGGGGAAGTCAGACACAGCACTGGACGCAGAGAAGGGGGGGGGGGGGAAGTAGGAAGGGAAGGAGCGCCGAAGCCCGCCGCGCGGCGCGAAGTTCAAGTGACGCGCACCGACCACTTCAACTCCCCCACCCTTGAAGAACGCAACCGCGAGCCTCGCCAACCAAGTCACAAGGACACGAGGAACTGCAGGTCCGGTCACAACTCTTGAAGTAACTCAAATGTCAAGTCAACACAATTCTATGTGTGTACAAATACAAACAAATGTTTCTAAATAACAATTTCTTGATATCTAACTGACGATTTCTTGAAGTGAGTTCAACACATTTCTCTGTGTATACGAATACAAACAATGTTTCTAAATAACAATTTCTTGAAGTGAGTTCAACACATGTCTATGTGTATACAAATACAACCAATGTTTCTAAATAACAATTTCTTGAAGTGAGTTCAACACATGTCTATGTGTATACAAATACAACCAATGTTTCGAGATAACAATTTCTTGAAGTGAGTTCATGACTGGCATAATTTTTCGTGTAGGACACCTAGTAAGGATTCTCAGTGTATCCACAGAAATAAAGAGTCTTCAGCACTGAAGAGAAAGTTTAGAGTACGGGACGTCCCTAATAAATTCAATATCGGACAGCATCTTCTTCATCCCAGAGTAGCAGGAACAGCATGCCTTCCCCCAGCGCGAACCCAGGGCAAGAACGGCGGGCGTCCCCACCGCCTGCCCACGCTCGGCGCCTGGCAGGCAGGGCCATCCGAAGCGGCCGCTGCAGGAGAGTTAGTCTCCGCACGCGTTACGGCCCCTCACGGGCAGGAGACGGCGGCGACTCCATGCCACCGCTCCTCATCGGTGACGTGACGGCGACCAACGTCCTAGCAAGCAAGTGACCTTGCAGACACGACGAACCCGGCGGGCGGCTGCGGTCACGCTATCTCGGGCAGGGCGAGGAGCGTCGGGTGCGCTGCGGCGCGAAGTCCTCTTCTGGGCGTGGCGGGAGCATCGGTGGGAGGAAAGGAAAAAAAAGAAAGAGAAGGAAACACGAACACCCAAACAACAACAAAAAAAAAACTAAGTCCAAATAAAAGAAAAAAAAAGGTTATTGATGAAATTTCTTTAATTGACCCACATGGGCCTTTTTATATTTTCTAGAACCAGAAGGGTTACGCAATAGGACCGTGTTGTCTCCCAAAAATCTATCAATCACGAATGGCCCAACAAAAGCAGGAATCAATTTTGAATTAACATTATCAGCCAGTTTAGGCAATTTAAAATTCTTTAAGAGAACCAAGTCATTAACAGCAAAACCATGTGGTCTCCGCGTAGCATTATAAGAGGCGGCTACAGCCTCGCGGGCCTTCTTAAGATTACAACTCACATTGTCAAGCATGGCCTCCAGGGAATCACTGTCAGAGGCGAGTTCCAGAGGCGGCAGTCCCCAGGAGTTAAGCAAAGGATGGGTCAACTCACGGCCCATGAAGGGGATGGAAGGGGGAAACCTTGTCGCCATATGGACAGCAGAATTAAACGCCACGTTGATGAATTCAAGGTCACTGTCCCACAACGACTGATCATCCCTGTAATAAGCAGTAAGAGTGGCTTTAAGCACCTTGTTTACACGTTCAGACTGATTACCCTGGGGGCAATAGGGACTACTGTAAATGGGTTTAATAGCCCATTCAAAACACATATCCTTAAATAATACAGACCGGAAGTAACGGGCATTATCACAGGTTATCATAGCAGGAGCACCAAAAAATTTCCACACTTGCTCTCTTAAGGCTTTAACAATACTAGTCGCCTTCATATTTTTTAAGGGGAGTAGTAACACAAATTTGGAAAAGATGTCCAGAACCACTAGAATGCAAATATTTCCCTTTTTGGAGCGTGTAAGGGGGCCAAAAATATCCATATGCAGAACGTGCCATGGAGCAACCGGGGGATCCGCACAATACAGGCCAACCTTGGCACATTGCGGGGGTTTAGAAACCTGGCAGTCAACACAGGACCTCACGTGGTGACGCACGTCTGCACGTAGTTCGGGCCATGCCAGATGCGCGCTGATGCGGCGGAACGTTTTTTCGATACCCAAGTGAGCACCCAACAATGAGTCATGAAAGTACTTAAGAACCATCGGACGAAGGGAGGCAGGAACCACTGCCTTCCTCTGCTTGCCAGACTTCCCTGTGTAATAAATTACACCTTGTTCCTCTACGTAGGGCGTAACAGTGCCATGATGCAAATCCCTGCGTATGTGAACGCACAGCGGGTCATCCTTCTGACAATCACGGATACTAAGAAAAGACTCTGGGAAGACCTTGCACACCGCGGCACTAATCGGCTCAGAACAAGATACTGGCAAGGCACTGGTGTCAAACTCCTCAGGGGTAAACATCCGTGACAACGTGTCAGTGACCACATTGTCACTACCCTTAAGATGGTGTAGCTTAAAGTTAAAGCGGGACAGCCGTAACACCCAGCGCCCTAATTTCCCTAGCTGGTTAGGGTGGTTAAATAACCAGCTAAGTGCCTGATTGTCAGTGTACAGGTCAAATTCCTGACAGTCCAGGTACGAGGCGAACTTCTCAACGCCGAACAAGCATGCAAGCGCCTCCTTCTCATACACGCCGAGACGCCTTTCTCCGTCTGTCAACGATCGGCTAGCATAAGCTATGGGGCGTAATCTATCATTTTCGAGGTGACCTAAGACGGCTCCTAGAGCAATACTAGACACATCGACCTGAAGTGCGAACTTACGCTGAAAATCCGGAAGGATCAAAACGGGAGGAGAAGAGACAAGGGCCTTAAGATTATCAAAGGCTTTCTGTTGCGCGTCACCCCATTCAAAGGCTGTGTTTTTCTTGCGCAGCTTATTCAACGGACCACAGACTGCAGCATAGTCCGGTATAAAGCGTGCATAGTAACCTGTCATGCCTAGGAATCTTTGAATTCCCTTGACGTTTTTAGGGGGCGGAAAATTAACTATGGGTAAAACCTTGTCAGGGTCCATAATGAGCTTTCCCTTAGAAATAATGTAACCAAAGAACTTAACATGGTCCTGGGCCAAACGAAGTTTGTCAGGATTAACAGTTAACCTAGCCGCTCGAAGACGGTCAAACACTTGAGTTAGATGTTGTTTGTGCTCTTCTAAGCTAGCGCTATAAACAATAATATCATCAATATAGTTAAAGACAAATTTATACTTCAAATCAGAAAGAATATGGTCCAGCATGCGGCTCATGGCCTGACTACCAAATGAAACTCCCATGGGCACCCTATTGAACTGAAATTGTCCCCAAGGGGTAGAAAATGCGGTGTATTTACGGCAATCAGGATGCAAGAGGATTTGATGGAAACTGGCGTTCAAATCGATGACGGAAAAAATGGCTGCCTCTCCTAGGTGTTGTAGAGCGCTCTCTACCGTCGGTAATTCGTAAGAGTCCTGAATGACCTTATCATTTAAAGATTTGAAGTTGTGAACCAAGCGAAATTCTCCAGCCTCCTTTTTAGGAACTAGAAAAGTAGGCGAGCTAAAATCAGAAATAGATGGGGCAATGACCCCAGCTTCCATGAGGCGATCAACAATAATCTTCATTTTTTGTAGTTTAGGGGGTGATACTCTGTGGCCTTTGGCCTTAACAGGCGTGCGATCCTTTAAATAAAACTTATAGGGCAATACATCACACCTACCTATACGACTATTTATTACGTCAGGATAACGACTGAAAACGTCCGAAATCAGAGAGTCTCTGAAGGTCACGTCACTCATGTCAGGACAAGACATGACTTCAGGGGCGGCATTCTGCGGAATTAATTTAATTTTTAATGAAGGGTGAAAGCCAAAAACAAGATGCTGATTAGCCACGTCAATCAAACAACGAGTTTTCCCCAGAAAATCCAGACCAAGGATAAGTGAATGACACAAACCAGGAATAACGTAAAAATGCCAGTTCCAGGAAAATCCGGCAATTTTAATGTGAAGCTCAACTGTCATGTTAGCGCGTACTACTTCTCCGTTAGCTACACAAATAATGACGTCAGGGCACGTAGTCACACGGCTCTGCAATGCAGGAAATTTATTACATAAGGAATCAAAAAAATCAGCACTCAACAAAGAACGAGTGGCTCCGGAATCCACTAAAGCCGGGACAATATCACTAAACAAATTAACATGAACAAAATTGTGAAATTTATGAGAGGCGGCTTTTCTCTGACGACGATCGCGGCGACCGCTCATACGCCCGATCGGGGCCCGTTTCACGGACACCGATCCCTATAGTGCCCTGCGCGGTTGCACCTAAAGCATTTGCGTAAATCACGGCTCACAGTGGGCTGCGTGCACTCAGACACCGCGTGACCGAACTTTCCGCAGTTGGCACACCTAGACCGGCTGGCCTTAAGGCCGGGCGCATTAGTGGGAGGGGGGGGCCTGTCGGGAGCGCGGCCGGAGCCGACAAGGGGCTCGGTTACACTAACCGCACAATCAACGAGCTGCGGCGCGCGCGTAGCACGAGCAGACTGAGAATAAACATTCACAGCAGGCTGAAATTCTAAGTTTTTAGGCTTATAAAACTGCGATGTAGATGAAATGGGGAATTCCTCCTTATATTTTCTAACAGCGAGCAAGCGATTCTCCACTTCAGAGCTCCACTTGCGTAAAGCATTCAAAGTTGTGGGAGGACTAAGCATGGCGCTATGTTGAAGCACAAGCGGAGAGACATTCCCTAATATAGTTAGTACTAACTCCGTTTCTGTGAGGTTTAAATTAAGAACGGCCGCATAATTGGCCACGGAATTAATGAACTGAAGAGTGGGCTCGTTAGGCAATTGAAACCTAAATACTAAGTCTCGTTTACAGCTCTCAAGCACACGTGGAGGACAGGCAAATTGCAAAACTGAGCTTTTGAACTGAGCAAAAGAAAGATTCTGAGTAATTGCGTCAGTAAGTAATTGCAAAAATGCGGCTCCACAGAGACTCAGCAGGGCCTTTAACAATTTTGCCTCACTAACTAATTTCAGCCCTTCAAGACGTGATGCCGCACTTAAAAAATCCAAAACAGCTCGTGGCTCGCAGCTATCAAGCCGAGGAAGAAGCTTAAGGTTAGAAAAAAATATTTTTGTATTAAATTTTGAGTTCAAAGCGGGGCCAGAAGGGGGTGGGAACTGCCGAGACGGTACCTCATCAGCCGATTCCCAGGAGTTACGAACATGCTGGACGAGTAGGCTCCTCAAAACAGCAACAGTAGCGCCCTCCTCGAAGGAAACGCCCTCCTCGGAGAGGATTTGAACCAGCTCGTCACGGCGCAGACGATACACCCATCCCGTGACCGGTGACCCCATGGTGCATGCAAGACAAAAGAGAAAAACAAACACTTTAATAGTCAGCATAACATAGCAGAGTTGCGCAGTTGAAGGCTTCCATGAGCTTCATGGGAAAGTGTAAACAGGTGAAGTCCATTCACGTGAACCTTCAACTGCGTGTAACACAATCCTTAAAAATACTGAATAAATTATGCTGAGTAAATAGTGTTCAAAAAGTGGTAAGTTAACAATTATTGCCAAGGATGGATGCAAAGGTTAAATTAGCAAGTAATGAATTTAAATACATATCGTTTAATCCTGGGCAAAAGCCTCACGTTAACCTAATACAAATTTATCATTCTTTCACATACAAGAGTAATACTGGGTTATATTAATACTGATAGCAAGAAAAATTAGCGGTACAAATGCCACGGCAAAATACGTGAACACATATCCATGTTTTCCTTAGGATTAAATACTTAATACATAATAGAAACTTGATAGATACTTGATGGATAGAAATTTTACAATTAAGTATTAACGCTTACACACAGGGATAATGAATGTCGTGAACACAGACATGCCTCATTAGAGAATACAAAAAACGTCAAATGAACATGCAGGCGACCGCGGCCTAACCTACACTAGGCGGTATAAGCTTACTGTAAAGCATGATAAAGCATGATATAAAAAGAAAACTCACAAATTAATACATTAAATACATTACGTAAAAACAAGTCCTAACGAAGACTGTAGACCAGACGGGGAGAAACGTCAAACTATGCATGGTATTAATACAAAAACGATCAAGGAAAACAATAAATGCCAAATAGAATTTAGACGGTGACGGCCGAAATAAGAATTTATAGTGCAGCTATTACCAAGTACGGATTACATTACTGTAAGGGTCACCACCTTACAACACTTACGTGCATTCTCCCCGCTGTCACACTCTCTCTCTAAAGCAAGTATCTGACTACATGCTTAATTCACGACCAGCACCGACTGTGTGCCAACGAACAAGAAGAACCTTCAAGGCATTACACCTAGTTTAAATTAAACAAGAGGGCGCCACGCGCATGCGCGGACACCTCACGAGGGGAAGTCAGACACAGCACTGGACGCAGAGAGGGGGGGGGGGGGGAAGTAGGAAGGGAAGGAGCGCCGAAGCCCGCCGCGCGGCGCGAAGTTCAAGTGACGCGCACCGACCACTTCAAGTTGATTAATTTATCGCTCTGGTCTACCACTCTAATAACCAACTCTCGTATTTGTTGCACGGTAACCGGACTGTAAATGAGTGTTTGAGGTGTATCACTGAGCTTATATCCTGGAGGAACGTTCGGGGAAAATTCATGTATCATACTGTTTGGTTTTCCATTAAGGAAACTGTGGCCAATGATATTCGCCATGATTCTAATCACATTTACCAACATCACGTTTACGGGCTGGGTCGACTCGTGAATTTTATTCGCCTCGTAGACTTCCGGTTAGAATCCAAGCATCGGGGCTAGGGAACAGTCGCCGGTGCAGTCGATTTGTGCATTGCTGTGCAATACACATTGTATAGTGTTTGGATTTACCCTTCAATGAAAACAATACGTCTGTGGGTAGGTGTTGTTTAATATACGTTTCAATGTCTAAGACTTTGTAGGAACCTATAGGTAATTTAATCTCTCGCATCATCTCTTCGTTCTTCAGCTTGTACCTAAACATCCGGTTGTTTTCATCCACGTTCGGGATGGAATTGTATACTGTAAAATCCACGAGAGCGAGCTGCCATAACCCGTCACTTACGTCGATCGGTGGGAAGTATGTTGAACACAGTTCCGATGTGTTTTCACTTAGTATTAGTGTGATGGACATGTTCCTTCGAAGCAGGTTCTCTTATATACCGAGATGAGAAACTTTATGCATAAGTGACCGCAGTTGAATGAGTTTAACTTTTGCTGTCTATCGTAATTATATGTTATTTTGCAGCCTCTCAGGTATCGCTGCATTTCTAAAGGGGGCGGCAGGTCTCCAAAACTATCGTAATACCGAGCCGTACGACCGGTTTTGGCATACGCTACCCAATGCGTTCCGGGCCCCTTACTCGTATCTAAATTAATAATACCGCTCTCATTGTGATATGGTTTTGTGGGTAATTTATCCTTCATAAACACATTTCTAAAATGTGGAATTTTTAATTTCCTAATTGCTGTCTTTAAGTTTGTGGTGGTAAGAGCTCTCTTTGGCAGGTTACTCAATATCCTCATTTCCTTTTCCCGCCCCTGTTCCTTCTTCTCCGCTTGACCCCTCCCTCTCTGACTTTTGGTAGGGACGCAGGTATAGGCCCAAACCGTTTTTTGCAAGCGCCCACATTTTACTATTGTGCTGTGCGTTGTTCACGGTCTTGGCTATACCCGCCGCTCCACCAATCAAACTGCCTAGCGCTGCCAGCGCTGGGAAAATGAAAGGTAATAGCCCACCTTTTTTTTTTGCGCGGTTTTTCTTTGTTCAGACACCGCCGCCAATCTTACGTTTTACTCTCATTATCTTATTGACTCCCCACGCTGCAATCTTTTCACTGAATTTCGTTGCGGGGTTCTTTGCTATTTGTGCGGCTTGGTTCGCTAATATCCCGTCGGCTATGTGTCTGTCACTTAGGTTATTACTTTTAGAATAGCTAATATCGTGGAGACGACACGCCTCGTCAAGGGAATTGACTCCTGTATCTCCGCGTGCTAGCCTCTTGGCGAGTTTCGTTCCCGGACCTCAGAAATTATATCCTGACAGATGTACTTCTACTGGCAGCTTGTTAATAACAGAGTTTATTATTCCTCCACCTCTTTGAACCTTCTTTCGTGTACAACGCATAACACTATACTGATTCGAGTTGGTATAAGTATGCTGTTTTTATAGTTTTCTGTTTAGTTGTGTAATGGAAGTAGTGCCACAGCGCGATTCGCTGACTGTGCGGATTACACAGGCTGATGAAGCCAGTGCTCGCGAGTCGTGGCATGGTTCTTTATTACCTTCGACAATAAGATGTTTGATTGTCGGTCCATCCGAATGCGGTAAAATGTGTGTCCTACTTAGTTTACTCGAGGAACCGAACGGTCTTCGGTTCGAGAATGTTTATCTATATTCAAAATCGCTGCGCCAACCAAAGTATAAACGGTTGGCTACAGTTCTTAGAGCGGTGGAAGGTTTGGGATTTTTCCCGTATACGGAAAATGCTGATGTGATACCTCCTAGCGAGGCCAGGGCCAATTCAGTGTTTGTGTTTGACGATATAATGTGTGAGAAACAAGGAATCATACAGCAGTATTTTTCTATGGGTCGACACGCACATGTTGATTGTTTTTACCTAGGGCAAACTTATGGCAGAATACCTAAACATTTGCTTCGTGATAATGCGAATGTTATCGTGCTTTTCCGCATGGATATGCTTAATTTGCGACATGCCTACGATGATCATGTAAACAGTGATATGAAATTTCGCATGTTTAAGGATATGTGCTTCTTGTGTTGGAAAAATGAACATGGTTTTCTTGTTATCGTAAAGGATTATCATTTACTTAATGGCAGGTATCGTTGTGGTTTTGATCATTTTATTGTAGCGAGTCATTGAAGGATGTCCTACAGCGTATCCAAGGTTGGAGGTGGTCCTCTGAAACGTCAGCTTGACTCGTGTATATCTCGCGATCTTGATGGGAATTGCGATTTGGGCGGAAAACTTTTAAAGCGTGTGGGTGTGCCAAGGGATGCTGGGGATGGCGCGAGTAAGCAGTATATCGACTCGGTCGCGGATGTATTCACTCGCACGGTGACTGAGGAGCTGTTGCGTTGGTTTACGGAGCTCAATTCATCGTTAATCAATGTACGGGATGTGCAGGTTGGTATTATCGAGTTTTTACGTAATATGGAGGTGAAGGAGCAGCGGTCTGTGGATCAAATCAGTTCTCGTCTGTCGGTACTGCCAACAAAGTTGGGTGATATGTATGTTAATTTGTTGGAGAATAAACTCGATCTATTTGAGAATACGATTATAGAAAAGGTAAACAGTATCTTGGCGGAACTGATATTGAAACTTACCGCTAGTGGCGCTGACATTTCGCAACGTGTTTCACAATTGGCTCGTGTCATTGGTGTTGTTAAGAATGGTGTTGATGGATTGGTTTCTGCATCGACTGCGAGAACTGTTGCATAGCGGCCCACGCCTCAGAGACAGACTCCTAAAAATACATAGCTCTAGACATTTTGTATATAAAAAGGCTTTATGCTGTATGGTTATCTTCGGTCATGTCTACCGAGGCAAACGCTTTAGATCATGTCATACGGAACATACGTGCCAAATATATTTTGGCTAAGCGAGCGCGAATGGAGAGGGATGCGATTAATCAGGAAATATTCAAGTCTGTTAATTCGCGTTTGGATAAGCTTGGACAGTCGTTCGTGCAGTCTATCCCGCAACATAATATTGTTCCGAAACAAGAGTCTTCGGAGGTGAAGCCGGAACCGGTAATGAGTGATGGTTATGATTCTGACACTAGTATACGTCGCAATGTTATGAATGATTCATTGGGTGAATTACAGTCTTACTTACGGAGCTACAACCTTCGCTCGGGTGATGGGACCTACGGTCTCTATAAACGCAACAACCGTTGGTTCTTAGGGGATACGGAAGTATTTTTTCACGATAATAATTTAATTCGCGTCAACGAAGAATTTATACAGCCTGCTCCCGGCTTATTCAAATTATTGTTTCGTCGTGTGCCGCACACCTACACCAAGTCTGTTTTTAAACAATATGGACATTTACTAGAAATTACAAATGCTTATTATAAAAGAAATGATCCTACAACAAAACCTTATAAAAGAGAAACGCATGCAAAGTTTGATATCATTAGGGGATTGTTTCCGAATATTGACTCATCTCAGCGAGGTAGTGGCTTGTTACAAAAAACATTGGATTTGCAACGCACAAAGCAATTTATCTATTGGGACAACCCGAACCAGCTTATTGCTCGCCTCAGATTAATAATGGCCGCGCAAGCTGCTGGCCATACCAGACATAGCAACGAGGTGATATCTATTCTTGAAGAGTTGAAGGAAGCTGGATATATCGCGAAATGAGTGTCCCACAACGTGGGATTGCTAATGAACTGCATCGCGGAGTTCGCAGAATTTTTCCTCGTAGACCTGTGTTGACCTATGGGCTTTGCGATTTATTACAGATTGATTTGGTGGAGATGATTCCGTACAGCAGGATAAATAGCGGTTTCAAGTACATCCTTACTGCTATAGATGTTTATAGCAAACATGCTTATGCGGTTCCAGTTAAACAAAAGACGGGAATATTAGTCACCGCAGCCATGAAGAGTATTTTAAATGAGGCGGGAAGTTTTAAGAATATTCAAAGCGAAACTGGAGCGGAATTTTACAATAGACATTTTCAAGCCTTAATGCAAACATATGCAATTAATCATTACTCTAGTTATAGCGAAGTCAAGGCATCTGTTGTAGAATGTTTTAATAGAACATTAAAGGATATGCTTTACCGTGAGTTCTCGGCACAAGGAAATTATAAGTGGCTTACACTTTTACCGAAATTACTTTCTGTCTACAATAATAGGTTCCACCGCACTATAGGCATGGCTCCGAATGCTGTGAGGGAAAACTCTTTGCTACAAACAGTTTACAGATATGTTAAGAAAATATATTCTAGACGGTTAAAGGCTCACGTGGGTTCGTACGTACGTATATCAAAACACAAGACGATGTTTGAGAAGGGATTCAAACCGAGGTGGTCACAGGAGGTTTTCAGAGTGGTCAAAGTTACGAATAATTTTGCACGTGTGTTTCATTTGAGTGATTTGGCTGGTAATGAAATTAAAGGTGGCTATTATGGTCCTGAGATTCAAGTAACTGCGTACCTTATTTATTTACTTATTTGGTGAATAAAATTCATAAAAAGTGTGGCGAACGTTTCCTAGTGTCGTGGAAGGGGTTTCCCATTTCCGTAAAGACCTGGATTAATGCCCGTGATATTCGACGGTAGGTTTGTGGCTCGCCCGTCCTTTCCCCTCAGGCTTTGTTTTCGACCTCGCCGCCAGTGTCCGGGAGTGGGTGCATAACAACTTTCCCGTCCTCCCCCCTCGGGTGTTCGCGAGCGCGCCGCCGATGTCCGGGAGTGGAGCTTTCACCTCCCCCCTCCGGCATCGCGCGCATCGGTAAACACTTTCACTAGCGTCTCATCCAGACGCATCGCGGCTACCGCTGTGAGAAAATGCTTGCAGCTCCCTACACAACATTTATTTTTTAATTTATTTTATTACACATCGCCAGGGTGGGCGGGGTGCATTCCAGTGAGTTTTTATTTTATGTATGCTTATTGGTACATGTCGCTTCACACTATTTGGTTTATTTATGTCGATCGTGCCGCAGCTATATATTGTATTTTTAATTACTTAACGCTACGTGTTAACTGCAGGGGTCCTAACTATGCTTAATAGATTCCTGCTCGCCGGCGCACGAGCAAGGTTTCCAGCACGACGTTTGTACTGGCGCAATGTTTACATTTCAATGTTTACATCGTCCCAGTAACAGCCTGCCACTCCTACTCGCAATCATCATAAATGTATATATACATTTTATATGTAAATATATCTATGTATTTACACATATACACATATAAATGTGTGTGTGCATATAAAATTAGATTAAATTTTGTTCATATCGAAATCAGATGTAGTTAGTAATCGTCTTCTTAATTTGAATGTCAAATGTGAAAATTAATTTATATCACTTTCAGATTCCGACAGACGTTGTCTGCCAGTTTATAGTTATTTACCTGGTCTGTATGTAATTTAGACTTTATAAAGCAATATAGAAAGAAGCTGAAAAATAAGAGATTACTAATATTGAAAATATCCCATTATCTAGGTAATGCTCGGCCTGCATTGCAATGCCTCATTCAGTTTTGTTTTGTAATATGTTTGAAGTAGTTCCACATATACAAATCATCTATACATCTCTATATATATTTATCTCTATCTACATCTATATACATCTATGTATCTCTCTATCTCTATTTATCTCTTTATATCTACATATATACTTCCCACTATCTCTATATATTCTATATATGTCTCTATATAGCTCTATACATCTCTTTATCTAACCCATTTCATTCTCTATACCTCGCTCTATCTCAACTTATCTCTCCGTGTCTATCTCACTATATATATATATTTCTATCTCTGTCTCTCTTTTATATTTAAATAAATTGTGTCATGCGTGCGCACTTATACAACAAAAACAGACGAAGTGCCACTATATAAAATGAAAATAAAAGCATTTTTTGACACGATACATGCTCCAACTATTGAAAAATAGTTATACCGTCTCAGTAACCTTCATGGGCATGCGCATAACAAATCACCAAAATTTCATCGCAATCGGACGAATCGTATAGGAACGCATACAGCACAATTAAACGAACATTAAAGACATGACAAATGCATCAAACGATGGTGCTTTTAAAATTCAAGGCAACTCTATCTATTGACGAAGTTAAGGAAAAAACTGTTATTAGCGCCTTTATTTTGCTAGCCGTTCCGAGCTCCACTAAGCGGACTGGTCTCACCAAGAAGAAAAATATTAATTTGCCAGACCTTACTATGTGTATGATCGTGTGTCAGACATAGAGAAATTACACTCACTCACTATTTGTATGTCTATGACCTATGATTTTTTCTGTTATAAAATGAAATTATCACCTTTTTAACTCCCTTAGGGATGGAATTTCATGTTAATATGGGGTATATGTATTAATCCAGGTTATAAGCTAGCTGTAGGCCAAATTTCATTCATATCCATTCAGTAGTTTTTACGTGAAAGAGTAACAAACATCCATCCATACTTACAAACTTTCGCGTTTATAATATTAGTAGGGTAGCCGTCTTCACAAAATCATCACAAGTTTTGATAACAGGATACTCACGTTTCCTTTTATTCCCGGATCGTTCATACGACAATCCGGATATTTGTCTGAAAATGTTTTAAAAACATTCAACACAATAGTTTTCTGTGCACTTTTCAAAGACTTTCCCGTTCCATGCTTTACAAAACTCGGTCCAGCATTACCCATAACAAACCGTGCGCGCGCGAATCCGAAATCCTTTTTTTTTTTTTTTTTTTTTTTGGTTGAGTGGCCTACGGTGTGAACCAGCAGCCATGATTCAAAGCAGCTGAACCTAGACGTTAGTGGGTGACCTACAGTAAGGAAAAACATGGGTAGGGAGGCTAGTCTTCTTGGTAGAGGCCTATCGACCACAGGAGCGGAAGGCCATGGATGAAGGAGTAAGAGGATGGGGACGGAAACCGGCCACCTCGGATTATTACTACTTCAGGGTTATACATGAATATGATTGCGTAGAATGAAATCAATTAAGATCTGACATACCTCATGTGGATGGTGGTATAACATCGAAGGATACGATAAGGGGAAAGGCAATCCCAGCTTTCGCAAGTCCTGGTACATTTTTTGTCTGTCCACAAAATTGGGACACTCCAGAAGTATATGTCGCATATCCGCATAAGGGTTTCCGCAGGAACAACCCGCCGAATCAATAATACCCAGCTTGTAAAGATGTGCCGGTGAACTATTGTGATCGGAACGAAGACGGAAAGATATGATAGCACGATGGCGATGTGAAGACAGGGGGTAGTGGGATATAACCTTAAATGTAGTACCATGTAACTCGTGATATAAGGTAGAGCGGGCCGCAGATAATTGTGTCAATTGGGAAATCATGAGAGAATGATAATGGGCCTTGATAAGTGGTTGTAAGAGCTGCGGAGATCGTGGGTACATAGGGACACCTTGTGTAATTGCCATTGTCGCTAGATTATCGACTATTTCATTGCTGTGTACGCCAGTATGACTAGGAATCCATAGAAATACAGGTTCGTTTGTGTATTGACGAATGGCTAAGCATAATTTTTTAATTTCAAGGATAAGAAGCTCCGCAGGAGTCCGGAAGGATTGTAGCGAGGTTAAAACGCTAGCAGAGTCTGAGAGTATAAGAGGAGCTTTTATCTGACAGTTGAGTATATATGTCAATGCTTGATAAATCGCGAATGCTTCCGCCAGATAAATGGTGATGTAAGTAGGTAATTGGTAGAGGCCCGTTTTGTGATTAGTCTTATCAAACCAAGCTGCTCCCGTTCCAGTAGAAGTTTTGGAACCATCGGTATAGAGATGGGTACTGTCCGGGTATTGTGCGAGCATTTCCAGAACCATCTGACGGAGAGCAATAGGCGAGACATCTTTGCCTCCGAAAATTGTGACAGTGGGAGTATAATGGTGACATGCATAATCATAGGAAAAGTTTGATTGTATCTGGGCGGGCAGCATGGATACCGAACTTCGTTTTATAGACAGGGGAATTTCATATACTCTATCCATCAACCTTTTTAAGCTGGTTAACTTCGTCTGATGTAGATGAGTCCAATGTTTACAGTAAGTTAGTGGTCGGTATAACGTTAAAGGCAATATACCTAACTCAACTTGCAGATATATAATTGGTGTAGATTTGAAAGCTCCTAGAATAATCCTCATGGCTTCGTTCTGTACTTTTTCCAACCGATAAGCTTGAGTCTTAGATATATGCTGTAGGAGAATACAACCGTATATTAGATTAGTTCGGACGGTAGCGAGAAAGATAGACCTCAGGGTATGAATATCGGCTCCCCATCTGTTGGCAGTTAGAGCTTTAAGCAGTTGTATTCTGTGGTAGCATTTATTGATCACATAGTTTATATGGCCAATACCATTGAGCGTTCTATCAAAAATAACACCTAAATATTTTACTTGGGAAATGACCGGAAAAGTGTGACCTTCTAATGACGGAGTAGGAAGAGGTGAACTGTACCGTTTTTTAGTGAAATAGACCAAATGGGTCTTCGATAGCGATAAGGACATTCCATGAGCTGTTAACCATTTATTGGCAGATGTAATGGCGACAGCCAGTTTTGCACTAACGTCCTGGAAGGTGGGTCCTTGATACCATAGTACTATGTCATCCGCATATGCAATAAGGCGAACATAGGGTCCAAGATGGAAGATTAAGTCCTGCGTATAAATAAGAAATAAAATGGGACTGAGTGAGCTTCCTTGAACTAAACCTTGGAACACTTGCCGAGTATAAGGGCCATTATGAATCATTCGAGGTTTATAAAGGCGCTGAGCGAATAATTCATGAAGAATTTTGTTCAGTTTCAGCGGAATGCCTAAGGAGATTAATTTCTGTTGCAATATATGTAATTGGACATTGTCAAACGCTGAAGAAATGTCCATGAAAAGTGCACCTAGGATCTCTTTTTGTTGGAACGCTTGTTGAATACGTGAATATAAATAGCTGATGGCATCCACTGTACCAATACCAGATCTAAAACCATATTGTTCCTGTCGTACAAGAGAATAATGTTCTAACCACCAAACCAATCTGTTTTTAATCAATTTCTCAAATAATTTTGCTATATTAGAACGCAAGGCTATAGGGCGGTAAGAGGAAGGTAAAAGGGGAGGTTTACCAGGTTTGTGGATGGGAAGAACATAAAACTCCTTCCACGGAGAAGGAATATACCCAGCATTATATACCATATTAAATATACGCAGCAAAAGACTGATGGCATTGGACGGTAAGCGTTTGATCATGGAATTCGTTATTAAATCAGGCCCAGGGGCACAATCTCTGGAAGAGGAAAGGCACTTATGGAGTTCAGAAAGAGAGAATGTATCTAACAGCACGTGAGGATTTGGAGCACAACCTCCGGTGGGTACTGTTACAGCCTGGGTAAATGGATTGACATTAGGAGCATAATCTGGGGCAATCATTTTCATAAAGTCAGGTAACAGTGGGAGGGGTATATTAATAGAAGGGGATGGACTACTACAATTTTTGAAGGAAGTAAATTTTTTCCACATATAATGCAGTGGGGTGGTACGTGACAAAGAAGAACAGAATTGTTGCCAGTGGGTCTTTTTGCGTCGTTTCCAAATTAATTTTGCAGAGGCTTGGGCTTTTTTGAGTTTAATGAAATTCGCTGTGGTAGAAGATCGACGATATTCGCGGAGAGCCATTCTTCTCTGATTGTTGATGTCTGAACATTGATTGTCCCACCATGGGGCCTTACACGATTTAGTAGGTACACCTTTCAACTTAAGTGGGATAGCTGCTGTTGCCGCTGCAAGTATATTATTACAAAACGTTGTATATAGGTCTTCAACATCATCTATATGTTCATTGAGCGTAGTAATGGTGAGTTCTTCACTGATCTGTGAAAATTTATTCCAGTCGGCCTTTGAGGTGAGGAAAGAGTAATATTCCAGAATGGGGGCACCCTCACTAGAAGATGTTTGTGTACTAATATGAATAGGGAAGTGATCACTACCCCAATTATCGGACCAGACGTTCCATCGTAGTAGACCTGCTAGGTCCGGGGAGATGAAAGTTAAATCAATCGCAGTGGGTGACGTGGTGGGTGGACCGAGCCACGTGGGTTGTTTATCATTAAGTAACAGGAACGGTGTGGAATGGAGGAAATCAAATAGGCGCACACCGGCTGTGTCATTGTAAGCATTACCCCACATGGTGTGATGAGCATTAAAGTCACCTCCTATAATACATGGACTGGGAAATTGATTAAAAAAATTTTCCCACTCATGGGTCTCGTATGCAGTATTAGGATGGACATAAACCGTGACAATATGCAAATTATAATTTTGAAAAGTTAGTTTAACCGCAGTCGCCTCTATACCTGTAGTATTGCGAGGAAAGGTAATGTGTATTCCAGAACTAATGTGTTTATGTGCTACCAGGATTGCCGTTCCCCTGTCGCCCCGATATGTCGAATGAAGTTGAAACCCCGGGATACGAAACGTATGACCCTGTGAAAACCTAGTTTCAGTAAGTAAGACTGCATCACAAGGATTGTTCGCAAGGAAGTGTAGTAGCGGAAAACGGTTCGCGTTGAAGGAGCGAATGTTCCATTGGAGAAGAGAAAATTGCCTATTGAGAGCCAAGTTAGTCCAAAACTTGAATAAAAGCGGCCACTAAACTTTCCTTATCTAAAGAATAGGAGGATTGTTGACGTGCCTCAGTAAACATGATATTTAGAGTATCAATCAAAGAGTGAAGTTTGTCCATGTTAATCCGAGGAATTGTGGGAAGCTGCAGGCAGGTGGGTGTAGGTGTCTTGTCAATGGGCTCTGGAGATCGGGGTGGTAAATCCGGTGATTGTGCCTGGGCATTGTCCAAACTCTGTGGAACTGGTCCCCTATGAAGATTTCCTTTAGTAATATCTGGAGTGTCAGGGCGGAATTGTGAGTAATAACGTTGAAGATTAAACTGCTCTGTACCAGCGGTCATGGTAATTGGAGGGATTGCTTTGTAGCAAACATTATAGCCGTCCGGCCTGATGTGAGAAGAATGAGGTTTCTGTAGGAGCGTTTGTGCATAAGTATGGTCTGATGGAGGACGATTAGGAGGTAGAGTAGGTACCGATTGGAGCGGGGGAAAATCCATTACTGTAGGGATCTCCAGCTGTTGTCGGGAAATGCTTGTGTTCTGTACAGATTGTCCTGTCGATTGTAGCACGTGGTGTTTAGCTGCCATGTATGGAAGGTTGAGATAAGCCATTATGCGCTTTACTTCCCGTTCGAGTTCCCAGATACGACAATGTATTTTATCTTGAGAAGAATGGGAGCCTTTACAGTTGGCACATTTAGGATTGTTTTGATTTTGGCAGTCATCCTGAGTATGATTCTCTGCGCAGATACCACACGTAGGTAGTTTAGCTCTACAAAGTTTAGCAGTATGCCCAAAGCGTTGACATTTGTGACATTGGATCACCGACTGCACTCTAGGTTTAACCTTGTAACGTTCTTTGAAAATAGCAATATAGTCAGGTAAAACCTGCCCTTCGAAAGTCACCTTTATAAGTTTTGTAGGCACACGGGCACTGTTAGGAACAAATTTGGTTAAACGTTCTAAATGAAGTACTGGTTGAGACGATTCGATGCCCGCAATAATTTCCTCCAAGTTGATATCGAGAGGAATGCCATAAATCAAACCTTCTCTTTGGGTTAAACTTTGAGGTATGTGGTAAGTGATACGCAGTCGATCAAGGATATCCGAGGACACGAAGCGATTAGCCCCACTAGCGGTACTGAAGGAAATTCTTAACCTATTCGGCCCGGAGCGAGAAATTTCTAGAATGTCGTGGTTCGGGTGTAACTTCCTACCGAGAGAAATGGGATGCAGGTTCCCTATATTATGATCTAGTGCGAATCCGAAATACAACTGTTGCGCCAGGCATCAACTGTACACCGTACACACGGCGTCTGCTAACATAATTGTAAGTAAATACTTGCTGACACATTAAACTGTATTGGATATTAATGGTGAAATGCTATAATGCTATATAACAACAATTGTTATAAAAAACGCAGTGTAAAAATACTTACAAATGGTATGTAACCATGGGACTATTTCTTGCACACGAATAATGTGCAGGAGGCCGGCAGCCAATGAAAATGTTTGTTTACAAGAGGCTTTGTTTATTCCAAAACTCAGGTAAGAGTGAACCGAGAATAGATTGTTGCACTTTTCGTTATGCCCACTATCTTGAAAATCTGTAATTATTATCTACATATTTGGAAAAATATTTAAATTCATAAAATAATTTAATTAATCAAATTTTAATAAAATATTATTTAAAATACGCACTTACATCCTTGGTTCGAACTCGGTGAGGTCAAAAAAATTACGATAGATTTTTCCTCCACAGAAGCCAGTGACCGACAGGCTCCCCACCACTAATACATCATGTCCACCATCTTGTTTTCATCTGCTAGAGTAAACTACTACAATGTTAATTTAATTTTTGTCTGCTAGAGTGTAGTATTCATTTATTATTACTGAGGCGCTCGCCATATTGAAATTTGGGTGCCATCTTGTGAATGTGTAATTATTCATCTAGAAATACGGGAACAATTCCAAAAATCATTAAATAATTCATTCGTTAATTTACTGATTGTTTCGTCCAGTTCATGTCCTTGGTTCGATCCCTGGGTGATGCAATAAATTTTAATTTTATGTAAATAATAGCTAATAATTTCAATAAATAACTTCCAAGGCTTCTTCTCACAGCACGGGTTTATCGTTAAGGAAGTTAGCATTGCAGCCTCTGAAGGGAACGTGATTACGCGCTCGTTTCAACCACCATTTGTTTGGGAACATTTAATTAGAAAACATCAACAAACAAATATGTGGCTCACCAACAACTTCCACAAACTGAAATGGGAAGACGGAATATTTCCCTACACAAGCCTGCCAAACATATTGGAGGTGCACCTGAGTGGAACTATAATGGTCGCCAGGGCCGAACAGAAACGTTGGCTAGCTAAACATTGTCTCAAACATGTGCGCATAGTGGACGTTCAAAGTGAATATGGCTGCCCATCATTAAAGATATTAGATAAATCGTACAGCAACAACCGCAGAGGCACAAGACCGGTATCGTCACGCCACAATGCAGCGCTGCTCAGAGCATGGATGGTTGAAAACATTGCCGAGAGCGATGAGAAAGCGGAAATGTCAGAGGAGGAGGAGGGGTAGGCTTCAAGGTCGCAGCAAGCGGCTAGAACGTAAAAAACAAAAACGAGATGTCGGTATAAATATAGCTCGGTGGTCCAGAGCTAACCAGTAAACGGTAGCCCACACCCGTTGGGAATGACGTTCGACCCAACAGCACACTACCTGGAGGTAACACCGGGCTTCCGCCGCGTGCAGTGTGTCACCCCGGACGGTCATTTTCAGCTACACGTATGCAACTTTGATCATCATTGGGTGAGTGACTGCGACGAGGAGAACCCAGACATCCTCGAGATGCCCTGCAAGCTGTCAGACTGTGTCGTACACCATATACGGCCAGACACTACTTTCCCCACAACGCTAGAAGAACTTAAGGCAGCAGCCGACACTGAAACTATAAGTTCAGTCCCCGATTATTCCTCCGTAACGTGTGAACTGACACGCATCACGAAGTCAGAGACTATCGTTCGTTGGGTAGAGAGGTGCGGTGGATTTATTCACTATACCATAAATGGTAATCGTAGACGGTACACATCATGCAGCTTCCTACAGTGTAGACTCTACCGCTTCAAACCCCTCGTGTAACAATGTTACTTAACCGCAAACCATGCCAGACTCTGAACGAAGCGATCGCAGAAAGACATAATGTTGGGCGCTGGGATGAAGACTAAATACCTGACGCTATAGACATACACGATGATCCTATATTCTACCCGCTGTGGAATCTACCGCCGGACCCAACACATTGTGAAAGGCAGGCATGCACTATGTTTGACCCTACCGAAAAAAGATATATGCTTACCCATGCGGGTTTGCATAGTATAGAATACAGAATACGCTTCTTTGGTACAAACAATCCAAACATTATCAAAGCCTTCACATACCTCGAGTACTACAGAGACAACACGCATTTCCGATTGAGGTGGGAACCGAAACGGCCATATAATACTGTGCGACGTGTGAGACTGTTTCAGTGTGAGGATAAAGACTGTATTGTCCATTTGAGCCATCCGCATGAACGCTTCCCATGCACGCGTCACGACCTCGAAACATCCAGAATACCTGCTGAAGAATCCGGTTACGTCGAGACGTGTGCCGGATCATCACATTCTCGCTATGACATGCAATTACCAACAAGATGGATACAAACGCATAACACGCCTTGTAGTCACCATTTGTGTCCGGTGGGGCGAGCCTACATATTAAAATTAAACAACTTCTCAGTGCCTTCGTATCTAAATCCCCAAGTAACAGGTCGTGCACCGAAACGTTGCCGTGTGATGCCACTCTTCCTCATGCAATGAACTGTTCAGAGTGCTGTGATTGGATAATACATTTTATTATTCATCTGGTAAATATTGTTTTAAATAGACACGCAGGTCCGTGCGTGAACAGTTGTGCAGAAACAGTGACGGGGTAAAGATGGCTAGCTTTAATCCCCGGAACACGTATCCAGATGTAACTCCAAGCGTAGGCAGTGTAGAGTATTGCAAGTGCAGTCAGGGCGCATTGAGACATGTTACGGAAGAATGTGACTCTACCGTGCACTCGAAACATATTCACAACCCAAGACCGGAAGACCTGCCTCTAGAAGTGATTCCCTGCCCCGGCTTCGGCGAGTGCTGCGTTAGTATGTTACGCAACGATACAACTCTACCCGCAACAAGTGAAGAGGTCTACGCACAAGCCTTCGAGACGCAGCCACCATTGTCCGCCTGCAGCCAGACTTCACCGCCGCCACCGCCGTCGGTAGAGCCGAGATGCTGACGCCACCCTTCCTCCCGCAGAGCACAGGGCCTCGATGAGGGTGACCTGGGTCCAGCGGTGAGCAATGACCAATACCAAGCAATGGACGAAAGAGTGTTAGACATTGCCAGAACCGCACTGCGCAAATTGCTTACAGACCTTATAAAGAAAATATAATTTATTTTATACGTAAAAATTAATTACAATGTAATATCATTTAAGCGTAAAACGAATTACAATGTAATATCATTTGAATGTATTATTGATTTCAGTGTAATGTAACTCTTAATTTCAGTGTAATATCATTTATATGTAAAATTGTTTTTCACGTTTTGTGTTATTTTATACGTAAATATTGTTTATACATAAAAGTAATGTAACATAACACGTTTTAAAAAAAATACCTGATTTGTAACTCTATTCCAACGGGTGTGGGCTAATAAAAACAGAAAAAATGTCTCGATGTATTTTTATTTCTACTTGACCCTGACAACCACATAAAGAACTAATGTGTTCACACTTGACCTTGAAAACCACATAAATATTTTTCAAAATGTGTTCACACTTGACCTTGCAAACCACATAACTATTTTTTAAAATGTGTTCAGACGGAAAACGTCCGTGTGACGTACATGTTTACGAACGTGTGGTAAAAGTGTGTCTAACCCGGACTGACCTAGCTGGGCATGCATAAATACTGCATGCTTGCATTTGATGTCCGCGCATGCTACGTGAGGTAAGTCTCATCCGCTTGATTATACTTTTGTTAATTTTATTACACATCTCTACTTCTCTACGCGGTCCCCTCCCTGACTGCTGGCTGGGCGGACTCCCCTCTCCGACTGTGGGGCGGGGTAAGGCTCGTTGCCATGACAACACAGCGCGGAGCGGAGGGGAGTGCGCTCAGTCGCGTTTACGGCGCGCGCAGAGTAACATATTCACGTAGCTTGCGCTCAGTCACGCTTACAACGTTACATGTACACATAGCTTGGGCTTCACTCAGTATACACAAGACCGTTTCCTTTAATATTTACAAACGATGTTTATTTTTATGTTTCAAGAACATTATTTGTACCTCTGAACGTAACTTCCCGTCTATCCCCTCCTCGCCATGTCTACTCCCCCCGAGGCGAAGCGATCCCGTCCCAGTGAGGCTTCCACGTCGGACACTCGCGACAGCGCGCGGGTGTCCGGGGTGGAGTCGCGTGAAGCTGGCGACTTGCCTCCCCTGGAGAGTGTTATCTTGGACTCCGCTTTTGCTAACCGGATAGTGGACTTTCGGATCGGAAATGATGTTGAGTCTATTGATCCCGATTTGGACCGGTTTCTACAGAGATGTAGGGTTCCCTTTCTGGCCTTAACTTCCGTCTTGGTACGCCCTTTTAAAGTTTACATTTCACTCTCGGCTTCATTTGTTAAGGAATCTGTGGAGGGAGGCGAGAGTGAGACATTTCATTTTACAACCCACTCAGCCACGGTGCTCTCTTATGAGGTAGGGGAAATCTATGATTCAGTATTCATTCCGGAAATCAATAGGAACAATAGCGAATTCACTGCTCGTGGCAGTGGGTGGGCTCTACAGCGATTGATTAACATGAATGTACATGTTTCAAGCTATAGGGCTTTCACCGTTGGCGTGCGGCACACAAAATTACCGACATTTTTGTCCAATAGGAAATCTTGTGTCAATATTGATTATCCTGAGCAGCAGTGCTTTCTGTATGCCGTTATGGCAGGTGTGATGCCGGCGGAAGGCGATGTTAGCCGAGCCAGTTCGTATCCGGATCCACTTATGGCTTTCAATACGTCTGGTTTGAGTTTCCCGTCTACTCTCCATCAGATTAAGACATTCGAGAGGAACAATAATATTTCCGTTAACATTTATGCGTGCGTAGACAGTAAGGGGAATATTGTTGATGAATGTTTTAGTGGCAAATCTGTATCCTCTATCCAACCTCTTCACGTATCCTCTGAGCGAAGAGAGAGACATGTAAATGTTTTAGCGATTCGTTCTAGTGGCGCGGCAGAGCACCTACACTTTGTAACAATTAAGAGTCTGTCCAGATTATTGCATTCCCAAATGTCAAGGTCTAATCATAAGAAATGGATTTGCGAGCGCTGTCTTCAATACTTTACAAGTGAAGACAGGTTAACTTCACACAGTTCTCTGCAGCTAGCATAAAGCGGTGTGTTCCTGTTTCCCTACAGAGGAGAACAAATATTTACAGTTTACAAATATTGCAAAACAGGATTGCCTCGGCTTTATTGCGTACTGTGACACCGAGTCATACCTAAAGCCGATATCCACCTGTTTACCCGGTGATGAGACATCTAATACCACACGGGTAAACGAACATGTACCATACGCATGCAGAATTTTGCTAGTGTGTGGATACGATAGCTCTTTGACCAAGTATGTGCAATTCGAGGGTGATAATTGTATTGCTGAAATGGTCGCAGAATAAGTTTCAATGACAAAGTGGGTATGTGATATTTATTCAAAGACCATTCCTATTAAGATGCCGACTCCAGCCATCTCTGCAATGCTTGCGAGTCAAATACATTGCCATATCTGTAAGAAGGTATTGGCTGGGCAGAAGGTGCTCGATCACTGCCATTTGACTGGTGAAATACGTGATTATGCCCATTCGAAATGCAACCTGGCTTTCAAGATGCAAAAGAAACAGCTTGTCGCGGTATTCCATAATTTGCAAAATTATGATGCCCACTTTTTAATGAAAAATTTAGTTTCGCGACGGATTGCACAGCCGGACGGCTCCTTTGTTGTGGAGAATCCTGGCGAGGTCAAAGTATTAGGCGTAACTTTAGAGAGTTACAAATGTATTACTAAATACATACATGTCTCAGGTAATGCGCAAGGAGACGTGCATGCTGTGCGTCTTCGATTTATTGATTCACTTAACTTTTTAAATTCATCTCTGGAAACTCTTGCTGGCAATCTCACGCCGGATCAGTTGAAACTCACCCGTTCAATGTTTCTGGATGACGCACAGTTTAAGTTAGCAACGCGTAAAGGTGTGTTTCCCTATGACTTTGTTAAGTCTAGTGAACATTTGCAAACTGCCTCGCTACCACCAAAGGAAGTGTTCCATAACGTATTGAGTGACACGGACGTGAGTGATATGGACTATACTCACGCTCAAAGGGCTTGGGATGTCTTCCATTGTGCCACATTGAAAGAGTACGCACTTAGTTACCTTAAGGTGGATACTTGTTTGCTGGCCGATATATTCGAGTCTTTTCATTTCGTTTGCCTACAACATTATTCGCTTGATCCCGCACATTACATTACCGCTCCCTCGCTCGCATGGGATGCACTTTTAATTAAAACCGGTGTGCGTCTTGAACTTGTGACCAACCCGGACATATACCTCTTCCTAGAGTCTGCCGTTCGTGGAGGTATTACAAATGTAAGTCGACGTCACGCGAAAGCTAACAATGTCTACATGTCCAGTCACAACCCGAGCCTTCCGTCTTTGTACATCTGTTATTTCGATGTTAACGCACTGTATGCTCACACAATGTTGGATAAGCTTCCTGTGGGTAATTTCCAATGGGTTCCCAGGGATGAGTATCCGGGTTGGGATTTCAACACCATTGAACTCGATGGTGATACATCATTATTCGCGGAAGTAGATTAGACCTTTCCCGATGATTGTCACGATCGCCTATCTGATCTGCCTCTAGCCCCTGTGAATGGCGTACCACCAAACGGGCGTATGAGTAAATTACTGTTAACTCTCGCGCCGCGTACTAAATATGTTGTCCATGCTAAGTCACTGCAGCATTACGTTCAGTGTGGGGCGGTCATCGGCCAGGTTCACCGCGTGCTGCGGTTTGCGCAGGCGGCCTGGATGAGGGACTATATAGCCTTTAATGCTGAGCGTCGTGCCCAGGCTGCGAACTCCTTCGAGAAATCGTTTTTTAAATTACTGTCGAACTCGGTTTACGGGAAGAGTTTGGAAAATACGCGAAAGCATTAGGATATACGCATCGCTTCACGATACGATTCCATTTATGGGGCGGCTGAGCTGATTGGTCGTCCGACATTCAAGGCTCGGCGAATCATCGATGAGAGTTTAGTCTTCATAGAGATGCAAAAAGGGTCGATTACCTTTGATAGACCATTGTACACAGGTGTCACCATTTTAGATTTATCAAAATTGGTTCTCTACGATTTTCACTATAATTACATGCAAAAGAAATTCCCTCCACAGTCTCTGCATCTCTTGTACACGGATACGGATTCTTTAATTTACCACGTTGTGTGTGACAACATTTACGATTCGATTTGCCCCGATTTAGCTTCCCGTTACGACACTTCCAATTATGCGCCAGGTAATGAGCAACGCTTCCCCTTGGTTAATAAGGGTGTAACGGGAGTGATAAAGGATGAGGCTGCTGGCAATATCATCACGGAGTTTGTTGGTCTTCGCCCGAAGCTTTACGCGTTTAAGATGGAGGACGGTTCTTCGATGTGTAAGGCTAAGGGAATTAAGGCCAGCGTACTGCGTTCACTCCTATTTCCTCAATACCTGGATTGCTTGCTTTGAAATTTGCGGGTTCTCGCGACCCAACACCATTTCCGATCGCGAGGCCACACTGTGTTTACGGAGCGTGTAACCAAGGTAGCATTGTCTTCAGGAGATGATAAGCGTTGGCTTTCTGAAGACGGTGTCAGCACTCTACCTTGGGGACATAAGAACCTACGCCTCTCCCCGGACAACGATTAACCCTTTCCCTTGTTACGTTCAGCTATGCTGTCGTCCCCGAGGGATGGGGTGGCCTAGCACTCCGATCCTCCCACCCCCTCGAACCACACAACATTGCACGTGGAGAATAACCTATTGGTATGTCACAGTACAAACGTATTTTCTTTTACACAAGTAATTTTAATTTTCTCTTTTACACAAGTAATTTTTTCACATATGTTTCTTTAAAAAAGAAATGTTAACATAATTTATATAATGGTTTATGTGTATAAATTATCGTTTAAAGCTGGAATGATTTTAACGTATTTTATACAAATGTTTACATATTTTCTACACGTTTATATATATATATATTTTTTAAAGTTAGAATGGTCTTAACATAATTTATAATTTATTTTACATATATATATTTTAAAAGAAATGTTAACATGATTTATATAAATGTTTACGTGTATAAATTATCGTTTAAAGCTAGAATGATTTTAACGTATTTTATACAAATGTTTACATATTTTCTGCACGTTTATATATATACTTTTTAAAGTTAGAATGTTCTTAACGTAATTTATTTTACATATATATCTTTTAAAATAAATGTTAACATAATTTATATAATTGTTTACGTGTTTAAATTATATTTTAAAGCTAGAATGGTCTTAACGTAATTATTTTCTCGTTAACACACATAATTTATTTTACATATGTTTCTTTAAAAAAATATTGTTAACATAATTTATATAATTGTTTACATGTTTAAATTATCTTTTAAAGCTAGAATGATTTTAACGTTATTTATACACGTTTATATATGTTTTTAAGTTTAAAGCTAGAAAAATCTTAACATAATTTATACAAACGTTAACGTATTTTCTACACACGTAATTTATTTTATTTTACACAAGTAATTATTTTAAACATGAAATTTATTTTACATATATTTCTTTTCTCTTTACAATTCTTAACGTAATTGTTTTACACACTTGAGTTATGCTGTAGCTACTGCGCATGTATTGTTCTGCATATCTCCCCAACACAAGATGGCTGTATCCACACGTGATGATTTGTCAAACCACATACTGAGAGATATAGCCAAGCTACTTTATATGGAGGAGGTGGTGGAGGGTGAACCACCTCCACCGCGGGAGCTTCGGGAACATGAGTCTGAAGTTGGCCACAGCGATGGCTCGACCGCGCGTTCGCTGCGGCCGACGGGGTTGAAGAGTTGGCATGGCCTTCGGGGACGTGTCCCTGGGGTCGTCCGCCACACATGATTGGTCGACGTGGATATTATTTATACCCAAAATTAAATAAAACCAACATTATTTTTTACCCGTGTGTTGTCTACATTATTTCTTTTTCACCTCTGTATGTTCCTTGTGCTTGCTCCTTTCCTGTACGCAGCGATGGCCTGACCTTGTTTCTCTGTGGTAAAAACTTTCACTGTCACCCAGCAGGTAAACACATTCCTGGTCGCCGGCGCACGAGCGAGGTTTCCACCACGGCGTTTGTACTCGACGTAAAATAATAGTCACTATGCTTAATACTCAACTATCTTTACAATATTTATTTTACTTGACGTAAAATAATAGTAACTATGCTTAATACTTAACACATTGTTTGCACATATTATACATTTTAACTATGCTTATTACTATTTGAACGTAATCTACCACAATAGAGGTCCTAGGTTTTTTTAACTATGCTTATTACTTAAAGCATTTCCACACACAGTGTTATTTTCAGTGTTGTTAAGTAACGAATTACAAGTAATCGGATTACTTGTAACGATTACTTTTCAAGTAATTTATACGTGTAACGAATTACATTTAAAAAATGTAATTCGTACTTGTAATCGGAATACATAACATTAATTGTAATCGTTACATTAAGGTAATCGATACTTTATATTTACTTTGCCATCAGCCGGGGTTTCGGGTGCGATTCCCGCGGCGAGTCTAAGGAGCTGTATGTGAAAATTGGGGTGTTTTCCGGGAGGGCGCCAGGCTAGCTCTGTCGTCTAACCGTGAGTGGGTCGATCGCCCCCAGCGTGTCCCCTAGACTCGGTGGCTTGACTTGAAAGTAGCTTGAAAGTGGCTTGAAAGTAGCGACGGCCGGGTTAATCCCTCCACTGTAGACAAAAAAAAACCGACCCGGAGTCGCGTGGGGAGTTGCGTTGAAAAAGGTATTCGGTGATGACTATAGTTACCAGTCGTGAGGGATCAGAGACAAAACTTGAAGGCTCCCCACGGTACGCGCACGTCTGCTCCGGGCCGCGAGCTGATCAGAACTGCCTCAGGGGGTGGCGTGCGGAGGGGGGGGGGGGACACTCCCTCCATGCACCAAGGTTACGCCGCTCGTCTCATTTGGGTGAAGACTTGGCGAGGGGTACGTTCCGCCAGCAGGAGCCAGTACTGCGGGCTGAGGCCGGGCTAATGGCCTTCGGTCGGTACGACGTCAAACGCCCCCCACCGAAGAAGCCCGGCCTTGCACGTGATCAGGCTCTGCGGCGGTTTGCACCCCTAGCATGTCGTTGACTCCCCATCCTGGCGCCTGGGGTGGCTGCGGCTGGTGGGGCCGGCGCACTGGACCTGGTGGCTGCGGCTGGTGGGGCCACTTGGAGGCGTGATGAGGTAGGTGGTGGTGTGCAGTGTTGTGGTCGTGTGGTGGTGTGGTGTGGTGGCCTAGTTTTCACATCATGTCCAGGCGGTTGGGGCTCTGGGCGGTCGCAGGTAGTAGTGCGTGTCAACCGGTGGTCGAGTTTTCTCCGTCGTGCCCTCAGGATTGCGGGGGCCGCGGTGGCCTCTCTCGTCCCTCCCGAGATCGTACTCGGCCAGGTACCCCGGGGGCCGCCTGTCCCTGGCGGGTCTCATCACTTTACGTGTGGGCGGTTCGTCTGGCGCTTCTGGTGGGTCGTGAGGCGTCCGAGTGGTGGTTGTGGTGGTGTTGTTGTGGTCTTCCGTCGGTGTTGTACGGCGGTTGCTCGCGTCGTGGTTGTTGGATGGCCCGCTAGAGTAAGGTTGCCTCCTTCGTTCGGGTATACCCGGGGTTTCTCCTGCCTCGTCGTCGGGTTCCTCCACAACGGGTGTAGTGCCCTCAGGTAGGGTTGCTGCCTCCTCCTCTGATGCGTGGGCGATCACTGGCCCAGCCGCACAGAGTTGTAGTTGTCTGGTGGTGCCGAGTACCATGTCGTCGGGCTCGTTGATGACGGTGGTGGTGTCTCCCAATAGGCCCTCCGGATCGCTCAGTGAGACGTCGGTGATGGTCACCTGTCCGTGGCGGGTCATCTGTCCTGGTTGGCGTGACGTTGTCATCTCGTGCGTGAGATCTTGTGCATTACTTGGTGTTTCCAGGTCATCGAGGGTCTTTTCTGGTGTCCTGGTTCGGATGTCGTGGTCTTGCTCTCCAGTAGCCGGTTCGGGCTCGTCTGCTACCGGTTGTTCATCGTCGTGCATGTCGTTGTGTGTCTCGTCGTGGTCGGGTACTTCCGGCATCAGCTCACCCGGTGTCGTGGCCAGTCGTAGATCGTCGCGATGGATCTTCCGGATGCGCCGCCCCCCGAGTCTGACCAGATATGCGGTCCTGCCAACGCGTCTCTGGATTTTGTAAGGCCCGCTCCAGCGCGGTGCCAATCCGGCGCAGTAATTGCGGGGGGGTGCAGACAGCGGGTGGACCCGGGCGTAGACTTGGTCTCCCGCTCGGACTAGGGGTGGCTCCCGCGTGGTCTTGGGGGTGATATTCTGCGAGTAGGTCGTTTGTCGTCGCCGTGCGTCTTCATACATGTCTGTCCTGCGCTGGTCACGTTCCTCCGTCCCTTCTCCATCGTGCAGCGTCCCATGGGTGGCCCATTCGCCTGGGAGGTGCAGGTTACTCCCTTGCACCATCTCGGCAGGTGTGTGGCCTGTGGCTGCGTTCACACGACGGCGGATGCAGAACAGGGCGTCGGCGAGGTGTTGGTCCCACTTCGAGTGGTCGTCAGTCAGTCGGAGTCGGAGTTGGATCTTCAAGTCCTGGTTCCTGCACTCGGTGGGGTTGGCTCTGGGATGGTAAGCTGGGGTGGTGTGGTGCTGGATATGCACCCGCGCGCACCAGTCCTGCCATTGCTTGCCGATGAACTGGCTGCCATTATCGGTCAAGACTGACTGTGGGTAGCCCCACCGAGGCAGGAATTCCTGCGTCATGAGGTGGATGATGGTGGACGCCGTGGTATTGCTGCACGGATATGCCTCTGTCCATCTTGTGAACATATCTGTCACGACGAGTATGAACCTCTTCCCTCTGGGCGACCTGGGGTAGGGCCCCATCAGGTCGAGTGCGATGGTCTGGAAGGCGTGGGTCGGTTGTCGTGGGTGCTGTTGCTGCTCCCCGTCGCGTCGGCGCGCCTTACGGACCTGGCAGACCTCGCACTCCCGGACGTACTCCCTCACATCCCGCGCCACGCCAGGCCAATGGTAGTGTTGGGAGACCGCGTGTCGTGTCTGGTCTGTACCGGGGTGTCCTGCCAGGTCGTGGTCATGGTAGAACCTCAAGACGGCCTCGAGCGCCTCGGGAGGGACGTAGGTCTTCCACGACCCAGCTACTCCAAGCGCTCGGTGCATGATCCGGCCGTCCTGGTCTCTCCACGTCGGGTGTAGTTCGTCTTCGGCTTGTTGTCGTCGTCGGGTCATTTCGGTTGATTGACGTTGAGCGGTCATGACCCGTTGGTCGACGTCAGTTGTGGTGTCATGTGGTGGGTCGGTTTGGTTGGCGTCGGTCGTGATCCGTAAACAGGTGTTTAGTGGCGAGAGGTGTTCGGTGTTGGGACCGGGCAGCAGCATGTCCTCCCACTCCTCCACGTCGATGACCTCGTGTTGGTCGCTCGGTTGCCGCGACAGGGCGTCTGGCAGCTGGTTTTCTCGCCCTGGCACGTGCTCCACCACGAAGTCGAAGGACTGGAGGAGTAATGCCCACCGTATGAGTTTCCCTTTTCTGCCCTGCATTGTCTGGAGCCAGGTGAGGCAGCGGTTGTCGGTCCGGAGAGTAAAGGTCCGGCCCTCGAGGTGCGGCCGGTACCTTTTAACTGCCCAGATCACCGCCAAACACTCCTGCTCATTGCTGTGGTATCTACGCTCAGCAGGCCCAAACTTCGCGCTGGCGTACTCCACTACGTGCTTGTCTCCTAGGGGGTCAACTTGATACAGGACAGCGCCTACCCCTAAGGCGCTGGCATCTGTCTGCAGGATGAGTGGGCGTTCTGGGTCAATACGCGCAAGGGTGTGGCAGCGAGTGAACACGCTCTTCACCTCCTCGAACGCACGTTGCGCATCGCTGCCCCAGTGGTAGCGCCTTTGCGGTGACAGCAGGTCGGTGAGGGGTGCAATTACGCGGGAGATATCAGGTATGTATACCCTCAGCCAATTGATCAGACCGATAAACCTTTGGAGCTGCTTCCTCGTACGTGGAGCCTCTGCAGTCGCGATCTTCTGGAGATGGCCAGTCTGTGGCTGGCTCCCCTCCGCGTTGACGCAGTGCCCCAGGAATTCCACCTCCTCGGTACCCAGGTGGCATTTAGCAGGGTTCGCGGTCAGGTGGTGGGTAGCGAGTCTCTCGAGCACGAGTGCTAGGTGGCGGCAGTGGTCCTCCCATGTCTCCGAGAAGACGATAACGTCGTCTAGATACGCGAGGGCGAACTGGCCGAGGTACCCTTCTAGCACCCGCGTCATCATTGCTTGGAATGTCGCTGGTGCACACTTGAGCCCGAAAGGCATGGCCCTGTACTGGAATCGCCTGCCATCAGGGACGGTGAAGGCGGTTTTCTCCCGGTCTTGGTGTTTGATTGGTACTTGCCAGTACCCTGACTTCAGATCTAGCGTGCTGAACACTCGGGCCCTCCCGAGGCCAGATACCGCCGTCTCGACGCTGATCTGCGGGGGTGGTGCGCTGATGGTTACAGCGTTGAGGGGGCGAAAATCAGTACAAAAACGCAGGGTACCGTCCCTTTTGGGGGCCAGAACGATACACGCATTGTAGGGGCTGTTGGAGGGTTCGATCACCCCACTGTGCAGCATTTCAGTGACCTGCTCCCGTATGATCCTCTGCTCCTTGTACCCATAACCCCGGGGTGATTCATAGATGGGTTGGTCGGTGGTGGTCGGGATGGAGTGCTCGGCTACAGTGGTGCGCCGTAGGGGCTCGGCGGTCGCGAACACGCCTCGTCGTTCGTGCAGGACTTTGTTGATGGCGCTACGGAACTCCGGTGGTACATCGTGGTGGAGGTCGTCTAGTGTTATGGTTGGGCCTGATGGACTAGGTGTTCGACCCACTGCATACACAACGAATCTCTCAGTTCGCCCCAAATTGATTTTAGCTGGCCCCATCTCCAACACGGCATCGTGTTCTGCCAGCCAGGGTTGCCCTAACACATGCTCTTCCCCCAAGTCCCCCACAACAACAGCGGTCACTGGTGTAGTTAGCTCCCGAAGGCTTACCTTCACATCCGCATGTCCCATCATCCGGCCGTTGTGGGTGGTGGTTGCCAGCCGGAGCTCGCCCTGGTGTGGGCGGAAGGTGCCGGGAGGTACCAGCAAGGGGTGGATGAACACCTGGCTCGCCCCCGTGTCGATGAGGGCGAGGGTCGGGCGCCCATTCACCTCGACGGGCACGCGGAGCAGGTGGTCGCTGGGCTGTGCGAGTTGTCCCATCCTGGGTGGTTGTAACTGGATTGGTCCGCTGTGGCCGGGCTGTTGGGCGTGGTGTATGTCGGCGGGGTGAGTGCGCTCGACGGTTGAGCGTGGTGTGGTTCTGGGGTCGCCTGGTCCTGTCAGGAGTGTCCTGGTGGGTTCTGACATGGTTGGTATACCTGGTGGTCTTCGGTAGCGAGGTGTTGTGGTGGGCGGCGCTTGTCGTGGCTCGTCGTGGTTGTCACTGGTGCTCATGTGGCGTATGTCGGCACGGTGAATGCACTCGGCGGTTGAGCATGGTGCGGCGCTGGGGTCATCGCGTCCTGTCGTGAGTGTCGTGGTAGGTGGTTCACGTCGTGCTGCCCTTGTCGCGGGTGGGTTTGCAGTGGTCGTGGCATCACCTGGTTCGCGTGTCGGTATTGCGGGTGGGGGGCTCCATCTGTGTCCCCCCCTTACTCGTTTCCCGTCGGCTCTTGGTCGTGCGAGGTGGTGAGTGGCCGGTAGGTGGGTTGTGTCGTGCGCCGGGCGTTTGACCCCCTAGGACAGTCGCTGTGCCAGTGGTACGTGCCCTGGGAGCATCCTAACCTGCACTGCGGAGGTTGATAACTCGGGTTGGCTTCTGGCCGCGCCAGGCCGTCGGTGCGTAGCGTTCTTGGCTCCCTGAGGTTGGGGCCCCTCTGTTGTGGTTGGGGTGGTGGTGCCTGGATTGCTAGCAGGTGTCGGCGGTTGGGTGGGCTGCTCCGTTCTCGCTCGGGGCCACGTGCGCTCCTTCCCCACATCCTCTGAACATTTTGCTCCGTCGCCACCGCGAGTTGCACGTATTCCATGACGGTGTTTACGTGGGTGACGCGCATGAATGGCTGGAGCTCGTCCCTCAACAGTAGGGTGATGGTGGGGAGTGCTCTGGTGGGCTCTGCGAGTGGTGCTATGCGCTTGAAGAGCTGTAGCTTGTGTGCCACGAAGTTCTCAACGGGTTCGCCGTCTCGCTGTGTGTTCCCGTAGAATTGTGCGGTGCATTGCACCATCGTCGCGCCTGCATCGAACCGTTGGCTGAAGGCCTCCGTGAACTCCTGCCACTCCATATCGAAGCGGCCCCATAGGCGCCACCATGTCAGGGCGCTTCCCCGCAGCTGTTCGCTGGTCCGCTCGGGCCACTCGTCGATTGGGGTTCCGCTTCGCGTGAGTCGGATTTCGCACTGGTGGAGGTATGCGCGAGGGTCCTCGTGAGGCGCACCACTGAATTCGGGTAACCTCGATGAGTATGGGGCGGTTCGCACCGACTCCATGCGCATGTTGGTGGGTCGCGTTGCTATGTCGTGCCCAATCGGTTGTGCTGTGGTTTGGTGTGGGGGCATGCCGTAACATGTGTTTGGCTTGTTCCCGGTGACTGGCACTGTCAGTGTGGGTTGTGGTGGTATTGTATAGCCTGTCTCTAATTTTTCCTTCCAAATATTCTCCCAGTCTATGTTCCACTGTTCGTGGTTCGCTTGGTTGGTTGGTGACATGGTATTGGTTTGCGCTGCGCATTGGCACGTGCTTTGCCAAGGCAGTGAGCCTGTCAGCAAGTCGGCGGTTCTCGGTTACTTGCAGTGTGCGCATGTCCCGTTGGATGTTTGGTGAAACATAGTTGTGTTGCGACTCGTGGTGTTTTGGACAGCTGTTATCGTTGACGTGCCGCGCGCGCCTTAGCGGGTTCGCGGGCTAGGTGCCCGGACAGCCGCACAAAGCGGAGATCGCGATTGGGAGGGCGGGTTGGTTGCGCGCGCCGCTCCAGTGGCCTGGAGAAGGGGGTGGTGCGGACACCCGTGTGAAGGTAGGGGCCGAGAGCGCCCGGACTGCCGCACAAAGCAGAGGACCAAACAGGCGGGCTGGAGGAGGGGGAGTGCGGATAGCAATGCGCAGCGGCGGCCGAGAGCGCCCGGACAGCCGCACAAAGCGGAGGTGAAAAACGGTCGTTGAGGGGAGGGGATGTCGGGCTATGGCGTCGCGCTACCGCGTCGCGAAGGACGCGAAGCTTGATGATGCGGGTGGGCGGGGAGAAGCTCGTATGTCCTCTCGCCTCGACGCGCCGTCTGTCTGAACCTGATACGTTCTCGCCCGCAAAATGGCCGTTTCGTGCCCGCTTTGTCGCCTGAGTTGGGAATGGCTTGAAGAATTCTGTTTTTAAATTTCTCCTGGATTGTTTTCTGTCCGGTTTTGCTTGACGGGTGTTTCTCTTGCTAATTTATTTTGCACTATTTGCCACACGCAGGGGCGCCATTTGCCATCAGCCGGGGTTTCGGGTGCGATTCCCGCGGCGAGTCTAAGGAGCTGTATGTGAAAATTGGGGTGTTTTCCGGGAGGGCGCCAGGCTAGCTCTGTCGTCTAACCGTGAGTGGGTCGATCGGCCCCAGCGTGTCCCCTAGACTCGGTGGCTTGACTTGAAAGTAGCTTGAAAGTGGCTTGAAAGTAGCGACGGCCGGGCTAATCCCTGCACCGTAGACAAAAAAAACCGACCCGGAGTCGCGTGGGGAGTTGCGTTGAAAAAGGTATTCGGTGATGACTATAGTTACCAGTCGTGAGGGATCAGAGACAAAACTTGAAGGCTCCCCACGGTACGCGCACGTCTGCTCCAGGCCGCGAGCTGATCAGAACTGCCTCAGGGGGTGGCGTGCGGAGGGGGGGGGGACACTCCCTCCATGCACCAAGGTTACGCCGCTCGTCTCATTTGGGTGAAGACTTGGCGAGGGGTACGTTCCGCCAGCAGGAGACAGTACTGCGGGCTGAGGCCGGGCTAATGGCCTTCGGTCGGTACGACGTCAACTTGCCGTTCCTTTTATTCTCGGAACGTATAATGAATACAGTTAAGAACAAGAAGAACATACATTTTTGTATTAGTAAAGTTTATAATTTTACGCTTGTAGTGCTAGTGACTTGCAGTGTATCCAACATTACCCTATCCTAAAATCTGCATTTTTAAAATTTAACACATCACTACCGTCAAGTGCTCCCGTTGAGCGTCTTTTTACTGTTGGTAAAGATGTTTTTGCCATCAAGAGAGGGAATATATTTGATGAGAACTTTATAATGCAATTGTTTTGCAAGGTCAATTCCAGAATTTAAAGAGTGTTACTTTTATTACAGGTAGCTACTTGTATGAAGTCTTTTGATGTTATTCAAGCATGTTTGTCCTCAAATATTATTCATTTAATTAAAGAATATATATTATTTAATCATTACATGAAATAATTTTTTTTAACAAAACATATATGTATGTTTATTAATGTAACAGTGTGTAAAAAAATTTAATCGTAAGTCAGTTTTAAAATGGTAGTGGAAAGTAATTGTAATTGTAATTTTACTGATTACTTTTATGTAAAGTAATTTTTACTTGTAATTAGTTACATTGTCACCACAGTAATTGTAATTGAGCCCAATTACTTTTTCCGAGTACTTCAAACAACACTGGTTATTTTAAAGACATTATTATCCTTATAATATGATGTGGGGATTATAATTGCGCAGTATATGAGTGACGCTACAGCGGACAACATCTCCTTCTCTCTGCGCGGGATTTTTTGAGGTTATGTTTATTTAGTCATAGCTAGTATGGCGGTGCTTTTAAGCATATTTTTTTGAATTTTAAACATGGTGGTTTGCTTTTCGAAATTTAAATATGGCAGCTTAAGCATACTTTTCCAAGTTTATATATGGCTGTTTAGGCAAAGCGATTTTTTATTTCTTTTCCAAATTTTATTTATAGTGGTTAAGCATACTTTTCGAAATTTAAATATGGTTGGGTAAGCATAGCGGTTGGAAATTTAAATATGGCGGGGTTTCTTTTCGAAATTTAAATATGTTGGTTTAGGCATAATGGTGGGGGTGTGTGTTTTAAGCATACATCATGGCGGTATTTTTTTTTTGAAATTTAAGCATAGCGATATTTTATTTCTTTTCGAAATTTAAATATGGCGGTTTAAGCATAGCTAGTATGGCGGGGGTTTATTTTATACATACTTGGGTGTGGAGTGGTGTGGATTTATAGACATATTTTTTTTTCTCGAAATTTGATGGTTTAGGCATAGCTAGTATGGCTGCATTGCTTTTCGAAATTTAAAAAAAAAACATGGCGGCATATGTATGTTATTTAATTTCCCATACTTCATCTGGTCCCGTGGTCTAGTGGTCAATGCGTCTGCCTCCTAACCACGACGTTGGTGCGTCCCACGAATCGAATTCACATGCCGCCCAGGATTTTTTGTTTACAATTCCCGCCTTCGGAGCGACGGTGGCGTGCTCCAGTAACTAAAGGCTGAACTAATATGGCGGCCTCCAGCAAACGGAAAAAAGATGGCGGCCCCCAGTGGCTGCGACGGTGGCGCGCCCTGGTAACCGATGTCAACAATGGCGGCCTCCAAGAGACAAGATGGCGGCCCCCAGGCTGGTACTGGCGAAATGTTTACATTTCAATATTTACATCGTCCCAGTAACAGCCTGCCACTCCTACTATTGCGACCACATATAGAAGTTTCAACATGTAGCATTCAAATAGAAACAATTTAAGAGGGCACATGTATTAATACTTTGTGAATTTAAAGCGGTCCATAATTATAATTTTGATGAATGACGTAAAAATAAAACCAGGCCCTTAATTTCCTTTCCAGTTTCCATACAAATTTTCTGTTAGCGCGCCTGCTCCCGTGTGGGTAGCATTTCAGAACCCTTTCAAGAGGTTTGACACTGGGAGTAAAGGTTTTCATACCCGAAATATTAGTTAAAACCCTACCAAAAATTTACAACAGAAAACAACAGAAAATACAACAGAACTTTACAACAGAAACCAACTGAAATACAATAGGATACAACAGGATTTACTGTTGTATTTAATGCGGGAATTGGCCGCTTTCTGTTGGTTTCTGTTGTAAATCTTAGTGTATTACAGTGGTTTCTATTGGTTTTTGTTGCAAAACATTCTAATGGATTCTGTTGTTTTCTTTGGGTTTTATTGTATGATGTTGGGTCTTGTTGTTTTCTGTTGCAAAGAGTTCTGTTGGTTTCTTTTGCATATCAGTGTTATTCAAAGTATTCTGTTGGGTTTTGTTGTTTTAAGTTGCAAAGAGTTCTGTTGGTTTTGGTTGTATTCCAGTGTTTTTCATTGTATTTTGTTGGGTTGTGTGGTTTTCTGTTGCAAAGAGTTCTGATGGTTTCTGTTGTATTCCAGTGTTATTCATTGTATTCTGTTGGTTTTTGTTGTTTTCTATTGCAAAGAATTCTGTTGGTTTCTGTTATATTCTAGTGTTTTGCATTGTATTTTGTTGGGTTTTGTTGGTTTCTGTTGTATTCCAGTGTTTTTCATTGTTTTCTGTTACAAAGAGTTATGTTGGTTTCTATGGCATTCCAGTGTTTTTCATTGTATTCTGTTGGGTTTTGTTGATTTATGTTGCACAGATAGAGCTGTCTAGGTTTGTTTAGCCCGCATGATATATACATTTCCCTTCTACAATCGTTCATGTTACAACTTTACATATTGCTATCCCTTTGGATGTTTTGCATTTACAATATTATTTACAAGGCTACGAAACATACTTACACTAAACACTTAATAATCTTCATAAATATTTACAATCATAACATGTCTTAACATAACTATAATACATTGTCTGTTCATATTTTACAACTGCCATCTGGTGACGAGTGGTGGCACTACAATGGCCATGGCCGGAAAATTGTGTCGCGGACAGGACTGTGACCCGGGTTTTTGTTTAAATAAAGAGGAGGTACAACATCAATCTGTTGCAAAGAGTTCTGTTGGTTTCTATTGTATTCCAGTGGTTTTCATTGTATTCTGTTAGGTCTTGTTGTTTTCTGTTGCAAAGAGTTCTGTTGGTTTCTGTTGCATTTCAGTGTTATTCAAAGTATTCTGTTGGGTTTTGTTGTTTTATGTTGCAAAGAGTTCTGTTGGTTTTGGTTGTATTCCAGTGTTGTTCTTGTATTCTGTTGGGTTTTTTTGTTTTATGTTGCAGAGTGTTTTGTTGGTTTCTGTTGTATTCCAGTGTTATTCACTGTATTATATTGGGACTTGTTGTTTTCTGTTGCAAAGAGTTCTGTTGGTTTAGGTTGTATTCCAGTGTTTTTCATTGTAATCTGTTGGGTTTTGTTGTTTTCTGTTGCAAATAGTTCTGTTGATTTCTGTTGTATTCCAGTGTTTTTCATTGTATTCTGTTGGGTATTGTTGTTTTCTGTTGCAAAGAATTCTGTTGGTTTATGTTATATTCTAGTGTTTTTCATTGTATTCTGTTGGGTTTTGTTGGTTTCTGTTGTATTCCAGTGTTTTTCATTGTATTCTGTTGGGTATAGTTGTTTTCTGTTGCAAAGAGTTCTGTTGGTTTCTACTGCATTCCAGTGTTTTTCATTGTATTCTGTTGGGCTTTGTTGTTTTCTGTTGCAAAATGTTCTGTTGGTTTATGTTGTATTCCAGTGTTTTTCATTGTATTCTGTTGTTTTGCTGATAATTTTGAAGCACATATGTAAAGTCTAATTACCATCACCATGTATCCCGTACATTAATACTGATATAATATCAACAGGTAAAAGTTCTGTATCGCTTATCCAAGATTATCACTTGGCCCTGTACATTTTAATCCCCCGTAACCTGAATAAAGATTATACCTAATTTATTTTATACGTCACATTACGTGCTATCGGACGTAACACGTTGGCAATTCACACCTCCATACTGCTAAAAAAAATCCCTGCAAGGATTAATGCTTGGGCTTGGGTACACAGTAGGGACTCACATTTTTTTGTTATTATTTACGTTGCATCAAGTAAAACAACAAAGCATATTTTTTATTTGGATATATTAAAGCAATGTTACATAAATAACAACAAACAAAATTTTACATTATTCCCTACTATGCATCCAAGCCCTAACGTCAATCCTTGACGCAAGCCTTAATCTTTAATAAATCTTATCTATAACCCCTAAATATATATTAAAATAAATCATAATTCTTGCTAATTTCTTCATTCACTTTCGTAGCAAACAAATGTCACATTCCTAACCTTGCAGTGTGTCCCAGCTTGTAGAAAGAGAGTGAGCCATAAAAATGTGTTAAATAGTTAATGAAAAATGTATTTAGAGAAATGTTATTATCCAATGGTAATTTTACACTAATCAAACTCGGTAAATAAAATATGTAAACGATAAACAGAACGTTTTTCTTAAATGCCAAAAATTATGTGGGTAATGCCGATCAGTGGTGGGAAATATGATCACTGTGATCGGCATTACCCCCGAAGGCATCCGCCATGAAACAGGTTATGTACAAGGAAAAAAAAAACAATTAACAAAAATCACTAAAGAACAGCAAGAAAAACAACAAAATATCCCAACAAAACCCAACAGAATGCAATGAAAAACACTAGAATACAACAGAACACTTCGCAACAGAAAACAACAAAACCCAACAGAATACAATGAACAACACTGGAATACAACAGAAACCAACAGAACTCTTTGCAACAGAAAACAACAAAACCCAACAGATTACAATGAGAAACACTAGAAAACAACAGAATCCAACAAAACTCTTTGCAACAGAAAACAAAAGAATACAATGAGAAACACTAGAATACAACAGAAACAAACAGAAATTCTTGCACCAGAATACAACAGAACCCAACAGAATACAAGGAGAAACACTCAAATAGACCAGAATCAAACAGAACTCTTTGCAACAGAAAACAACATAATCCAATGAGAAACACTAAAATACAACAGAATCAAACAGAACTCTTTGCTACAGAAAACAACAGAATACAATGAAAAACACTAGGATAAAATATAACCCTTTGCAACAGAATACAACAAAACCCAACAGAATACAATGATAAACACTGGTATTCAAAAGAAACCAACATAACTGTTTGCAACAGAAAACAACAAAACCGAACAGAATACAATGAAAAACACTGGAATACAACAGAAACCAACAGAACTCTTTGAAAAAGAAAACAACAAAACCCAACAGAATACAATAATAAACACTAAAATACAATAGAATCCAACAGACTGCTTTACAACAGAAAACAACAAAACCCAACACTTTCTGTTCCAATATCTTTCACAACAGAATCCAATAAAAACCAATGAATTCAGTGGGCTTGACAACAGAACCCACTAGAATACAATGATGCATTTTTTTGTGTGTGTAAATTTTCCCCAACAAAATACACTGAAACCCAATGAAGTCAATGTGTTTACAACAAAACCCAACAGGATCCAATAAAATACACTGAAATCTCATCTGTCATACAACAGAATACACTGAAATTCCTGTTGTATTTTATTGGTTTCTGTTGTAAATTTTTGGTAGGGAACCGTTCTATAACGTGTTTTATTTTTTCTGCTTTAGTCACGAGCCAATGTTATCAAGATGATTGACCCGCGTGTAAGAACATAAACCTGCATATATTAACTTATGCAAACATTAGGAAACGTATTAGTCGGCCAAATGAAATTTTATGATATTGGACTATTCTGAAATGTATTTGGTAAACTTAAATAGTCATAGCATTGCTCTACTGATAATACATAATCTCCTCCTAATGTTCCCATAGACTTGGTTGTGTGTCTATAAAGCGCGCTATTTTTCAACTTAGGTAATGGAAAATAATATTTTTTCGATAAAATATTACTGATTCAAAAATATGCTTAAAGCAAACACCTAATAATATATTTTATTTGTTTATCCTATTGTTATAATATCTTTAAATTTATAGATAAGCCCTTTGGTTTGATTGTTTCATACAAGTAGTTTTATCAAATAATTAGTTATCTATGTTTATTAGGAAATTAATCTCCATATATTATTACTGAATAAACTTAGCAAATCATAGAAACCCCACGCCTGTTAGTCTAAACGAAAATGCGAGATGGCTTTCCTTCACTTCAGATTTAAGTTTATTATACGAACTACTACATTAAACTGAGCGTGTTTCTTTGTCTCACTTGTTAACGAAAATTGTTAGTTACAATTTCTTAAAGTAGTAGAATAAGTTAGTAACCAATCAGTATGAACGTGCGTATGAAATATGTGAATCGGGACCATTTGGAATTAGTACAATAAAAATAGCACACTTAATATTATGAATTAGTTGAATGAGCTGTCTTATTAATGTAAACTTATGAATATATAATAAATAAACTACATTTAAGCAAACCTCATTAATTTTAAAATTGCTCTGTTTTTTAATACTGCAAAACTTTTTTTTTTTTGCAAGTGAAGACAGGAAGATTAAATACCAAGTTCATCCACCAGGTTACATTATTTTCAAATACACTGAGATTTTTATATATTTTCAGTAATTGGTTGAATGGACATTAACATGTCTATCCTAGCCCAATAAGCATAATTTGTCGGCAAATGCGTTGGCTGGTTTTCTGTTAGTATTCTAGGTATCGTGTGTATGGAGTAACTAATTATTTCTTCTCTTCTGCTAGATAAACTTTTGCTCATTTTTATCCCCATGGGTATAATTGAAGGTATAGCATAAATTTGGCAGCTGTGTGATGGGCTTAATTTAAATGAAGAATATAAGGACCTAACCTACACAAACAATAACTGGAGAATTAAATTCTGAAGTATAAGAAGTTGAAACGCCAACGTACGAAACATATGTTCCAGATTCGGTTATCAACTAAATTTAAAAAAAAATGTTTTCTTCCAAGTCCTTTAAAAATCAATTCCAAAAATTCTTTTTCATCAGAAATTATGTTTACTTTTTTTACCTGTACATACTCCCCTTTAGAACAAGGTTTTTTAAACCGATGTAAGTTAAATCTAGGCTAAAGTTTAATGACAGGAAAATGTATTAAACTGGGCATGTTTATGGGTTCAAGCAGAGCTATAAAATGCTATCATTCAGTTACCAGTAATTTAGTAGGTCTGTACTTTTAGGTAATGTTATATCGATCTTAAAAATTGCAAAACTTGTGTTTCTATAATAAGCAGATATAGCATAATAATTTGGGAAACTGTTGGCGTAATACAGGCTAATACTGTGCGTCTTGTACGGGATAGCCTAGCGTGTAGATTATACAGAACACAAATATGCATTGCTGGGGACAGGGAAGCGAGCGGTCGCCAGCTACAAGTTCCTATCACCACAGCCTGCTATCATTCTCTCATTCTCTGCGTCTGCCTTCTCCCCTCCACCCGCGCTGAGCTCAAGGTCGCGTCAAGAAAGAAAGGAAGAGGAAGGTGGCCGGAGCTGTGTCCCCTCACTCCCCGACTGCCGATCCTCCCTGCGCAGTGTTTCTCCGACTCGCCACCCTGCTTGGAAGAACAACTACAACTCTTGAGCTCGAGCGGTGAAAAAATCGGCCACGAGGCGGGCCCCTTAATGCACCCGCATGACCGATTTGAGATCCTGGCCGATATTCAAGCTCGTATTAAAAAAAATGGCTAACTGTAAACTCCATCGCAACAACTTTGGAGACAGAGACTCAGGAATGGCCTTCGTTTGATGCAGTAGCCGAAGCAAGGGCTTGTGATCCGTTACAATCTTGAATGGTCTGCCAATAAGGTATTGCTTGAACTTTGTCACTCCGAACATTACAGCTAAAGCTTCCTTATCAAGTTGTGCATAATTTCTTTCACTTCTCTGCAATGTCCTGGATCCAAATGCTACGGGTGCCTCCGAGCCACCTTCCATCTGGTGTGCCAACACTGCTCCAACTCCATAGTCCGAGGCATTACATGTCACAATCACCGGTTTATCCAAGTCAGTGTACCAACACTTGGTCAGACTGCAAAAGCTGTTTCGCCTTCTCAAAGGCTTCAACATGTCTCTCTGTCCATTTCCAACTTGCAGCATCATCCATTAACCAATGAAGCAGTTCCAAAACTTCAGTTCGACCTTTCAAGAACCTGTCATAAAAGTTTAGCAGCCCCAAGAAAGCTTGTAGTTCTTTCTTGTTCTGTGGCACTGGTGCCTTATGTATGGCTTCTACTTTGCTTAGAAGGGGGTGAACCCCATTGCCACCCACCAGATGACCCAAGAAGGTAACTGCATTCACCGAAAACTGAAACTTTGACCTTTTTATACCAACCCTGCATTTTATAGTCTCCTCAGCACTTCCTCAACACGTACCATCAATTCCTGTTCGTCCCTACCACTGACCAAAATATCGTCCAACAATACCACTGTACCAGTGACTCCGGCTAGCAACATTTCCATTAGCCGCTGGAAGATGGCGGGGCCACTACTGACCCCAAAAGGCAGTCGCCATACCCGAAACAACCCCTTCATGGTGTTAACCGTTAGTAACTCTGCCGTAACTTCGTCCAACATCACCTGCAAATAAGCCTCCTCAAGGTCAAGTTTCGTAAAAATCTGTCCACCTTCCAGCATTGCAAAAGCTTCGTTGATAGTAGGCAAGGGATAAACTTCCACTAACGCAACATTGTTCACTGTGCTCTTATAGTCTCCGCACAACCTCACTGATCCATCACGTTTCACTATAGGCACCAATGGAGTTGCCCATCTGGAAAAAGCTACTGGTTCATACACACCCCATTCCACCAGTCTATCAATCTCACAGTGAAACTTTTCCCTCAGTGCAAACACTACCGATCGGCACTTCCTGAACAGAGGTTGACTGCCGGGTTTTACTGCTAGTGACACTTTTGATCCTCTGTACGTTCCCAGTTCATCTGTCCTGAACACTAAGGGGTATTGCTTCAACATAATATCTAACATGTCATTGCAGCATACCCCAACACAATTAACCCCAACTAGTGTTATTCCTAGGGGCTCTAGCCACAAACGGCCCAATAAACTAGGACCATTACCTGGTACTACCAACAGTTCCAGAGGTATACTTTTCCTGGCCTTGAACTGCACCTCCAATTGTTTAGTGCCCAACACCTCCAGTGGTTCTTCCGACCAGGTACGTAACACTAAATTACCCTTCATCAGGGGCGGCTCTTCTGGCCATAACCATTTGAAAGTCTGTCTACTAATAATAGAGTAACCTGCTCCTGTGTCAACTTCCCTGGTGATTGGTTTCCCATCCAACCTAACCTCCACACACAGTGGACCACGCCTGCTTTTATCACTCATATTATACAAGGTGTACTCACCCTCATCTGGGTCATTTGTCTCCCCATACACATGTTATACTTGGTGTACCTCCTTCCGTGTCGTGCCAGTTACCACCGCTGGAGGTGGCACATGACTCTTATTTTTTGTTAGACATGCCCTTTCAACGTGACCCCGGTTATTACAAAATCTACAGACCATAAAGGTGTGCCAGCATTTATCGGCAGAATGATTGCCATTACAACGCCAAAAAGTTCGATTCTGGGATAACTGTGCGCCCTGCTGAGCTTTACTCCCTCCTAGTGGCTTCGTTGCTGTGCCCGCTGTGACCTTCCATACGTCACCAGATGATTCCGGAATATCTTTGCCTCTCAACTCGACCAGGACCCACCTGGTTTCCTCCGCTGCCGTCACAATGTCTACCGCATCCTTGAAGGTTATTTTATCTTTGGCCAACAACGCCCGTTGTACCACGCGATCTTTAACCCCGCAGACCAAACGATCGCGCAACATTTTGTTCGAGATTCGGAAAATTGCAGTGAACGCTTAATCTGCGCAGCTCAGCCACATAAACAGCAATAGATCCCCCGTCGTTTTGGTCCCGCTTCAATAATTTATACGTCTCTACAATTTCACTGGCTTTCGGTTCAAAATGGTCCGTAAGCTTGCTGAGAACATCGTTAAGTGATGTAGCATCCGTAGATGTTGGTGCTAGTAACGATGTCACCAAATTGTAAGTTTCAGCACCACACACGGTAAAAAATACAGCACGTTTCGTAACATCATCGTTAATTTTGTTTGCTACATAATAAAACTGTAGCCTTTCGCGGTACGATCTCCATGATTCCCGACCCAAATCAAACTCTCCAATCGAGCCAATTAATGCCATTTTCCCATTTCCCTGCAGCAATTAGCTGGAATACTTAATCCTCGTCGCCACTATTACATGTCCTGTTTACTGCACACAAGACTGTTTACAACTGGCGTGGTACGCCAGACAACCAACATACCAAAACACACACACTGCCAACCTAACACAACCACACTGTTCGGAACAACACACAACAGTTTCCGGACAATACACAAAAAATAATTTGAATAAAAAGTGAGTATCATTTTCAATAAATAATTATATGTATTTTCATTATCATTATGTTTGAATTTATACTAATACATAAATATATCAATTTATCAATAGATTATCTTCCAATTATAATAATTCAGAAGAAAATTGCATTTTAATGAAATTATTATTTTGTAATAAATAATTCCTAGAAGTTTTAAACTGCAGTTTTGGCCTTGCATGTTGTTGCTTGTTTATGTTCATTTTTTTGTTGCCTATCTTTAATGTGTTTTTTGTGTATTTGTTCCCTGTGCATATGTATTATGTATATGTATTGTGTATAATTTTATTTCGTGCACACCACTAAAGTTTCGCAACTAATGGTGTGCATATTACAAATAAATTAATTAATAAACAAACATAAATTATATATCTTATACATATTTAATTTCTAAACTGCTGAGCGACTTTCTTGACATCAAATTCACTATTGCAATAGGTTTCCCCCCAGTTGTATTTATGTTTGCACGAAAAGCAAGCACAACTTATCTAAAAAAAGAATTTTAAAAAATCTTATTCAGTTTAAAATTTTAGTTTGGTTATCTGATTGGAATAAAGCAAATCGTTGGACTAATAAAGAGATGATGTATAGAAATTTCGGAAATTATATCTTAACATATAAGAATAAATGTGACCACTGTAAGTGTAGAACCATTTGAAAACATAATGTCTTTCACAATTCAACGTACCAAATATAATGATTAGGAACTGGGCTTTCTCTACCTCTGTCTCTCTCTCTCTCTCTCTCTCTCTCTCTCTCTCAAAATCTCTACCTCAATCTCTCTCTATCTACAATAAAACTCGCCTAATACGTTCCCGGATAATACGTTTTCCTGCTTGTTGATTTCACAAATTTATTCCCTTGATCACTTCCTTATATCCCTATGTTAATTTTTCCCATTCATAACATTTGCATTAATAGATGCTTCCCGCATATAACGTTCAGCGTTTGTGGGGGAAAAAAGGTTTATCTTTAACATTTAAAATTTTATTTATTGTTTTTTTAATTTACTTATTTCTGAACGATAACAAATTTATTTGAACTTGCACAAGACTGTCGAAACCTTTGCCAGACGCTGTACGCTGTTACAAGTGTATTTTTCGACCAATCATCTGCTTGCATTTGTATAGACCGAGATATTACATTTGATACATTTAAAACGGTGTAGAGAAATGAGAAATACGACAGTTACTGTTTGCAAATCAAATGCATGCCAAGCGCGTAAGTTAGATCCAGACAGGTCCCGGCGAGTGTAGCCAGTTTACATGTGTCGTCCTTAAATGCAGGTCTGAATTGTTTATTTAGGTATTCTGTCATTTAATGTTGACACATTCGGCCATGAATCTTCTTAGTTTATATACTTACACAATTACAAAAAAACACCTGGAAGAGTGTGCTGGCCTGAGTAACATAAATACATCATTTATTGAACTAGTCAGAGGGTGAACCAAGGTCGTGTCAATTGAGATTAAGTTTAGTCTCTACAAGCTTCTGTTGCAAAGTCAATGTGGATCATCTCTAAGTCACTTAGTAAATCTTTATTACGATTACCATAAAATCAGTTCCTACCTTTTAATTAGGATCCAACTAAGAATTAAAACAGTGTTTTTCAGTTTTGTCTTTGGTTAAATGTAATGGATTTTGAAGTTAAGGAAATAATCATTAAACAATCTTTACAGGTGTTCTGCTTTAAAATACAGAATTTAGAAACAAAAGTTAAAAATAATTTTACAAAAGGACATAACAAAAATGTTTTAGAAAAATCGTTAAAACAGCGTTACAAAATTACGGTACATAATTATGGTGTCAAAGAAAACGTTACAAAATACGGCTGGCTGTGGCAAAATTACATTCTTATTTTAAAATATTCCGAATATCGAACTGCATAGCTGGACTAGTAACCAAAATATATTTACACACTAGGCCTAAACGACGCACTATGTCCACTCAAATTGGAGCGTGAGTAAGAGACAATTAAAAGTTTCTTTTTAATTTTTACTTTTAATTTACATGATGGTAAGGACATCTTCTTGCCGGCTCCAAAGATACTATATGCGTCGTGTAGTGGTGGAAGTTGGAAAATGAGCCCAAAAGTACACTTCTAGGCGATCACGGGCCCACAAGGGTCTATGTCAGCGTCTAGAATGTTGATTGTCTGACCAGCCATAAAGATGAAGGGTGAAGTTAGACCCAAAATACGCAAAAAAAAAAAAAAAAAAAAAAAAAAAATGCTCAGTGAGTCAAAAAATAAATTTAAGGCTCAAAACGCAAAGGAAAGACCGTAAAAAATATCTTAAAGGAGAACTCACCATTTGCGGTGGTTACTACTGAATCTAACTAATTACGGAGCGGCAGGGAAATGAAAACAGACAAAACATAATTAAATAGACTCACTATGTAAAAAAATTAATAAAAAGAAGTAACAACATTCCCCAATGATGTCACTAAATCCAGAAATTATAGTTTTCGATCGCTCTCGACGAGTAAAGATCCACCGACATGGAGGGCGTCAGAGAGCGCTCAGAAGGTAACGACAGCCCCTGAGGGATAATTCTTTCACCTAGTTAAAGGGCCGCTAGTGGCTCATAAAAAAGAGGTGGGGGGGGGGGGGGGCAGAATGAGTCAAAGTAGGGAAAGAGGTGGCCAGAGCCGGGACAGTGGCGCTCTATGGCCAATTTTGTTACTCGTGGCAACGCCGACAGAGAGTTGTCGGCAGTGCCGGCAGGTAGCGCACAGAGTCGCCGTGGTAAGACATCAGGCTGAAACACGAGCGCCTGGGAGGTGGAACTCCCTAGGGGAAAGCGTCCGAGTTAACAAAGACAGTAGCCGCAGGCGATTTATCTCCATAAAGCTTAAATAATGACCCCCTTGGATTTAAAAAAAAAAATGTAAAATAAAATTATGTGAAACCATGAATACTTATAATTAATAATAAATAAAAACATGAGATGATGCAGAGAAAATCACTATTTTGTGGCACAATGTCGATCGTACTGCATGCGTACCCGAATTCATTCTCCATAAACTGGCGCCTAAAATGATTATTAGTAGCTGCCAGGGCGTACGATAGTGACCAGGGCGCTCGTAGGGAATGAGCTCACTTGGCTGTAGACTTTTATCGGAATCGCTAATAATATGAGGGTCCATATTGCTTGAGGTGTTTCATTTGCTTCTTCTTCGTCTATCTGTATCGGGTCTCTTAGAGTTGTAGTTGATTTCAGCCATCCTAGCCTCTGCACTGGTCGGTGGCCCTGCAACAGCGCCCAACGCTTCAAATCACGATGGCGCCTCACTCGCTCTGTTGATGAGTTCTGGCGCTCCTTGGGTTCCGTGCGAGCCCTTGCCCGCCGCCCCTGGCGCTGAATGTCTGTAAGTGAGCGGCATTACCTGAACCAAGCAATTCTAGAACACTTTGTAAACTGTCACCCGGCAAAACTTTCCATCGACAATTTTTTTTTCTGCTAGCTAAGCTTTTAAAGCACCTCAGTATCCACACGGCGACTAACAAAAAACTCTTGTAACCCTTTCCATTCCGTATTAATGGTTAATTCTTTGGTCACGCAGGGTGAATTTCAAGACTCTTTTTCGCTCCCACCCCCACCTTCCCAGGCTCAATGATTTAGGCGCACGATGGCGTAAGTGCACTAACAGCCAACGCACAGTTGTCTATTTTCAGTATATATACAACACTTGACGATACAACCCTTGAGTCACGAGATATATAAAAATTTTTTGGCAACGACATAAGAATTTCATCGCTTTCTCTGGCAGGACTTTAGTATTGAATACTTTTTAAAAACGTTTTCACGTTAAAATAAAATAAAAATACTTTTTTAGTTTTGATTAGTTACAGTCAACCAATTATTTAGTTAACTTGTAAACCAGGAAATATAAAAAAAATTTCATGGGTAAATAATGAAATTAAACATTTTATTTATAATTAATTACATTTTTATTTTGATAATGTATGTAGTTATATTTACATCTTAGATGAAAAACAAGATATTTAAACTGACTTAAATTTTATGTTATTCAAACAATTGACACAAATATCACAGAGATTGTCAATATATATTCTACATTTTAAGCCTGTATCATCCATTGTTTGTCCCTTCTCATCCTCTGATAAGAGCAAACATATAGTCAACATACACAATTATTTTGTTTGATGGTAATATAAAATGTTTCAACATATTTTGGCAGTGGAAGTAGCTACACAAATTTCAAACTTGATTAATATTACACCTCTGATGATGAACAATATTATGATGTTTATAATATTACAAATATCACTTAAAATGTTAAAAAACTTTTTAAATAACTTTTAATAATTGTCATTTACATTTATAATACAAATATTACAAAGTCACAAAAATTAATTATTTACAAAGCCTGCAATTCTTACAAATTATTTACAACATTGATATACAAAAATTCTGCAGGTTCACTTAGTGTTCAAGTCTGGTGCATTAAAATACAGCCTCAAAATTACCAGTTGTTAGGTTGTAAACATATTTCGTATATGTAACTAAAATATTGTTTTGAGAAGGAAGAGAGAGCATGTAAGTACACATCATCAGTGATAATAAAAATGGCCTGTTGACGATGAAGTCTCTGGTAGAGACGGGGGTGCTACAGCACCGTGGTGGCGTGCAGCTTGACGTAGCGCGAGTGCTGCTGCTGGCCGGGCGGGCCGGCGAGGAAGCACTGGTGCGTGTGCGCGAGCACGGGGCGGGCCCGCAGGCGGCGCGCGCCCAGCCACGCCAGCAGCGCCAGCAGCAGCGCCACACCAGCTGCGAGGCACGCCGGCAGCAGCACGCCCGGGCCCGGGCCGCGGGCCGGCGGGGCCGCAGCAGGGACCGCCACGGCGCACGAGCGGCCCGGCAGGCCCTCCAGCCACGCGCACACGCGGTACGGCGCCGGGGGCAGCCCGCGCAGCAGGGCGCCGGGCGCCGAGCAGTTGAGGCTGGCGCGCGCCACCTCCCGCGAGCCCGCCTCCACAGTGGCCGTGAGCGCGCAGCCCGGCGAGGCCGCCCCGCCCCGCAGCTGCACCCGCAGCTGCACGCTGCCCGGGCCGGTGACGTTGGCGTGCAGCGCCGCGATGCGCGGACCCGGCGGCGCGGCGAGCAGCAGCATGTCGCTGCAGCCCAGGCCCAGCGACACCTCGTCGGAGGAGTCGCCGCCCACCAGCAGCACCAGGCAGTAGCGGTACTGGCGCCCCGGCAGGAAGCCCCCCGCCGGCAGCGACACGGGCAGCAGGTGGGGGTCGGCCAGTGTCGAGGAGTTGCACTGCAGCGGGCTGGACTCGGCCAGCACCTCGTGGCTGTCCACCTCCTCGTACACGAACAGGTTGTCGCAGGTGTAGGGCATGGCTGCCGGCGAGACGGCCCACACCGTCGAGATGGTGGCGCCGTCGTACTGGAAGGCTCGCAGCGCCACCTGCCCAACAAGCACCTTACTGCTGAACCAGTAGCACGTACTGTGCCAAGTTATAAACAAACCGTGCACAACTGTGTACATTTATGTGGATCGTCTGGGATTTTAAATTAGTTTTCGTATTACAGACCAAATATATTTATTGATATCATTGATTACTATCATCGGCTGTACTGTACTTTCGTATGATTAATTAATAATGGGTAGCTTGCGTGTAAATGATTTGAAAAATATACAATTGAAATTTACAGCACTTTTCATAATGAAAAAAGGTTAAGTGTAAATGCAGAAGATTGGCTGGTTTAGGTAACCATTGTTCTCTCTTTGTTACAATAGCCCCACACGAGTAGTGGAAAGAGAGCTGCTGCTAGCGGCACTAGGATGGTACTCGTGTTTGCGGAGAGGAGACTAGCTTTATAGGAACAAAACTGGTTGTGTCGAATTATGTACGATATTGTCATCTGTTGAAGTGATTACATAATCAAGAGGAATAATTAGTGTTCATGTCATTCCAGAGTATCAGACAGCTTTTTTCACTAGAAATGAAGTTGTTTGCACAACAGAATGGCATCAGACTTATTCAAGCAACACAATTCCATCCATCAAGCAACCGGAAAGTTGAGAGCATTGCGCAGGCAGATAAAGGGGAGATTGTGCAACTGCACAGCTGTTGTGGGGCATGCGCTCAATTTAGCTTTGGGTTTTTGTTTTTAACCACAAACCAGATTAAATATTTTTATTTTATTTTTATTGTTCAGTAGCATTTCATTTTCAATAATTTTACATATTTATATGATACGTAACTAATTCCAACAAATTTATATAATGTGTCTTAAAGATTTTACTTATGTATGGTCAATTTCTAATAGTTTCATACATGTTGTTTTGTTAATGAGAAGTGTTTTGTGTTTTATAAATGCATTAAGATTTTCAAAATATGAACTGAAATCTGTTGGTGAAAAAGTAATTATATAACATTTTATTAAACTTATAAAGTTATTATGCTTACAGTAAGGGGTGCTCAGCCAAACTTTTGAACCTACCACTGGTCCTTCTCCATGGTAAAGTGTCTATGCCCTTCCTCTTTTTCCCTTAATACCCTTTTCCTCCGCACGTATGGAGATAGTGTTGAAGTGTACATTTTGTGGCCATCAGCTTTGTTGGTTTCTTCATCTGGTAGCACCCGACGAGAGCATGTGTATAGAGCCTTGAATATTGGTTTGAACAGAGTTCATGGTGTGTGAGCCTCACTTAATGTAAGTACTTGCTGATGTAAATGTAATTTTCTCCTCTCATCAAAATTCAGTTTCAGATCGCCCTTCAAAATTTCTGTCTGACTTAATGTTAAACTTTGTTTCTATTGGCTCTTTGTCCATGAGAGAAAGAGGTCTAATGCGCACTCGTTCAGTCTACCAACGACTATGCTTTGATTCTTTGAGCTACAACCAGGGTTCGTAGTATGCTAGTTGTTGGTAATTGTTTTCTACTGATGTATGTGAATGACGTTTGATAACTTTAGTTTTGAATCCTGGTCACGTACCTACTTTGACTGTTTTTTTCCAACCAAGAGTAATAGTTAAACTGTGAGTCAGTGTAGGGCCGATAGTGTGTATGCTACATGAGTTAATGTGTAGCAGGCTAGAAAATGTAATTTCATGATGCGAATTAAAACTATATGCGCATTTTTTTAATGAGGCCAGGTTGTTTAGATGTGTACACTTTCCCGTTTGTATTTCTTTTTCGAGGCTCTTTATTTCCAGTTCAAATTAATTAATTGCACTTGTTTATTTGTACTTCTTACCTTGTTTTGACTTTAGTGAAATTGTGTTATTAATATTTTGGAGATTGCTGTTTTGAACTAGATGGCTTGTGCTGTACAGTCGATGTTACAATTCTTGCAAAAGCGTAGGAGTGTACGCTAGCCTGCTTGGAAATTTGTAGATCTGCGTGAGACAATTTACGCTCTAGTCTTGGTTTGCAACAGTATGTTTGATTCATCTTGCAATTTTGTTATAGTTTCAGGTTATCCATTTGGGTATAGCATTGGGCAAAAGATAATTAGCTGATTACTAGAATTATATTTTCTTGTAATGCTAGAAATGTGTGGTATAATGTGTAATCATCTCACTTTGAAATAAATGAACATTGATGTTTTTTCTTAATCGAATGTAATGTAATTTTTAGCTTGTGTATTGCATTTGGCAGTTACCTGTAAGTTTATTTATGTTGTTATAACATAGTTTTCTCACTTTTTGTAATGCTAAATATCTTAGTAGCCTACTTGTATGATTTGGTTCTTATGCCTTGTAGTAGAAAGAAACAATAAAAATAAATGATAATGAAATAAAATAATGTTGAATTAACATGATTGTTGATCTTTATAGTATTCTGATACATTTTGTTGTTCTTGAGGATTCAAACCCATAAAGAACATAATTATTTTTTTTCCGGATCTAATCATGTTATTGGCTTGAACTCGTTATTTCTTTTGCTTTGAGGTGCAGCTTTGTTCATTATAATCATTGCTAGTAATAAGGGTAGGCCCTAATATTGTTTTGCACTAAACTGCAATATAGTGAAAGAATTTTTTTATTGAGGAGTTTCCATTTTGTGCTGTTTAATGTGCGTGTTTTTTTCTCTTCACTTTTTTAAGGTCATTGTAACCTTCTTCCAATTCTTGTCAGCCATCATATAGTGTGCAAAATTTTGAAATTTAATGAAACCATCGATATCAACGTTTTAATATAACATTTTTATACCACAGTTGAAAGTTTTGTTCCATATTTACCTGGGAATAATGCATTAAGTATATTTTTGCCAGATGTAATGTATTTTGACTCATATTGTGTGCATTAGTGGTCTACGACCCTGGCCATGAGATAACCATCATGAAAGTACTCCGCTAAGTTCTGGAGTGAGGATTTTCCTCTTGTACTACCAACTGTCCTGGGGTGCGGCGAAAATTATAATCAGGAAAGCAATCTACCAAAATTTCTTTTAAGCATACATAATGAGTTCATATGTTATTGAAATAACATTATTATCATGGCCAAATTCAGCTACATTCTACAGTTCTAATATTCTTTGTTAAAAATACAAATTTTAAGATTTAAAAAATCAAATTGTAATGTTGGTTATTCCTAAGACAATTTTAGTAACATATAGGATGGACCCTTTAATAATGATCATATATTATGGTATACGAATAAGTTAAAGTTGATACTAGAAATTTCTAGCATTGTTTTTTTATTTAATTTTAAATAAATGGTGACGGTCTGACATTTTTTATATTTCCTTTGTGCCTTTTATTATCTTTTATTTGTGAAATGGGTATCCCAAAGGTGTATATATTTTTAATCTTATATATTTACCTAATACAGTAAGGCGAGATGCCATTGACCCTAGGTCCTCAGTGGTCTTTTTTGTTGGCCTTTCTCTTCTGCTCAAAATAACCAAGAGATAGAGGCTGTCAGAAATTTGGTAGCAGAGCATGGATATAGTTTTTCCTGTGGAAGATGGTACAAAAGGAAAATCCTCGCTCTGGAACTTAGCGGAGTCCGCTCTTGATAATAAATTACCTCATGGCCAGGGTATTAGATCAGTAATACACATAAAATTAATCAAAATATAAGACATGTGGTAAAAATATACATCATACATAGAGACCGGAAAAATTCGCGAATTCATTTCGCGATAGGCTAAAGTACAAATAGTTATACCTCAGTGCCGCTTCTGTTATTGGCTCACAACTCACCTGGATGACTCTGGGCCAATAAACACCTGACCAAAGCTTTATCGAATCACAGGCTGCTACGATGGGACGTCTCACAAGACAGCAGCCAATGAGTGGGTGACATTTGACCGAGTGTACGTAGAACTATGGAGTTCATCCTAGAGGTCATTGAACCCGCGAATTTTTCCGGTCCCTAATAATACATTATTCCCCGAGAAAGTGTGTGACAAAACTTATCTACTTCAGTACAAAAATATTATACACCACCGATATCGAGGGATTCGTTAGATTACAACATTTTTTACACTACATAATGGCTGACAAGAAATAGAAGCTGGTTACATTTGCACGATTGCATGGTTTGTGTGTGAAGCTGTTTTCTTTTCTTCAGCTAATTGTTGCACCATGTTAATTAGACGCCCAAAATATTGGCTGAAGTGTAATGTTTGTATTGTGACTTTTTTATGAAAGTGACTATTTTAAATTAAGGAGATTCTAATTCATAATTACTAACATCATCAGACGTCATCAGGCACCATTTCCACAATGTTTTGTGTGCTACAACATAGGGATGGCGAGGTTAAAAAGTTATTTCAAACACGTCACCGTATGCCGTCTCTTGACAATTCCTAACTCTATAGTTACAATAATCTTCCAAAAGTGAAAAAGACCACAGATTAAACAGCACACAATGGAAAATAGTCAATAAAAATATTCTTACACTTGATTATGATTTAATGCAAAAACATATTTAGGCATGAACCACAACAGCTGTACAGTGGCACAAGTTGAATAAACTGTGTAAAAGATGTTGGCAGACCAGACTAACCAGGACAATTGTTGCACTTTGCACATCAGCAAGTGCAGTAACACTAACAATTCCAGCTGAAAGCTGAATGGGAGAGCCGCTGAGAATGGCATTGGATCACATTCGTCCTCGGGACAAGTGCGATGGGTACTCTGTTATTACCAGAAGCTTTCAAAAGATCATAGTTGTAGCTACCGCTGGAATGAAAAGTGGCGGTCAGGAGTTAAATGGTTTTTTTTTTGTGGGAGATTTGTGAATGAAGTGGCTGATGATAACAGCAAATTATACAGGTGGCATTTGTACCACCTCTTGCATTTCAAAGGGATGTGTGTAATTGGTGCTCCGATTCCGATCGCTTGGATTAGGCTCCAAGGGTTCCCTAGCCCGATGTGGAGTCGACGTGGTGAGCGACGACACAGCTGTTGTACTAGCCTGGATAGCTAACAGAGGTTGGGTAGGCCTCCACCGGACCACGGGTTCACTGGGTGTTTTGAGGGGTCCCAGCGTGATGTGGGAGATCGGGGAAGGCGCCAGCAGTGCTATAAAGTCTTAGGGCTCAGGACATAGCCAACTGTCTGGTTAGCTGAGTGTGGTAAAGGGGCTGAGGTGGTGACTATGCTGGGTTCGTGGCCCCAGCCGCTGGTCATTGCCGAAGCTCTAATACCCTCCCGATCAACAAAAAGAAGCGATCCCTTACAGTTCTGTTTTTCTTAAAAGCTCTGGAAGGTTTATAAAAAGCAAATGGAATGCTACTCCCACCATACCCTATTAGGGCGCATATGTGGGAGGGGAACGTGAGAATGCCGGCCGTAAGGTCGGAATAATCTGTAAGAAATGCTATGGGTGAAGGTTAAATACAAAAAGTATGTATGTCATGAGCAACACACTTAAATTTTGCTGGCATTGGTTTTAGTGTTTGGTGTTTATGGGTACATATAATAATGAAGAAAAAACACATTTGTCTATTTTCATTTATTCCTGAATTAACTGTGTTATAAGCTAGAATGTAGAGATCATGTTCGTCATGCTGTCCAACCCGGGCCTACCTGCGAGGCGACGGGGAAGGCGGGCGCCAGCGGGCCTTGGGGAGGAGCCAGCTCGTCGTCTCCACACACAAGGTCGTGCCTAGGCACGTCGCGCAGCACGCCGTTCTCCAGCGAGGGTGGTGTGGCGCACACGGCGGTGGCACGGTCCGCGGGCGCCAGTGCACTGTCGTTGGCCAGCCACTCGGCGAACCTCGCCAGGCTGCAGTCGCAGTTCAGCGGGTTGTCTGGACACAGAGTGGCAACACTGTACCAGCTGCACGCCAACTACATTGCGAACATTACACAGCGATCACATGGTCAATGAGTGATCATGTATCGCTAAGCTAAGAAGATAATGCTGAGAGAGTGCAAGAAACACACTTTCGAATGAAATAATGTCTGAATATTTCACTGGCATCACTGTAATAACAAATAGAAAAATGAGCTTACATGAGTAAAATAGGAGGGTGAAGAGGTGGAAGTATCGATTAATAGGTGAACTCATTACAGGCTCAGCAGTTACGACCAGGGCCGCCGAGAGGGGGGGGGGGGTGGGGCAAAAGGGGCAAATGCCCAGGGGCCCGGTAGCCTTAGGGGCCCGTGCGCCTGGCTGTGAAGTGGAAAATAAATGGCTGGAAAAACATTTTCCCCCTGCTATTAAAACATATCTTGTACTATATATATATATATATATATATATATATATATAAATATATATGTATATGTACATATGTGTTGTGTGTTCCTAAAACTACAGTCAATAAACAATAACCTAACCGAGCAGTACTTGTAACATTCAGTTCACACCAAAATACTTGTGTAGTAGCAGAAATGGGAACGCCAGGTACGAGCACAATTGGTTTGCTTGGTCCCGTACACCTCTCCACTTGGGTTCAATGCCATTTAGACTCGCCCTTCTGAAGTAAAGAATGCGCCCTGGCTGGAGGGGGTTTCATGGAGATATCTGATGTAATGAAACATCTAAAATCAATTCATGTTTCAAATATTGGTCCAAACAGTTGAAACCAGTCCAGCTTTTAAACACACTATGGAGATTAAAATTGGATAGTTTATTTCCAAACGTGTGTATCGCTGTTCGAGTGTTCTGCACAATTCCCGTGACAGTTGCCGAAGCCGAAAGGTCCTTCAGCAAATTGAAGGAAATAAAAAATGTACATCGCTCAACCATGTCTCAGGAAAGGATTAGTGGGCTCACCTTGCTTGCCTTAGAGCCTGATTTCGCTCGGTCATTGAACTACGACGATGTAATTAATGATTTTGCTTTGAAAAAGGCACGGAAAACAGATTTGTTGTGATTACTTCTGAACTATTTAATTGTTTGTAAATCAATATTATTGAGTAGCATAATCCTTTTAAATGCATTATATGTTTAAAATTTTAAATAATATACTACAGTATACAGTGTATGATTATTCTGAATGTAGTGATTTGATATGAAGTAATGACTGTTCTGTTGTAAAACATTTTGCAGTGTTATTAAATTTAGACATTTTTATATAGTATATGACATTTGAATTGTTGTGTTTTAGTAGGATGTAAAATATCTATATATCATTGTTATTTAAAATGAACGTCATTTATGATTTTGCATCGAACTAAAAGCATTAAATTAATTTGTATAAACTATTAATATGTATTACAAATTTTTCAATGTAATGAAAGTGGTTCATTGTGTTTGATATTTTCGAAGTAATAAAAATTATTGTTACTTTAAATTATTTTAATAATATTTATATTCAGAATAAATTATTATACTTATGTATTTTAAACACTCATATTATAATGAAATTTCTGATTACCATTGAAGATTTTTTTAGAAATATATACATCAAAATTAATTATTATTTGTATTTTAATGGGATTAGCAATGTAAAAGTGCACTGAGATAATACATGCAAATGCTCTTTTTTTTTGTAACTATGTATGTTCAAATGAAGGATGCAATTTTACGATACCATATATATTCATGGTATACGTAGTACGTAGTAGTGGTATGCAAAAAAAAAGGAAGGGGGCCTACTACCTCAGCTGCCCAGGGGCCCACAAATTCTCTCAGCGGCCCTGTTACGACAGCTGAAGGTTGAGATGTGTGAAATGTGGTACAAGTAAATAAAGAGAAGCTAGGCATGGAACATATACCAAATACACTATAAGAACATGCAGAGAGCTTGTATCGAAAACATTAAACACATGAGTCGAACTACAGTGGTGATATCCAAGAAGGGCACATGGGCATGCTTCTCCATCAGTAGATCACAAAATACACATATTTTAAACATTGTACCTGTAAGCAGAAAGGAAATTTCGTAAAGAAGCATATGCTTCATTACAGTGGAGACTATAATGGACACATTTGACGCACTGAAATTTACCGGAACTCATCTTCATGCTTTGGGCATACTTTGTGAATGGAATAAAATAAACAAATATTTTCTTCCGAAAGAGTTCACCAGAAGAAATGTTGTCAACCGAAAATTTTCATTTACCTGTCACACAGTTCCTCGCCTAATGGCCATGTTTTTGTGTTAGTTAGACACAGCGCCGGGTAATCTAGTGCGATATCACCTTTAGTGCAGGGCACTGAACACGCTAACATGCTGCAACGCAGTTTACAAGGCAGGTAACTGGCTCACTCTTCCCTCCCTGTCACCCGTTCATGTTACTGTCACCCGTTTACATCTAGGTTTGGATAAATTCTTTTTTAATAAAATAAAAGTGAGTTTAAAACATTACATAACCATTAAGAGTCATAACTGACCATGATCGCTAAGGCATTATGCCCACATCCTAGGTCCGATCCCACACCTCAGCATGGCTCGCGATTATCGAACACCGAGTCGGTATCCAAGGGCTCGGAGCCCACCATGATCAGGAGGTCTAGTCGCCACGAGCCTTTCTGTGCAGTGCACAACAGTGTGATGAAATGCCGAACACACATATAAATTAACTTATATAACAATAAATTTTATAATGACTTGGGAAGTAATTTAAAACAATATAATCTGCTTTAATAAATTGCAAATTAAAATACATGATTTTAACAAATTTTATAAGAAACTGTCCACATATATATTATGATGATTTGTTTTCATAAAAATTAACACATTTTCATTTTACCTCAACAAACCACATGGACAGCTTTAATATTGTAGAGACTGGCAGCAGCCCAGCTATCAATTACAGTCAGATTACCTACATTAAAGATAATGAAAATTATTTACGGTAACGAAATTCATAAGTAAACAAACAATTATAGCTTGATTACAAACTATCTGATTTTAATTATATTTTAATGCATTCCAATAAGGCACTAACACTTTTAGCAGGCACAGGACCAGGATGAACATGTGGAAGAGTTAAATAAGTTCCATCAGTGCTTACTCCATCCCAAGGTAACAACAATGAGTTACTGATATAATTTCCAGCTCCACTTCATCTGTGGTACCGGAACTGAAGAGAGCAATATTAACTATGTCTTGCTTAGACGTTAGGCATATTATAAGTGATAGGAGTGTTGTTGCTTCACTAAATGACGAGGAAAAAAACCAGTGGATTAAATACTCGTGGGATCGGACTTGAAATTCTCAATGAATGTAGAAGACAAGAAAATACGACCCTTTCAAAGGAACTGGTTAGAAATGTACGAATGGCTGGCCTACAGCAAAAAAGGCGAGGGGAGAATTGTGTGAAATGTACATATTTTTTGGGCATTGTGAGGGAGGGAAAAAATAATGTAAAACTCGGTAAATTAGTGGGTAGACTATGAACACTTACAAAAAAAAAAGGTATAAATACTGAAGCACAAAATATATATAAATGCAAACCATAAATTTTGGATGCTTATGGATGGAAAATATGATGTCACTGTAGGTATGCGAGCTGCCGAATAAAATACTAATTTAAGAAAACCGAAGAAAACTTATTCCTAATATCATAACAGTTATCTTCTGTGGAACATAAAACATACCAATAAGAGGACATAGAGTTGACTTGAAGAACTTGCAACCATAACCAGAGAAAAATTATGGAGAAGTTTTTTTCAGAGCTTTGCTGAAGTTCCAAAGAGATGAGATTCTAGCCTCAAATATCGGTCTTTGCGAACAAAAATGCCAGCTACATAAGTAAGATCACTCAAAATGACATGATCCAGTGTTTTGGAGATGTCATTACCAAAAAAATCTTTGCTAAGATCAAGAACACAAACTTTTTCACCATAATGGCAGATGAGACAACTGACATTTATTTAAGAAGGAACTGGCTATCTGCATAAGATATTTAGACACTACTTCAGATGACATCCAAGAAACATTCGTCAAGTTCATTGCTGTTGTAGATGTCTCTGGGGCGAAACATTGGTTGCACAATTTTGCAGGAGTTGGACAGACTAAACCTGAATATATCTTACTGCCGCAGTCAACTTTATGATGGTTGCACTAAAATGAGTGAAAAATTCACTCCAGGTGCGTACTGCAAAAGTACAGCCACTTGTCATCTACAGCCATGGCGCAAAATTTAGCAATTAGCATGCTCTGTGGGTAGCATAAGAAATGCTATTGAAATAATATAATCTATTTTAAACTTATTTTGTGAGTGAGCTGGACGAATACACAAACTAGAAACATAAGTGCAAGATAAGCTGCCCCATCCCAAAATCCCTTAAGGAGATGTGCGAAACAAGATGGGTTGAAAAGCATGATGTTGTTTTAACATATTTTGACACTTGCTTCCGTGTCATCATGAAAACAATTTGAGTCATCTGAAATCAGAGGAAGGAATGTATTTTCATTCCTTTACACTATGCAGTCGTCTGAGTTCCTTGTCAGTGGGGTGGTTCTGGCACAGATTTTTGGACTAACTGTGCCCTTGGCTCGGAAGTTACACACAGAGAACACTGATGTACTGGAAGCAATAAAGCACATAGCAAGTAAAGGAGATAAATGTTATGTGCTGCTAGCTATAAGCTAACGGCTATTGCACCACAGTTGTGCGCCAGTTTAATGTGTACCCTACCTACTAGGTCTCTCAGTTGTTAGTCAGTTTATATTGTGTGCAATAACTAGCTTAACTGCTATTGCTATTTACTTGTATCGACACATATATAGGTATACACATATATTTATAGATAGGGACACAGTTGATAATATGTATATTACAATGTTACAAAAACACAACGGTAATTTTAATTATTTATTAATGAAATTCAAAATATATTAGGTTCATGTCAAAAGTAAAAATATTTATTGCTTTCAAATTTGCAGAATAACTGCAGAACACATATATATGGGGAAATGTCTGGAGTGACGATGCGCACATTTATTAAATAATCAAATGTCTCTTTTGTTCGGGTTCAATATCTAAATCACAGATTCAATATTTATTTACGATTTACATATGTCTTTACCTCAGCTAGATCAAAATATTTTAAGTCGGTAGAGCTTTGATGCTCTCTCTCCCAGACCATTGGGTAATTAACGTTGTGAAGCGCCCGCCGCGCTTCTGTGACGTCATCTCCGTGCCGCAGCCTTCCTTTCCTTCTCCCCTCTTAACCCCTCTCCGCCTCAAGGTGCCAATTTCCCCTTCCCTTTCTTTCCCCCTAGCCTCTCCTCAATTGTAGCGACTGCAACGCCATCTAGCGAATAGTATAAATGAGCGCGTATAACTTTTAATTGTCCATTTTCGTGGGTCTCTCTTGGTGGAAGCAGGTCGTCTCTGGCCCGGTCGAGGGGCAGCTCGTCTAGGTAAAATTCTTCAGGAGACGGAGTTAGTGTGTGCACACGATGGCCGTGCGAGTAACGTAAATATTAAATATGCTTGCCAGCCTTGATTTTCATGTAGCCATCCCTTTTGACTTTGACCTTCACTTAATTTATTTTCTGTGTAATATTTTCTTTTGTTTCTTCTTTCTGCTGGAAGCATTTGCTTACTCCCTCCTGCATGTGGTTTTGATTTTAGTTGCTGCGCGACTTGCATTGTCGGCAGTGGACTCTTAACTTATTTCAACGGCATCCAGACCACGCTTTGATTGCTTTTGGTTTAGAAGTAAGCACGTTAAGTGCCCGATGCCGCCCTTGTATTTTTTTTTTCATAAGAGCTTTCAGCTCCGTATGACGTAATTTTACGCATCGTTTTGCCTCGATTTTGCCCTCTTTCTTTTCCTCCCAGCTGTACCCCCGACCGGAGCCATTTGGTTAAGGCATACCCCCCGTGATCTAGCATATTTTGTTTGAGCACTTCTCTGTATTACGCTTACCTAGGCTTGGCAGTGAATGTCATCATGACGAGACCCACTGAAAATTGTAGCTGTAACAAACCATGTAACCGATCCCTCGCTTCTCTCTTGGGCTTGCATTTCTGTCCGCGGGACTACGCTCTCTATGAGTAATAGATATTTAATATGTTTTTTTCGAGGAGTGCACAATTAACGTTATATTAGGTGTTGCCCCTACACGTGTTTGGACCGCTCGTATAGTCTGTATGTATATTGAGTCAGTTCCTAAAGTTGTTAACAGCAACGTACGTCTTGTGAATCACGTGTGTAATGACATAATGTTCACTATGATTTTGGTCTTCGCTCGCCTCCGGGCCGTAACGTAATGCGTACGCACGTATACTTGAATATTGGTTTCTCTCCTCTCTTATAGTGTGTGGTAACTGAGTCATAATTTCGCACAGAAATTGAGCAAATGTCTATCCCCATTGTCAGAGGCGACTGTTTTATACTGCATGATCCAGGGCATGCCTAGGAAATTCAACTTGTAACGGAGAGAGAGAAAGAATATTAACTTGTTGCTTGTTGCTTGTTGTTTCGTACGACTGTAAGAGATACGCAGTAGTAGTTTGTTTGTTGAATCAGAGTACATTGGGCACAAGGTTCACCCTAGTTTTTTCCATAAGTAAGGACTCAGTAAAGACATAAGGAGTGAAAATCATTGTGAAGGGAATAAACTTCAGTAAATGTATGCTAATTTGTATTTGCTACGCACATGCCTCTAGCTGGCATCGAATCCGTTGACAGTGTATGTATATGTGTTAAGTTTGCGAAATTATAACGTTGTTGAGTGCGACTCATGTTCTTTATTTGTATTTATGATTTATCACTTTCTGCTTAACTGTCTTTTCTAGCAAAGACCCCACACACGATTTTCTTGTGCCCCCATACACTTCGCTTGCATGAGTAGGATAATCAGTAGGAGTGTTTGGTGGCGCATGGATGCACCCTGGTGGTATGCTTAACTGGATACCCCCACGCTGCAGTTGTATGTTAAAAATTAAGTGTAAAATTAAATTCACGTAGTTAATATTACAGTATTTAAGTTTCTCAATGTCTTTCTTGAAATTAGGCCGCAAAATAACTAAGTATGGTTGTGATACGTGTTTCGTATTAACGAAATGGAGTAACAGACGCAGTCATTTCTTACTCACGTATTTATGCACTCCTAGAATATTTATCCTTTTGGATAAAGCCCTATTAATATTCACTGACACTTAAACAATCCGTTTATTTCATCCTTTTGTGCGGATGCCTATTTATAATTAGCTATTCTTCAGGATAAATTTCTGACGATGACATATACGTGTCCATTCATTGATAGGCCATTACATTCTTTTTAAAACCTTCTTAATTTAAGTAGTTTAACAATGCGTGACACATTTGAAATACTGCTCCTGATTGGCCGAGAACTAATGATAGTTACATTATTTTAAATAAAACACATCAATTCCGCGCGCAACAATAGCGCGGAACACAAAATCTCACATTAAATTTAAAATAAAACCATGTAATAATAAAATTTTACATTAATAAACACTGTGTCAAATTACCATTTTACCATTTGAATTTCAATTGCTCCTAGAGAGGTCCTTGCAATTGCTAGTCTCAAACGTTCGTTTTAGTCATAGTTTCAGTTACGTAGATATACATATCAAATTCAAAGAGTTTTCAAATAATAAAATATATACATGGAACGAAGAAAATATAAATTACAATAAATTACATATTTAGTTAATCTGGGCTGGAAATATACATAGTAGCAGTACAGTTATAAAAGCACTAACACATTCAAGCAAATGTTCAAACAGGCTGTAATGTTGGCAATAGAAATTGTAACACAAATCAATAAGCTAAGAATAACCAACCGGCAGACAAAAAAGAAGATAAAATTTCAATTCGCAAACAGTTGAATACTATCGCACTGCAGTGTACCTCCCTTTCATGGACTTCATTTCACTTCATTTCTTCCAGATTTCCAAAACCAGAGCTTCAAAGAGTTGGATAGATACAGAAGGGGACGCACCAAAACGCCGAAATGCCAAATTGACCACAACGCCGACAGCTAAAAAACTGCTGTGTACCACAACGCCGAAATACGCTAACGCCGAAAAATGTCATTGCAGGACTGCCACAAAGGTTAGGTTAGGTTAGACTAGGTTAGGTTAAACTAGGTTAGGTTAGGTTAGACTAGGTTAGGTTAGGCTAGGATAGACTAGGTTAAGTTAGGTTAGGTTATAATACGCTAGGTTAGGTTAGGTAAGGTTAGGTTTGATTGTGGTATTTCGGCGTTAAGGTACATTTAAGAAACACAAATTCATTCAGTTGTTATTTCGGCATTGTGGTACACAGCAGTTTTCTAGCTGTCGGCGTTGTGGTCAATTTTGACATTCGGCGTTATGGTATTTCGGCGTTGTGGTAACGACCCGATACAGAAAAGCTGTCACCAGGGTTAAATGGTGGTTTTGAATAAACCATACACAGTTTGGAAGGAGAATTACGAATTTGGAAGCAGATATAGACATCAGACCCTTCACAAAAATTTCCAAAGTCTCCTGAGGAATGCTTTAAAGCATCTACTGCGCTACCAAAAAAAAATTTAAGTTTTCAAATCTATGTGTCCTACTGGTTACAATGAACATATTTAAGTGCCATATTGTTATTGCGTTGCCTGAAAACCTATCCAAGGAGTACAATGACAGAAGATCGGCTGAATGGGCTAGTTTGCTGCATCTTTACCAGGAAATAGCCTCCGCAATGAAACACACAAAAAAAAGTATATACATTCTTTAAACTTCATTTGAGTAACAAAATATAATAATAACATTGGGTTGTTTTGACCGCAGGACTTTCGACTTGCGAGATGTGTACACTTGATTATTTTAGTTATAAATAGGTAGGCCTATTAGGGGGAATATAAATGAATTAGCAGGGAATATTTCCTTTGATGAAAACCATATTAATTTTCAATTTCATTACAAAAGTGTTAATTTTTTACATTATATTTAGCCATCATATACCCTACCACCCCACCTACCCATATTGCAATGGCCGGTATTGCAAAATTTTACTTTTAAGTACATTAGACTCATTATCACTGTGTGGTGATACTTCTTTGTAAAATTGTTGACTAAAACAAATTACCTAAATCCTTAAACACACTGCAGTATCCACCAGCTGTAGATTAAATGTTAATGTTTAAAAAACTGCTTGAATATCACAATTTGCACCTTAAAATCAAAACCTTTCCTGGCCTACAGTTTCTATCTTGGGGTGCCAGCAAAAAAAAATTATTGGTCTCCCCCCCCCCCCTCCCAAAAACCTTAAAAAATAACCTGAGTAGTATGTAAATGGGCATACTAAAACAGGCGGCAGGCGGTGGATTGTGATTGTCGGTCCGACATCTCGGATTGTGACGTCACGGCGGCCATCTTAGATGACCTTGACATTGACCTTTGACCTTGAATTTGATCATCAAAACTTGTCAAAATTGGGCAAATATTGCCCAAAATTCCTCAAAAATAGCCAAAATTTCAATTTTTGTGGAAAAAAATTCCGCAAAAAAATCTCAAAAAATCTGATGAATTGAAAATTCCCGTTTTCGAGGGGAAAATTTCTCGTTTCGAGGGAAAAATTCCCGTTTTTAGTCCTTAAAAATCCCAGCGACTTGAAAGTCCTAAAAGAGGCTTAAAACTCCTAAGAGATAGCCGCTTATAAGCCTCTGACGTTATCTAGGATTATGACCGCCATTTTGAAAGATGACGTCACCGTTACAATTTTCGTTACGCCCGCCATCTTGAAAATCCGCAATTTTTTTGTTAGAAAATCGGGAAAAATTTTAAAAATCATTAAAAAAATTATTTTATCGAATTAAATAAAAATCTTAAAAACCACTGTTGCAGTTATCGTTACGGTCGCCATCTTGGATTATATAAATGTTGCATATTTCGTTACACCCACCATCTTGGTTGAGTACCATGTCATTCTTACACTTTACGTTACGACCACCATATTGGATCCTATTAATGTTGCAATTATTGTTATAGTAGCCATCTTGAAATTTAGACGCCATCTTAAAATTTTGACGCCATCTTGAAATTTAGACGCCATCTTGGAAATCCGTAATTTTTATGTTAGAAAATTGGGAAAAATTCCAAAATTCATCAAACAAATTAACTTAATAGAATTCTGATTGATTATATCGATTCCCGTCCTTGGTTCGAAACCGATGAGGGTAAAAAAACACATCAGATCCTTCCTCCACAGAAGCCACCTACAGACTGACCTACCACCGCCAATAACAAGGTATTTACCATCAGCTGGTATGACGTAATGTCCGCCATCTTGTCTTTGTCCGCTAGAGGCCGCCATCTTGTTTTCGTCTGCTAGTGTGTGCTGACGACATGTTAGTATAATGTTCTGTTCACCATAACTTTGATCTCTTATATTGACATTGAACTTTGTCATTGACCTTGAACTTTGACCTTGACCTTGACCTTTGACTTTGACCTTGAACTTTTACTATGACCTTGACCTTGAACTTTGATCTTGACCATGAAATTTGGCCTTGACCTTGAAATTTGACCTTGGATTTGACCTTTGTCCTTGACCTTTAACTTTGACCTTGACCTTGAACTTTGACTTTGACCTTGAAATTTGAGCTTGACCTGATCTTTGAGCTTGACCTTGATCTTTGACTTTGACCTTGACGCCCATCATGATTCGTCATTTTATGTTCAGTACATGCTACCAGGATCTACCACATGCTAGTGGTCATTGCCAACATCTTGTTTTCGTCTGCTGGAGGTCACCATATTGTGTGTACTCGTCTTACCATCATGCTAGTTTTATTCTAACCTGCTACAGTGCAGTAATCATTTATTATTACAAGGTGCCCGCCATCTTTAAATTTGGCCGCCATCTTGAAATCATGTAATTATTTAGCTAGAAATGCGGGAAAAAATTCCAAAATTCATCAAAAAAATCACTCATTAATTTACATATTGAATCGATGGATCCCTGTCCACGGTTCGATTCTTGACCAGTGACAGTTGTAACTAATTATGAAAAAAAAATATATTCTGTTTTCCATTACCTTTCGCGGAGTTTATTAATCATTCGCTCTACGAAAAACAACTCAAGTCAATATACCTGACCAACGAATTAATACAGTGCCGATTAGCCTATTATGAAAGTCTAATTTTTCAATAATCTGAATAACATATAAGCCGTACATGTACAAAGCCACACATATAGATCAATTGTCTTCAGTCCATGAGACCGAGTCACGTCATTATCAGACGTATAAGCTAGTCATTTCAGGTCGGCGTGACCTTCGTCGTTAGCTAATTATATTCAATTAATCCATCGTGACATTTTTATACAATATAAAGGACCAAGTAACCTTGAAAAATAATTTTAACACCAAGAGGTTTTAAACTAGTAAATATTCAATCAATACATTTTGTACTACGCGCAATCAACGAAAAGACAGCACCGACAACGAAAAGGCAGCACATTTGGAAGCACCGCCAACGAAAAGGCAGCACATTTGAAAGCACCGACAACGAAAAGGCAACACCGCCATCGAAAAGGCAGCACATTTGGAAGCACCGACAACGAAAAGGCAGCACCGCCAACGAAATGCAGCACATTTGGAAGCACCGACAACGAAAAGGCAGCACCGCCATCGAAAAGGCAGCACATTTGGAAGCACCGACAACGAAAAGGCAGCACCGTCAGCAAAAAGGCAGCTCATTTGGAAGCACCGACATCGTAAAGGCAGCACCGCCAACGAAAAGGCAGCACCGTCAACAAAAAGGCAGCTCATTTGGAAGCACCGACAACGAAAAGGCAGCACCGTCAACAAAAAGGCAGCTCATTTGGAAGCACCGACAACGAAAAGGCAGCACCATCGACGAAAAGGAAGCATATTTGGAAGCACCGTCAGCAAAAAGGCAGCACCGACAGCGAAAAGGCAGCACATTTGGAAGCACCGTCAACGAAAAGGCAGCACCGCCAACGAAAAAGCAACACATTTCGAAGCATCGCCAACGAAAAGGCAGCACCATCGACGAAAAGGAAGCACATTTGGAAACACCGTCAGCAAAAAGGCAGCACATTTGGAAGGACCGTCAACGAAAAGGCAGCACCGCCAACGAAAAGGCAGCACATTTGGAAGCACCGTCAAAGAAAAGGCAGCACCGCCAACGAAAAGGCAGCACATTTGGAAGCACCGACAACGAAAAGGCAGCACAATCGACGAAAAGGAAGCACATCTGGAAGCACCGCCAACGAAAAGGCAGCACCGACAGCGAAAAGGCAGCACATTTGGAAGCACCGTCAACGAAAAGGCAGCACCGCCAACGAAAAAGCAGCACCATTGACGAAGAGGAAGAACATTTGGAAGCACAAGTTACGAGAACTAAGTCTTAGTTAGAAATCAGAATACAAGAAATAAAAACATTAAATTTTTATAATTCAAATTATTTATTTTATTTCTTTACATTTTACAAATACAAGTAAAACAAGCCATTATTGTATGTAGCCAGCTTTCCTCAGTTCTTTGAGTATGAAGGATATTTCTTTGATGCACGAATAGTTTCCTGCACAAAGCGAGCCATGTAGAAGTCTTAGCCGGTCAACCAATATGTTTGAATTTTTCCATGATGTGTAATCAATCTCTTCTACCACCATTATACTTGCTTGTGTATTATAAATATTATGATGTCTGGTGTATTCCGTTTTAACACCAACCTCAGGGTAACTTTCATTATCGAGATAGTGATCATCACAAGCTTGATCAGATTTATTTAATATATCACGTCGTTTCCATCGTTTCGGTCTCAGGACACCGACACAGTCTTCGATCTTGTCTGCTTTAGCTGCTTCATCACAGTCTATGCCTTTGTCAACAGCCTCAGAGTCGCTGTAGCAATCACCGTAGAAGGCAACATCTTCACCCAGATTACCGTAAGAATTCGATGCCGATGATGTCGAAGTGTCTTCATCGTCTTCATGATTCCTTTTGAGGAGTCCACCATTTTTACAGAGTAGGAAAGATCTACTTGAATTCGGCTGGAATGTATTTTTACTTTTCACGTTAAGGATTCTTCCATTGTCTTCATTCTTCCATAAATCATCATCCTTCAATTTAAGTTTTTTGTCGAGATCGGAAGAGCCGCGAACATAATCTCTCCCAAGACAAGGAAAATTATTGTCGTAATGCAAATCGCTCTTCCTTAGCCTAGTAGAGCCATCGTTGTCCTTTAGCTTGTACGCAGGCTTGTTGTTACAAGTTCTGTCATGCCTTTTTAAGCTCTCTCTCCGCGTAAACGACTTGCTACATCTAACACAACTTATCATATAACGTAGTGGATTTTTAACACAGTCATTTTCTCGTGTTGTCTTCCATTCTTTCTCAAGAAAAATTCTTTGCTGCAAAACTTACACCTGTGTCCTTTCAATACAGCAACAGACACCGAATCAGGATTCATGTTAGGTACTGAGACTATTGTCCGATACAAACTGAGTGAATTAAATTAGATACATTACTTAAATAGAATTTTTTAAATATTTCATCAGCAAGAATTAAGTTACCTCATACAAAAGAAATTGTTACATGTGGTTTCATTATTAGCATGAGATGTCGCCACGTGTTGTGTTGAGTCATAATTTATTTAGTTCTTCTATGTGGTATGCGGGATGCTCACTAACGTTCGCGAAACAAGGATGGCTTCGCTAGACATCAAGGAGAAGGAAGTTCGTCTTGCATGTTGGTGATCCACAGATATCTCATGGCATATTATTAATTTGACTGAATAATTATATTTTTTTTTAAATTCCACCTGATAAAAATATTGAAATTTTGATTTAGTAGCAAAAATTATCGAATTAAATGTAACTCCAAATAAAATGACATGTCTCATTAGACAAAAAAAAATCCATGCAGAGAGCGGTTCCTCAGAATAGTCAGAAGCACTTGAAGAAACTACAGGAATGATTGCAAGAACACGGGAAAAAACCATCAAAATATTGGCAAGAATAATCAGGAGCTCACGGAGAAAACCACCACATGTTTTCTTTGATATAATAAAATTACAGGAAAAAAATATTTAAAAATAAAAATAAATTAATAAAAAAATAAAATAAAATAAAAAAATACATAAAATTCTTGTTTGTACAAGAACTCTATCTTTGCTCAACAATGATAAGTTTACAAGCTAGCAGAATCTGTTTATGTATTTTTTTAATTTTTTTATTAATTTATTTTTATTTTTAATATTCTTTTCCTGTAATTTTATGATATCAAAGAAAACATGTGGTGTTTTTCTCCGTGAGCTCCTGATTATTCTTGCCAATATTTTGATGGTTTTTTCCCGTGTTCTTGCAATCATTCCTGTGGTTTCTTCAAGTGCTTCTTACTATTCTGAGAAACCGCTCTCTGCATGGATTTTTTTTGTCTAATGAGACATGTCATTTTATTTGGAGTTACATTTAATTCGATAATTTTTGCTACTAAATCAAAACTTGCAATATTTTTATCAGGTGGAATTTAAATAAAAATATCATTACTCAGTCAAATTAATAATATGCCAAGAGACATCTGTGGATTACCAACATGCAAGACGAACTTCCTTCTCCTTGATGTCTAGCGAAGCCATCCTTGTTTCGCGAACGTTAGTGAGTATCCCGCATACCACATAGAAGAACTAAATAAATTATGACTCAACACAACACGTGGCGACATCTCATGCTAATAATCGAAACCACGTGTAACAATTTATTTTGTATGAGGAAACTTAATTCTTGCTGATGAAATATTTAAAAAATTCTATTTAAGTAATGTATCTAATTTAATTCACTCAGTTTGCATCGGACAATAGTCTCAGTACCTAATATGAATCCTGATTCGGTGTCTGTTGCTGTATTGAAAGGACACAGGTGTAAGTTTTGCAGCAAAGAATTTTTCTTGAGAAAGAATGGAAGACAACACGAGAAAATGACTGTGTTAAAAATCCACTACGTAATATGATAAGTTGTGTTAGATGTAGAAAGTCGTTTACGCGGAGAGAGAGCTTAAAAAGACATGACAGAACTTGTAACGCCAAGCCTGCGTACAAGCTAGAGGACAACGATGGCTCTACTAGGCTAAGGAAGAGCGATTTGCATTACGACAATAATTTTCCTTGTCTTGGGAGAGATTATGTTCGCGGCTCTTCCGATCTCGACAAAAAACTTAAATTGAAGGATGATGATGATTTATGGAAGAATGAAGACAATGGAAGAATCCTTAACGTGAAAAGTAAAAATACATTCCAGCCGAATTCAAGTAGATCTTTCCTACTCTGTAAAAATGATGGACTCCTCAAAAGGAATCATGAAGACGATGAAGACACTTCGACATCATCGGCATCGAATTCTTACGGTAATCTGGGTGAAGATGTTGCCTTCTACGGTGATTGCTACAGCGACTCTGAGGCTGTTGACAAAGGCATAGACTGTGATGAAGCAGCTAAAGCAGACAAGATCGAAGACTGTGTCGGTGTCCTGAGACCGAAACGATGGAAACGACGTGATATATTAAATAAATCTGATCAAGCTTGTGATGATCACTATCTCGATAATGAAAGTTACCCTGAGGTTGGTGTTAAAACGGAATACACCAGAGATCATAATATTTACAATAAACAAGCAAGTAAAATGGTGGTAGAAGAGATTGATTACACATCATGGAAAAATTCAAACATATTGGTTGACCGGCTAAGACTTCTACATGGCTCGCTTTGTGCAGGAAACTATTCGTGCATCAAAGAAATATCCTTCATACTCAAAGAACTGAGGAAAGCTGGCTACATACAATAATGGCTTGTTTTACTTTCATTTGTACAATGTAAAGAAATAAAATAAATAATTTCAATTATAAAAATTTAATGTTTTTATTTCTTGTATTCTGATTTCTAACTAAGACTTAGTTCTCGTAACTTGTGCTTCCAAATGTTCTTCCTCTTCGTCGATGGTGCTGCCTTTTCGTTGGCGGTGCTGCCTTTTCGTTGACGGTGCTTCCAAATGTGCTGCCTTTTCGCTGTCGGTGCTGCCTTTTCGTTGACGGTGCTTCCAAATGTGCTGCCTTTTCGCTGTCGGTGCTGCCTTTTTGCTGACGGTGCTTCCAAATGTGCTTCCTTTTCGTCGATGGTGCTGCCTTTTCGTTGGCGATGCTTCGAAATGTGCTGCCTTTTCGTTGGCGATGCTTCGAAATGTGCTGCCTTTTCGTTGGCGGTGCTGCGTTTTCGTTGACGGTGCTTCCAAATGTGCTGCCTTTTCGCTGTCGGTACTGCCTTTTTGCTGACGGTGCTTCCAAATGTGCTTCCTTTTCGTCGATGGTGCTTCCAATTGTGCTTCCTTTTCGTCGATGGTGCTGCCTTTTCGTTTTCGGTGCTTCCAAATGTGCTTCCTTTTTGTTGACGGTGTTGCCTTTTCGTTGTCGGTGCTTCCAAATGAGCTGCCTTTTTGTTGACGGTGCTGCCTTTTCGTTGGTGGTGCTGCCTTTACGATGTCGGTGCTTCCAAATGAGCTGCCTTTTTGCTGACGGTGCTGCCTTTTCTTTGTCGGTGCTTCCAAATGTGCTGCCTTTTCGATGGCGGTGCTGCCTTTTCGTTGTCGGTGCTTCCAAATGTGCTGCCTTTTCGATGGCGGTGCTGCCTTTTCGTTGTCGGTGCTTCCAAATGTGCTGCCTTTTCGTTGGCGGTGCTGCCTTTTCGTTGTCGGTGCTTCCAAATGTGCTGCCTTTTCGATGGCGGTGCTGCCTTTTCGTTGTCGGTGCTTCCAAATGTGCTGCCTTTTCGATGGTGGTGCTGCCTTTTCGTTGTCGGTGCTTTCAAATGTGCTGCCTTTTCGTTGGTGGTGCTTCCAAATGTGCTGCCTTTTCTTGGTAGTGCTGTCTTTTCGTTGTTGGTGCTTCCTTTTTGTTACTTGCGCGTAGTACAAAATGTAGTGATTGACTATTTACTAGTTTAAAACCTCTTGGTGTTAAAATTATTTTTCAAGGTTACTTGGTCCTTTAGATTGTATAAAAATGTCACGATGGATTAATTGAATATAATTAGCTAACGACGAAGGTCACGCGGACAAGAAATGACTAGCCTATACGTCTGATGATGACATAACTCGGTCTCATGGACTGAAGACAATTGATCTATATTTGTGGCTTTGTACATGAACGGCTTATATGCTATTCAGATTATTGAAAAATTAGACTTTCATAATAGGCTAATCGGCACTGTATTAATTCGTTGGTCAGGTATATTGACTTGAGTTGTTTTTCGTAGAGTGAATGATTAATAAACTCCGCGAAAGGTAATGGAAAACAGAATATTTTTTTTTTTCATAATTAGTTACAACTGTCACTGGTCAAGAATCGAACCGTGGACAGGGATCCATCGATTCAATATGTAAATTAACGAGTGATTTTTTTGATGAATTTTGGAATTTTTTCCCGCATTTCTAGCTAAATAATTACATGATTTCAAGATGGCGGCCAAATTTAAAGATGGCGGGCACCTTGTAATAATAAATGATTACTGCACTGTAGCAGGTTAGAATAAAACTAGCATGATGGTAAGACGAGTACACATAATATGGTGACCTCCAGCAGATGAAAACAAGATGTTGGCAATGACCACTAGCATGTGGTAGCTCCTGGTAGCATGTACTGAACATAAAATGACGAATCCATGATGGGCGTCAAGGTCAAAGTCAAAGATCAAGGTCAAGGTCAAAGATCAAGGTCAAGGTCAAAGATCAAGGTCAAGGTCAAATTTCAATGTCAAGGTCAAAGTTCAAGGTCAAAGTTCAAGGTCAAGGTCAAAGTTCAAGGTCAAAGGTCAAGGCCAAAGTCAAATTTCAATGTCAAGGCCAAATTTCATGGTCAAGGTCAAAGTTCAAGGTCAAGGTCAAAGGTCAATGTCAAAGTTCAAGGTCAATGACAAAGTTCAATGTCAATATAAGAGATCAAAGTTATGGTGAACAGAACATTATACTAACATGTCGTCAGCACACTCCAGCAGACGAAAACAAGATGGCGGCCTCTAGTGGACAAAGACAAGATGGCGGACATTACGTCATACCAGCTGATGGTAAATACCTTGTTATTGGCGGTGGTAGGTCAGTCTGTAGGTGGCTTCTGTGGAGGAAGGATCTGATGTGTTTTTTTTTGCCCTCATCGGTTTCGAACCAAGGACGGGAAGCGATATAATCAATCAGAATTCTATTAAATTAATTTTTTGTGAATTTTGGAATTTTTCCCGATTTTCTAACATAAAAATTACAGATTTCCAAGATGGCGTCTAAATTTTAAGATGGCGTCTAAATTTCAAGATGGCGACCATAACGATAATTGCAACATTAATAGGATCCAATATGGTGGTCGTAACGTAAAGTGTAAGAATGACATGGTACTCAACCAAGATGGTGGGTGTAACGAAATATGCAACATTTATATAATACAAGATGGCGACCGTAACGATAACTGCAACAGTGGTTTTTAAGATTTTTATTTAATTCCATAAAATAATTTTTTTAATGATTTTTAAAATTTTTCCCGATTTTCTAACAAAAAAATTGCGGATTTTCAAGATGGCGGGCGTAACGAAAATTGTAACGGTGACGTCATCTTTCAAAATGGCGGTCATAATCCTAGATAACGTCAGAGGCTTATAAGCGGCTATCTCTTAGGAGTTTTAAGCCTCTTTTAGGACTTTCTAGTCGCTGGGATTTTTAAGGACTAAAAACGGGAATTTTCCCTCGAAACGAGAAATTTTTCCCTCGAAAACGGGAATTTTCAATTTATCAAATTTTTTGAGATTTTTTTGCGGAATTGTTTTCCACAAAAATTGAAATTTTGGCGATGTTTGAGGAATTTTGGGCAATATTTGCCCAATTTTGACAAGTTTTGAGGATCAAATTCAAGGTCAAGGGTCAAGGTAAAGCATGGTTCGTACTCTCTTAGGTCATTAAAAAATAAGGACTTTTAAGGACTTCTAAGGACTTGATTATAGTTTTTTTAAGGACCTTTTAGCATTGATATACAAGTTTTAAAACAAGAATATTCTGCACGTTGGCAAAAAATGTATTAATATAACAAAGAAATCAAGTGGTGTAAGTACTAATTATACATAGTCATGCAGTTTAAAATAGGCCTAAACAAACGCCTTGAACTTACCAATTTAAAAATACTTTGCGAACACATACTTTCTTATATCTTGATCGACTTGATAGTAAAAAAATTATAATACAACATTTACACATTTAACAGTTTTCACCAAAGTGTTCGTAGCTCCATGATAAGACGGCACTAGTGTGAATCAATAGTCAAGTACTTTATATGAAATTAGTTTGAAACCAGGTCTATTTAGTCAGATTTTGCAAGTCACTAATTTTAGTTTTGAGATCACTCAGCTCCTGCTTCTTTACAGAGATTTCTTTCCTAACAGCATTGCACTTGATAAACAGTTCAATATTTCTGGAAGTTTCTGCTTTTTGTGAAAGATTATTAACTGATGTTTCAGATGTGTCAATTTCCTTCTCCAAAAGAACCCTCCTCTTTTTCAAAACTTCAATTTCATCAAACATTTACTTTCTCTTCTCCTGTGCACTGGCAGCAATTTTCTTGGCACGTTCCTCCTCCAAATGCTGCATATATTTCATTCGGGCAGATGATGCAGACGCCTTCAATTCTTTGGTAATAGGTATGTCATGTATGGTACCACAGTAAGTGATGTAGTCATGTACAGTGCGGCGGGCTACATAAGACGATTCCTTCAGATTTTCAACTTCTAAGGCTTTGTTGATGGAAAAACCTCTTTCCACTGATGCTTGTCCATGTGAGAGAATTAGCAACATTTTAATGACATTCCATACCTTTCCATATGCTGTTCTTAAAAAATAGCCACTAAGGAAGCTGTCAAGACCTTCATTCCTATCATAGTTCAGGAACTCTGATGATGATGGTCCAACAACATTCTCTAGGAAGTCATTGAACTGTATTAAAATATCATCACAATCCTCTGCTGCAATCGCTTTCTTTTGTACAAAATATGTAAGAACACACTTCATTTTACGACTACAGCTAGCATAATCTCTTGCCATTTGCGATGGATCAATACAGGCTGCATTCCTCACAAGTGAATAATTTACAGGACACTTAGCCATCAAACTCTCCAACATAGTCAAAACAAACTTTTGACACTCATACTTTAGAACCACTACTTGCTTTTCAGTTACCTGTTGTTTAAAGAGTTTCTCTTTCAGAAGTTTATCTCCAACAAACCCTACACTAACATCACTTGCTGAAGCATGGAAACTTTTGCTTGAAAAATCAAACTTGCTCAATTTTTCAACACTAGAAATACGATCAAAATGAGCAGGTTTCAAGACTTTGTACAGTTGAACACACTTTTTTACAAGTTGAAGAACATCCTGTGCGAAGAAGGGTAACAATGGTTTGTCACTCTGGTATTTTTCCAAAAATGGCTTTAGAACTTTTGCCACGGAGAGAAAAAAATTGAGCTTCATAGTCATCAGGTTATCTTGTGTTGCTCCAGCGACAACACCGAAGGACTTGCATGTCACTTTTGAAAGTACACCTTTTTCAACTTTTCCCACATACTCTGTTACATCATTCCAAACTTCTAATGCCCGTTCAGCTGATGGAACATTTTCCAACCAGCGGCAGCTGCAAAATTTGACTGGCATTTTATGTGTTGTGGATAATTTTTCAAAGTCATCCCTTCGTGCTGGGGCATCTTTGAACAAAGAGTAAAGAGATGTCAGAACAGATGAAATACCCCACTCTGTTGCAGATTCGCCCTTTTTGAATGAATTATTCAAAGTGTGAAGCCCACAAGAACCAACATCAATGCACTCAAAATTAAACTCTTTTCTCATGTTTTCCTGCAACAGTTTGAAAAACTTCCAATTAACTGATGGTCCATCCATTGATACCTGAATCAATTTTGATAAATCAAGCTTCTCTGTACATTTGTAAAACGCCTTCAGTAAATCATCAGCTGTGGCATGACCAATGCAAGCTGAAGTAACATAATGTGTTCTCACTGAATTGTCAGTATGCCAGAATCTAATATGGATGTCCATTTGTTTTTGCTGGGTGCTTTTATTCAGTGTTTCGTCAAACAGCAAGACATAGTGACTAGTGTCCTGAAAAGATTTGAATAAAAGTGTCTGGAAATGGGGAGCCAAACCAAAATGACACAAATATGCCACTTTCTTTTCACCGCAAGAGAACTGTCGTGCGACTAAACTGTCTGGAAACATTCTAGCAAAAAGTTGAGATGAATCCCCACAAGACTTGTACGAATAGTTATTACAAATACACTTTAAAGTCCACAAAATTTCTGCATCCAGAACGTCTTTCCCAGTGGTAAACAAATTCAAACTACCACTTGCTTCTGTAGCTGGCTTGCATACACCTGCAGCATTTGAGGTTGAAGAAGTTTGATTAGGTAAGTTCATGGGACTGAAAAACTCTTTTATCGCAACGGTCTTGGTTTTCTCTTCAACTAATGAAGAGTGCTTCGACCCTAATAAAAAAAAATTTCGATAATACATAAGTTATTTTACATTTATAACAGACATATTAATACAACAAAAAACATTCAATACCAACTACATTGTTTTCAAATAAAATGTTAACCTTATTAATGTACTTCGTTATGCATTGGGTGAAAATAATCCCACCGCACACAAATCCAACAACTTCCAATACCATTCACAAATTCATATTTTCGTTTTTAATTATTTATACATGAAACAATTTAACTTATGTAGACATACAAAAATGTAAGACAACCAAAAAAATTTCATGAAAAACCTATAAAAATACACGCGTCTCACCTGCCATGTGTGCTTTCAAAGCCGATTCGCCCATATTCCCTATATCGAAAACTTTACAGCACAATCGGCATCTTGCCTTGCTTTCTCACAAGAAAAAACAATCACACCAAGTCAAAACAACGAAACATCTGCATTTACGCGCCAAAACACTAACACAGCTACTACAGCGCGCTCTGTTCAGTAGTTATGAGCACTATAAGCCGGTAAACCGATAATTCCGGTATATTTTGTGCACTAACAAAAGTATTCTGGTACATCGTACGACATTTACTAAGCTATTCGGCCCAATATTTGTACCATAAAAACATAGTCGTACTACCGTTACGTAACATCCAATGCGTAACAAAGGAAAAAGTAACTTCTAAAGTCAACACGACAAACGTAAAAAAGTAAGCACTTTTAAGGGCCCTTAAAAACAGTATTCAAAAATAAGGACTTTTTAAGGACTTCTAAGGACCGTACGAACCCTGTAAAGGTCATCCAAGATGGCCGCCGTGACGTCACAATCCAAGATGGCGGACCGACAATCACAATCCACCGCCTGCCGCCTGTTTTAGTATGCCCATTTACATACTACTAACCTGGATCAGCAACTGGTAATGTCCAGTGTAGTGTAAGGAACCACTGCAAAATTCAAATGACTATGTAACTAAAGTGATAAAATATTAATCATAAGTTTGTCTTGATTAGTTATATGTTTTTAAATAACATTAACAGCGTATTGCTAAATTATATCAATGACTTTGAAAATGTGATAAAAATTTTCAACTTAATCATTTCATAAACCTTAAAAACACATAGGGGTTATTTTAATTTAGCCGCTGTATTATCATTATTGAAGTTTTAAGTGCTGAGCCACTGGAGGGTCCAAGGGGAAGAAGATGGCGCCTTTAGACTGCTGGGGCCATCCTGGTTGTATGGCATAGAATGAATGGTGCGACCTTTAATCAACTTGTATTACCAAGGTATTGCTTACCCCTCCCTTCACCTAAGAAATGAAAGGTAGCTGTTGTCGACTCCAAGGACAGAAGATGGAGATGGAGGAATGCTAGGCCGTTTGGATCCCCCTGCGCCTGCAGATCTAGCTGTTTTACTGGCTCGGCTGTACACTGGCCTTCCACTGCTGTAGGTCTTGCTGGAGCCGAGGCATCACTAGCATAGGCACCAAATGTTCCTTTTCAAGCAGCTGACTGGCAGCTGGGCGGTTTACCGAGTGTAGTCGCCCTCTCCCCAGAGGCGCATGCACCTCTGGCACAGTTATCCAGGATCGCTCAAAAAATTAATGTGGGCCTCAAAACCCAAGTTCCCAACCCTGCGTGGCAGTTTTTCTTATCCGCCCAACTCTTCTCACCTGGGCCTTTTACTGTTACCCAGTACTGACCTTGTTTGCTTTAACGCATGCTAATTGATCCCCACATAACCCAGACCAGGGTTTTCCCTGCACCTATGCAGGTTTCATCTGGGGCACCGTAGCTAGCTTTGGCTAGGGCGACCAAAGGGGCATCAACCATGGCCTAAATTGCTGCAATAACTGACTCCAATATCACAAGATGCACATGACCTTTCCCGCATGGTTAATCACAGCATGATAAGTTGTATCTGTATGGGCTTTAAGCTTGAGACATGCTTAGGTACTCCCTGTCCTGGATCATTTAGATTAACTAAGGCTAGGAAAAAAAATTCTATGTTCTAAACATTTTGTGGAGTTCGATTTTATTGTTACTTGACAGAAATGAGTTTATTTTACCATTGTGTATGACTTAATGAACAAGAAGCTAGGCTAGTTTCTTCCAAATTATGGATGGGGGAAAAGCACGGGAGTCGGAAAGAGACAACCCTGCCTTTCTAGTATAATGCATAAACCAGTAGGGATAAGCATCGATTGGAGAGGTGCCAGTTGTGCTATCTTTATTCATTTTTGTTTTTGGAATTGTATATCATCATCAATGATGTGATTTAGAACCAGGCACGAGTAAACAGGTCGGGGATTTGGGAAAAGAAACAGTTAGGGTCAAAAGTAAAAAACCATCCCCAACACACGCTTAATGAGAAAGGAGTTATTTTGAAGAAATAAACTTGTTAAAATCGATATCAGGATGATTGAAACGAGCTCAAAATATTTCAAATATGAAACATAACAGTAATAGTTACTGAAATTTTATTGAAATATGTGTGAAACATTATTTAAGTATGGGGTCAAATAGCGAGTTCAATGCTACCCAAAACATAATTTCACATTGAAAGTCACGATACAGCTGGCGGAGAGTGCATATTTATATTAACCCTACTAAAGATCGACTGTCGGTAGGTTCTTTCCTTAAGCAACATGCCTAGATAAATGTGGTTATGAATCTAATGACCTGGAAGCACGCGACAAGCAAGCTAAAATGAGTAACATTGTTGCAACAATAAATGTGTTATAATCACACCGAGCAATGTATCCAGTAATAAATTTTAATCTGGCGGGGTTCGTAGTCAGAATCTATTTTTTTTTTTACAATGGACAGTACCAATGAGAGTCAGCCTGAATAACCGACATTCGCCCGATGGCTATCGCGATGTCCGGATGCTGTCGTATTCGCCCCTGTGTTTTCCTCAGTGCTGAGGTCATTTCCTATGTACCTTGGTCAGAATAGTATTCTTATGTGCTCGGAAGTGGGGGAAGTTCGCACAGCATGTCGTTGTAGGGGTTGCTCCCTCGTTTTCAGAGACGCTGGGTGATCATGCAGCGACGTTTGTGTCATGAAGGCAGGGAGGCAGGGACAATCTGCAACTATTAGCACCCCCGTGTGTTGCTAATATGGGGATTCCAGATGTGATGAGCAGATGGATTAGTTGGAAATAGCGAATACCGACTAGTGGACAATCTGGCGGTAGACGTGGTTGTATCGTCGAGCCTGGGAAGAAAAAGTGACAGCGGAACAGTTCAGTGCGTCTGGAGTCTTCGGATAGTCTTCGTTTTGAGCACACCACTGAATGAAAGGTGTTGTTGGGTGTGCTGATGGATGAGGAAACCTGAACGCGAGAGTTCAAGGACCAGCACTGCAACAGCGTGCTTCAGACAGGCGTGCAACACTTGGCACGGGATGCTTGTATTGGCCCAGTGAGCAGTGGGTTCCGCGCGCCGCCACCACGCGACGCCAGTGTGCGCAGAGGTGCGCTCGCTCGCTGGCTGAGGGCAGCACTTGCTGTGCTTCGGTGACTATGGGCTCAGGGCTCACAGGGCCGGGCATAGTAGCTGTCCTCAAGAGCAAACGAAGGGGTAGAGATGAAGGGTTACATCCCACTGCCCAAAAATCCTAATATATCCTTTAAAAAATTCTATCTATTCTATCTTTCCCACCAACAAAACAAGAGAATTTGAAAGCAAACAGCTGGCAACGTGGTTATATCCCCTTTCCCCTCCTTTCTGGAAATGAAAATATGCATACATTGGCTAACCTCGCGTCTTTACTCGGGCACTGATACCTGAATACGATTATATGCCCCCGAGAGCGGCCGGAAGCACATCTGTCACATGCGACCCTGGGGCTTTACATTTCACAGCAAGTTTGATTTACCACTGCAATTTCAGTACACTTACAGTTCTTAAAATCAGACATCATGACACTCACATCAGGCCAGTCATCCGACACGACCTAAATTTGCAAAATAATAGAAAAATATTTTGCAGGGCAGAGTGGAATAGGCCCGAACAGCACTCCGCGACATCTAAATCAAACCTTCTTCCTTTAATAGTGTCCTATCAATATAATTTTGAACACTTAATGGACACAACTAAAACCAGGAGGTTGTAACCGGAATTCCACAGCCTGATAATGCTCGCTGGCTTTGGGGTTAATGTCCAAGTTTGAAATTCGGAAAAGTTTTAATGTAGCGCTCCTTACCATAACTACTATTGCCTTGAAGACATACTTTAAAAGTATAAATACCTTATTTATTTCATTATTCTTCAACTGCTTTGCTAGCCCAATGACTTAGATCTCTGCATTCAATGAATTAACATGCTGGTATCTCTTGGTTTGATACCTAACAAATTCAAGCTTGATTTTTGTACAAAATAAAATTCATCAGCGACACAGGTGACACCGACCTCCAAGCTTCAGAACCAAGATGACCACTGCCAGCTGACCTAAACTATATGGTGGCACACTGGAAACTACGAAATGGAGGGCCATTGCCGACGATACCTGAGGATAAGGGAGGGGCACTATGACTGAATCAATGTGTGGATGATGCCTTGGAACAGAGTGGAATGTGATTAGGCTGGCTGGATCTTCTTTGTGTCGATTTAAAAATTATCCAGAACCAGCCTGCTTGCAGCTTCACTGATACAGAACTGTCATATCAGGCAGTACCTCTGAGCCAAGTTACTTAGAGTACCTTCAAATGAGAACTCTAATAGAACACCTCACAGAGTGAAATAGAATAGATCGTAATGACAAGAGTAAGCCAGAAGGCGCTGTACCTGTGACAGTGCGCCCTAATGGACGGTGCTTGCAAGGGCGAGCCAGAAGGCGCTGTACCTGTGACAGCGAGTCCTCATGGACGGTGCTTGCAAGGGCGAGCCAGAAGGCGCTGTACCTGTGACAGTGAGCCCTCAAGGACGGTGCTTGCAAGGGCGAGCCAGAAGGTACTGTGCCTCTGACAGTGAGCCCTAATGGATGGTGCTTGCAAGGGCGAGCCAGAAGGCGCTGTGCCTGTGACAGTGAGCACTCATGGACGGTGCTTGCAAGGGCGAGCCAGAAGGCGCTATACCTGTGACAGTGAGCCCTCATGGACGGTGCTTGCAAGGGTGAGCCAGAAGGCGCTATACCTGTGACAGTGAGCCCTCATGGACGGTGCTTGCAAGGGTGAGCCAGAAGGTGCTGTGCCTGTGACAGTGAGCCCTAATGGACGGTGCTTGCGAGGGTGAGCCAGAAGGTGCTGTACCTGTGACAGTGAGCCCTCATGGACGGTGCTTGCGAGGGTGAGCCAGAAGGCGCTGTGCCTGTGACAGTGAGCCTTCATGGACGGTGCTTGCAAGGGTGAGGCAGAAGGCGCTGTGCCTGTGACAGTGAGCCCTAATGGACGGTGCTTGCGAGGGTGCGCCAGAAGGTGATGTGCCTGTGACAGTGAGCCCTCATGGACGGTGCTTGCAAGGGTGAGCCAGAAGGCGCTGTGCCTGTGACAGTGAGCCCTAATGGACGGTGCTTGCAAGGGTGAGCCAGAAGGCGCTGTGCCTGTGACAGTGAGCCCTAATGGACGGTGCTTGCAAGGGTGAGCCAGAAGGCGCTGTACCTGTGACAGTGAGCCCTCATGGACGGTGCTTGCAAGGGTGAGCCAGAAGGCGCTGTGCCTGTGACAGTGAGCCCTAATGGACGGTGCTTGCAAGGGTGAGCCAGAAGGCGCTGTACCTGTGACAGTGAGCCCTAATGGACGGTGCTTGCAAGGGTGAGCCAGAAGGCGCTGTACCTGTGACAGTGAGCCCTCATGGACGGTGCTTGCAAGGGTGAGCCAGAAGGCGCTGTGCCTGTGACAGTGAGCCCTAATGGAAGGTGCTTGCAAGGGTGAGCCAGAAGGCGCTGTGCCTGTGACAGTGAGCCCTAATGGACGGTGCTTGCAAGGGTGAGCCAGAAGGCGCTGTACCTGTGACAGTGAGCCCTAATGGACGGTGCTTGCAAGGGTGAGCCAGAAGGCGCTGTACCTGTGACAGTGAGCCCTCATGGACGGTGCTTGCAAGGGTGAGCCAGAAGGCGCTGTGCCTGTGACAGTGAGCCCTAATGGACGGTGCTTGCAAGGGTGAGCCAGAAGGCGCTGTACCTGTGACAGTGAGCCCTCATGGACGGTGCTTGCAAGGGTGACGGTACCTGCGAGGGTGAGCCGCCTCAGCGGGGAGAGCAGGGCGACGGTGGCGGCGGGCACCATGGTCACGTCGTTGTCGTCGAGGTGCAGCCTGCGCAGCTGGTGCAGCGGCCGCACCAGGTCGGCAGCCAGCGCCCGCAGGAAGTTGTGCGACAGGTCGAGGGACTCGAGCCTCGCGAGGTGTGCCAGGGAGGCCCCGGACACCGCCACGATGCGGTTGTGCGAGAGGTCCAGGCGCTCCAGCGAGGCTAGTTCGCTGAACGCGTCGTCTTCCAGCACCTGCCCACAGCCCCCTTCTCTCTTACTCACCACGGAACCAGCTTACTCTTAGGCTGGTGTTATAACACAAAGGCGTTGAATATGCTACCTCTGTAACCAAACAGTATTCCGAGTGCATGATAGGACACGGTCAGATCCTCATTTTTAGGACATGAATTTTGGTGTCCTATCAAATGCCGATCTGTTGCCCAAATTCTGCGCATGCGCAGAGCTCAATTTTTCGTTGGTTTAGTCCTGATGGCGTACCCGCATCTGACACCATTAATTCGTATATATTCAATTTCGTAAACATCGCGAGATGTAACATAAGTATTAGTGTGTCAAATTAAACTTTATGGTAGCAAAACTATTCTGGAAATATTTAGTAAACTTTAATGGTCATAACAATAAATAATCGTAACATAAATAGTGCTTTAGAAAATTGGAATAACACAATTTAATATATACGATGAGGCTGATATCTCCAGGATTTTTGCTATAATAAGTGTTTTGATGGTTGCCAAACGTCCGCTAGAATGCGTCAGAACCATTTTCTAGCCTCGCGCAGTGTACCGTTTATTAAAACAGTTGCTTTACTGTATCCTGACTGGGATTCGGTTTAGACACGTTCTGGAATATAGCCTGCAGTTAGGTTACCGTTGTATCCCAACAAGGCAGTGCTTATTCGCTACCTTACCCGAATGTCCTGTAATACCTAACTTAAAAAAATTCACCTCAAATGTACAAATTGTTTGATTACTGATACATTCGTAAAATTACAAATGATGAATTTACTGTTTTGTATAAGAATTCACAAAACTCTTGGGACAGTATTCCAAGACACAAAAATAAGGGTTTGGTGTTGAATATGCTACATCTGTACCCTAATTGTATTCCTCGTACACGATAGGACACGGCCAGTCTCTTATTATTAGGCAACCGATTTTGTTGATATATCTGTTACCGTTCTGTTGCCAGAATAACGCGCGTGCGCAGAACTCACTTTTTCGTTGATTTCGTCCAGATGGCGGAGTCGTATCTGGTGCCATTAATTCGTATACCTATAGTTAATTTTACTATCATCGGAGAACGCATCAAGAGCGTTGGTTTGTCAAATGAAATTTTATGATAGCGAAACTATTCTCGAATACATTTTGTACATTTTAAAGGTCATAACAAGAAATAATCGCCACTTTAAAAGTACTTGAGAAAATTAAAATTACACAATATAATTCGCACGATAATACTGCTATCTGTAGCATATTTGGCATAGAAAATGTATTGATTGCCAAACGTCCGCTAGAATGCATTGCAATCAGTTTCTAGCCTCGCGCAGGGCACCGTTTATTAAAACGATTGCCGAGATGTTTCCTTACTGGGATTCTGTTTGGGTATGTTTTGAAATACTGCCCGCGAGTTAGGTTACAGTTTTATACCAACAATGTAGTGCTTATTCGCTATCTTACCCGAACGTCTTGGAATACCGACCCTACAGAAGCTACGCGAATTTATATATGCCGCAGCACAGTGATTGGTATACCATGTAATAAACTAATATTTTTCTTTTCTTTATTAAATGTCTTTCTTTCTTGAAATTTCTTTTTATTTTCGGAGGAGTAATTGTCAAATATATTGTAATAATATTGTAATATTGCTCTGTAGGAAAAAATGTAACATTTGGTGTCTCAGTTCTCAGCGACTAGCCTACCAGAATAAATGGAATTATTTCTTTGCTACGGTTCTGTGGTTGGGAGCCACACCATGACGTACGCCAATTTTTTTGTGTAACAGAAAACTTAAGGATAAAATATCGGTTCAATTATGGGCTACCTCAAAAAGACCGAAATAAAAAAAAATACGAGGAATGAAAACTTTAAAATTTTGTATAGAGAAAAAAAACGGGAAATGAGGTATGCCACTAGCACAAATTATGTATATCATCTGAAAAATTGTGCTTGATTGTCTCTCTTGCCTATTTCCTTCGTAATGGCAAAATCTGTTTTATTGAGAAAATCAATTGTTTTAAAAAGGAGATGTCTTGTAAATAGTTAGAGTGATACTCGTCAAATGGTATTCAAGACTTTATTTTGCTGTCTAAAAAATATAAATTCTAAGCGCTGTTAAACATTAAGCTAAATGCAGTGTAATTATTATTTTTGTTTCTTTATTGTGTAAAATAAGTAAAATTATTTAGCATTACTGAATTATCTTTTGAAAGGATACACAAACTTAAGTAGATTCTGGTTAAAAAAATCTTACAAATAAAGCATATTTTGCATATGCTTACTGTGCTTACAGTTTAAGCAATATTTTAAAATAAAATTACTAGGTAGAGACCATAAACCCATGTAGAAAATAAAAGTAATTCAAGCTGGAATTAATCTTGCCATGACAAGCAATCTAGCTTGCAGCAAGCTTGTTATGGCAAGCATATTTACATGTGGTAAGAGCTTGGTTCAAGATAACGTGTCTCAACTGGTCAAGCCTGCAGCAAGCCCGCAGAAAGCTATTCATAGCATTTAATTGATATAACACACGGAATTCAAGCCTTAGGCAATCTTTCGGATAGGTCCTAGCCTTAATTGTCAAGTATATGCTTGAATCATACTTGATCTGCCAGGCTTGCACGACAAACCTAATTCAAGGTAATGAAAAACTTGCCGCAACTTGATGCTAAGTTGAATTTTTAAAATTATAATTACATTAAACATTTTTATACACATACACAAAGACCCCACAACAGTAGCCATTTTCATGGAAAGACTCTATAGTGACACAAATATATATTTTTATTTAAAAAAGGTAAAATTAATCAAACCTTTAACTTTGAATGGTCTAAAGATATTCCGATTGCATAAAAAAAGTGTCTAAATGCTGTCAAGGCGTATAGTAAAGTTCACTTAGTTCACTATGAGAGATAGACCACAAAATGTTTTTGTACGCTGTAGAAGATGGTTACTGGCTGGATATGTAAATTAAAGACGCGCAAAACAACTTTCTAGTGTCATATGATATTTAAGTTTGACATTAATGGGGACTCTAGGACCAAGATTCAGACTACGGGCGCAGAAATAAACAGAAAGAGGGAAGTAATGAAGTTATGTTGGGATGGAAGAAGTAAACTGAAAAAGTAACTCGTTATACTTAGCACTGTAATAAGGATACATATATGTGTGCCGTCACCCGGCCTCTGTAGAAGGCCCGGGAAGGACCTGACGGGCGCTACGGGCGTCGCGGTGCTGCTGTTATCCGGGGGGAGGGGGGGCCGCCAGGCTAGTGAGACACTTGGCCGTTGATGGTGGGTCGTGGGTACTCTGCCCCCGCATGCCCCGCCAGGTACGCTGCTTGAAGTATAACATGAACTTCCCTGAGGCCGCTCGGCCGTGTGGAGGACGGGGTGGCGCGAAATAATCGTAAGCGACACCGGTTATGTTGATTTGCGTTTAATTAACGGACTTCCCCTCCGGTGGTACGCATGGGTACTCGGTACTCCCTATGCGTACTCTACGCGGTGGCAGAACCGCTACAAACACTATGCGAATGCGCTATGCGGCGTCTGAGCCGTTGTACAGTTACATTAATTAACACTCGCTGATTACAGAACAAACACGGAATTTGCCGCGGCAGTCTCGCGGGGCGCGGTTACGAGTGTTCTGGAGATGGCCAGTACCGAAAGTTAACTGTCTTAGGGTGGCTCAGTGAGCGTGATCTTAAATTACACCCTACACTTACTTGTGGTTGCTGCCGGCAGGCGTATGCGCGGCGGTCTAGCGAAAGCGTGTCAGCTGGAGTCGGCCAGTGCCGTACGTGGCGTGGTCCGCGACGCGATGCGGAACCACTAACGAAGGCGGTCGGGATAAGCCCGGGCCCGCAAAATACACGCCGAGTCAACGTGAGCAGCTATGAAGTAAAAGAAAAGGTTTAGATATTAAAATGACTACAGAAAGAACGATCGATGAAACAAAGTGAAAGGCTGCTCACGGACGAACACGTCTTGACCCGGCGCGGAGTGGTTGGAGACTGCCGAACATGGCCGATTCGCAAGGGAGGGAAACTTTCACCTCCTTTGTGAGTCGGCACCAAAAACTTACATTAACTTAATTTGCTCTTTCATAAGCTAAAAACACGTTCCAGGTGCCCAATTAAAAGGTAGCACCTGGTAATTGGGTGCTTAAGACTTAACAATTGTTTTAGAGTGTTTAATTATTTGAATTGTGGCATCAAGTTGGCGACTGTAAATTTATTAACATATTGTATCCCTGTGAACTGTATTAGTGGGATTTCTCCTAATCCGATTTGATCATTGTCACGGGCACTTTAATTAAGGCCAGTGGCCGCGGTGAATGTTAATGAGGTTTGTTGTCTGCTCCGTGCGTGCGGTGCTCGCACTGAGTGGCTACGACGCACTTGTTTAATGTCTGGGAATTAATAATTGTGTCCTAGTATCTTTTCCCTTAATTGTTTTATGGGGTCGAGCCCCCGGGGTTCCGTGCCCTTAAGTTTCTGTGAGTCTATTGGGGTCATGCCCGAGGCGCTCGCCTGACTCATTCCCGCTGGGCTAGGGGTGCGCTCCGATAACGGGATCTGGTACTAGTGGTGTGGAGCACGGGCTTAGAGGCCATGGTCGGGACGACGTCATGACGATGTCAAAGTTTAAGGTTTAGACTGCCTAATGTCTGTTGTTGTGGATGATGATGATATCCTGCAGGATGACTCTGACAGGAAAATTGATTAGAGTAATGACACAAAACCGTGCCTAACCTCTGAATGGGTCAAAGGCATCGTTCAGAAGGTGATCGATGTAGACCAGAATCATAAATCTCATAAACCCAGCAACGGATCCAGCCACATGAGGCAAATAGGTATATTTGCATGTGTTTTAAATACATTTATAATGCAGTCATGTAAATGAGTACAATAAAGTATGTGAATTTACAAACGCATTTAAATTAAATTTCTTTTACCCCAATGAACAAGACTGCACTGAACAATTTAATCAAAACTTTCTGTAATCACATAATTAAAGTTAACATTCCTTAGAAAATTATTAATTACTGTCACAGCAAGGTTAATATTTGCTGTTTCCTAATAGTAATGATGCGTCTTTTACTAACGCGACCTTATAACCAAAGATTCATTTAATATAAAGGCTGCATTCGGTGAAAAACTAGTGGTGAAAGGTCGTCCGAATTCTTTCGATGCTAACACAACATGGTGTCTCGAAAATGTATCATATTTTTTTGCAGTCATCTGTTTAGTTTTGAAGTTATTTCACACGTTTTTTCAAACTATTTAAATTTTTACACATTCAAGTTAATCTTTTGAAAGTATCATATAAAATTACGTAAAAGAGACAGGACCTTAAAGGTGTCATCTTAATATCAATAGTTTTTAGACCATAACAATTTTCATTCGTTTAATTTCCGAAATTTGGCACCCTTAAATATATGATGTAGTTTTAAGAAATGTTTGAAAATAAAAGGGAATGGATGCTACAAATAATACACCCTCTGAAGTCATTGGCATTTGATATTTAATTTATGATTGGGAATAACTACGTAATATTACTGCTCAGATACATCATTTTATGTTTTGTTTTTACTATTAATATGAATTCTATGCTTTAACGAAGTCCAATTTTCAATATTAAATTATACAAAAAATTATAGATGAAAACGGTTGAAACCAATATGGCATCGATTTGTTTCTATCTCTTCTTCTAAAGGGTGTAGGCAGCAGTCTGCTGGCTAAGCAACAGACTATAGTTACAGTTTCACTTAAATATAGCGCCACAGACCCTTGAATGTCCACAAGAATAGTTGCCAGACCACGAGTGATTCGTCCTTCCACGAAAAGCCGCATCGGTGATTCTGTAAGGATCCTAGTAACTATTTGGAAGGCAACCAAAAATGGTTGTCGTCCTTTAAGATGCACTTTTGAAGGTTAACGGATCCTTTAATGAGGTATTCGGAAACAGCAATTGTTTTCCTTATGACACAAAATACATTAATTTTACTTTTTATGTTTTCAAGTGTGTTCACAAAATAAAACTGAACTATTTTCTAAACTTTTATGAAGAGGCACTCACGTAGTTCCCTCATAATTAAGGTTAGACGAATTATACATCTTAAACTATAAATTTTCGACGAGAATTATATACATGCATGAAGTATCATTAGTGATAAGAGTACATACACATATTCACATGTGATACAGAAGTTGGCTGCTCTCCTCCCCTGTACTATCAGAGCTTGGTCTAAAATTGCATTTGTGGCAGCATAGAAACTTGGCCAATGATACAAAGGTCGTCGGTGGGGGTCCAATTTACTATGTTTCAAAAACACTTAAGGATACACACATTTTAAACGTGTCTGCAACATTACAGAAACAAAACCATTATATTAAAAAAAGTTTCAGATCAATCTCATGAACATAATTGAAATACCTATGTTCCTGTAACATTGAAGATGTACTTCAGAAACACAACTGAAGTATCGTTATACAGAATGTCCATAAAATAATGTCCCAGTTTCAATGGTATATCATATAACAGTTTAATTTAGACTATTTGCAACAAATCATGCATAAAATTGAAAGTAAACTAACCTACATTGTTTTACAAATGTTCAAGCTTTGCACCTTTAGTTATACGGCACACACCCAACATGAAGTCCAATTCTTCTCACACTTTGGTTAACTCGTCCGGAGTAATGGAAGCAATAGCCTGTTCAGTTCTGTGTCTCAACTCTGGCAAAATCATTAGGCAGCGGCGGAACGTAGACAAGATCTTTTTATAAGGCCCCAAGGAAAAAAATATATATAGCATGATGTTATGTCAGGTGAACGTGGAGGCAAGCGAAAAAGAGCTCTGTCGTTTCGACCATTACGACCGATCCAAATGGTCTGGGACTTTGACGACGACTGCTAAGGGAGTCGTCAATTTTTTGCGCAGGTGGCGCTGCAAGCGAGAAAACAGCAAAGCAGAAATGGCGCACGGCTTACTCTTTCATTATTGTGAGTACGAACCGGAACTCTGCAACGCTTACAGTTGATAGTGTTATATGTTATCACGACTGGGACATTCCTCGATGGAAGTGCACGGAGAGGGACGGGCGAGGGGAGACACGCACGTCTATCTGGTTGAAGCGCAGGCCCAGGCTCTGCAGGCGGCGCGTGCCGCGCAGGGCCGCGCGCTGCACGCTGCTGAGCTGGTTGCGCGCCAGCTGCAGGGACAGCAGCGCGGGCAGCGGCGGCAGCGTGGCGGGCCCCAGCGGGCCCAGCAGCGAGTTGTCCCCCAGGTCCAGCTCCTGCGAGCCCCGGGCCTTTACCGGTCTGCTACTTGCACTTCCTTGCTACATCTCAGCTAATAGGTACAAAAGTTTAGTTCTTTCTAGCACAAGTAAAAACAAATTATTTTTGTTTTTTAAATTAAATAATACCTTCTGTTTATGTTTCGAAAGTTTCATGTCCAACCATTTTAATTTTCAAGTAATTTTTATGGACTGTTATAAACCACTGAAAAGGTTAAGCGACAAAGAAGCTAACAAATATGTTGAAAAAAGAGAATAATGAATAGTAAAAAAAAAAATTAGAAAAATTTACTTAAATGTATTTGAATATGCCCAACAGTCCACCTGACACTGCATTGCAATCCCAACTTGCCAGCCTATAAAATTCCCTTCTGTGAACTCCAATATTTCCCTCTTTCCCCCTCCTCCTCCTCAACCAACATTTTATTTATTTTTTTCCTGTCAAATTTATTTACAGATAATTTTCATATGTATTTTTTTTTACTTGAAAAATATTACATGATTTAGATTCGATATTATCGATGCCAAATGTTCGATATATCGATGCCAAATGTTCGATATATCGATGCCAAATGTTCGATACAACGGTGCCAAATGTTGGATACATGGACGCACCTGCAAGGGCGCCGGCAGCCCCAGCAGCGCCACGCCCACGGGCGCCAGCCCCAGCTGGTTGCCGCGCAGTCGCAGCGTGCGCAGCGCCGCCAGCGGCGAGAAGCAGCCCGGCTCCAGCCGCTCCAGCGAGTTGTCGCTCACGTCCAGGAACGTCAGCTTCTCCAGCTCCTGCACCTCGCGCCGACCACCACCTCTTCACACGCGCTCCACGAACAACCGCGGCCATTGTCTGGGTCGTGCAGCCGCGTCCGATGTTTCGGTCCATCATAAGCAGCGGCGCAACAACTGGGGGGGGGGGGGAAGGGTATTTCCCCCCCCCCCCCTCTGAAACCTTGAAGTGGGGGCAAACCAACCTTGGGGGCAAACGGGGGCAAATAAAGTGCTGAGTAATCAATTTTTAGATAATAAAACTGTTAAATAGCACCATTTTCCACCTTGAAATAAAAATTTTCCCGGGGGAGGACCCCTGGACCCCCCGCTTTAAGGGTCCTTTGGATCAAGTCCGCCATGGATTTTTCAGGCCTTCGGGAGAAAACATTTTATGAAGAAACCTGAGGTTCGAAAAATATTCTAAAGATATATTTGAAGAACTTATACTATTACCTGTGTTCATTAGAAAGTGATTTTGCATTTTAATTTTTTTCAACCGAGTTATTCAGTGTTTAATTAAACAAAAAAAAGTTTTTGCTGTGAAATGTTTAGAGGAAATTAATGTCATACAAACATGCGCATTGCGATTACGAACATTTTGATGTATATAAAACTTATAGTCGTCACTGAAACTTTTGAGGAAAAGCGTTTCTTCTATATGAATTGAAGCCCTGGAAAGAGTCGCGCGCGGCGGCAAGCCGTGGCAGCGAGAGTTAGCGGGAAGAAGGCATGGCCTTGGGGGCGCGTGGGGGTGAGCTAGCGGTCGAGGGGTGGGGAGCTGGGGCGGTAGGGGAGGGAGCGACCACGCTCAGACCACGGGTCTAGCTGTCTCATCGACTGCACAGCCTTCTTCCCGCGCTTCTGTGGATTGAGTTACTATTCAAGAATCTTCGTCAGGAGAATACGCATAACTGAAGAAATTTCGTTATGAATGCAGACTACAGAAAAGGGAATAAGAAAAGACTGCACCTTTTTGCACGTCGCAAGAAAAGGAAAGGAACTCAGTTTTTGGAGTCCCGAGCAAAATAAGTATTTTATATTTGTAATTGGTTAAATCTTATAAATTAGGAAAACTTAGCAATTGAGAATATATAATAATATTATTTTTTTAGATTTCAATGGCTGTCAGTAGTTTTATATTTTACGTAAAGATATTACTTGAATGCTGATTAACAACATGTGAAAACTAGGCTTGAATGATACTGAGCCATTTTTATATAATGTGAAAATTTTAACGTTGCCATTTTTTCACAGAAATGTAAAATTACCATAGTTGAAACTGATGATGCCATATTTTATTTGCTGAATCGCTAGAGAAATGTATTTTATTGGCATTTAATTTCAATATTTTTATCACTACTTCCTTTATTTTATTCAGCAAACGGCAAAGTTTACTGGAAACAACGTAAAGCAACTTCGAGGTACCTCAAGTTCCTGATACCAGCTGCGAACTGATTGACAGCGCCGATCCCACCGATCCCAACCATAGTGAACCGTGACTACTCAAGCAAAAATCCTACTTCATTTCTTTGTAGGCCTACTCAATGACGTGAGAACCGGGGAGAGGGGTTACAGCCCTCTCCTGAAAACCGAGTGGGGAAGCGAAATGGTAATATGTTGGACGCGCATTCGGGAGGACACGGGTTCTATTCCCGGTCGAGTGATTACGGCCTCGGGCACGGATCTCCGTGTCATGACACTACCGCTGCCAGATGATTAGGTCGGCGACGACTCCAAAGAGAAATATATATAAAGGTTGGTACTAAATTTACAGGAAAGACGTGTTATTTCTTGAAGTGAAGATATCTATATATATATATATATATATATATATATATATATATATAAAATGTGAATTAAATCGGAAAACTACATTGTAGCCAATGGTATTATATTAATCTGGCAATATGTAATTCGTATGTTTTACAGGCGTCAGGATGATATATAAGTTGAAGCATTTCATAAAAATAAAGCCGTATAAATTTCACAAAATTTGGTCTCACAGTAATCTTCATATTTAATGTTTGTAACTTGATGCCTTTCCAAGCTCAACCAAAAAGAAATCATATTTCTATATTTTGTTTGAGAAGCTTTACATAGCATCCGCCATTTTTTGGGAACAAATGCGTATCATTTATGTTAGTAATATACTGTAAACATTACCTACCTATGCAATTTTAAGACTATTAATTATTAGACTTTATAAATTTGCGATTAATACTGGTCAGCTATAATATACATTTATGTGGCAATACTAGTTTTAGGTCGACTGTGACCATATATCTCGTTCACTGAAATGAAGTATTTTAATGTTATCCTATTTTAACGCTGAGGCAGTTTGGAATTCAGAAATATGTGTAACACTAACTTATTGCCCAGTGTGCTACTTGAAATAACTCAGATATAAAGCGTGGCGTTAGTTTTTTTTTCATGAATCTGACGGGGAAAAAAGAAAAAGAAAAGATAAAGAACTCTTTGAAACATTTCTTGAAAGACAGATATCTCGAGCTGCTTACGTTAACAGGTTTTGGACTTAGGCTGATGACAGAACATTCAAAGTTTGGTATTCACCTTGAAATGTGGATTTTCGCTCAAAATTTGCTTATTTCCTTTTAAATGGCCATTGCCATCAAACCTTTTCTAATTTTTCCCCATTTTTCTTATTTTCCTTTAACACCCCTTCCCCCCAAAAAATAGCGTTGGGCTTATAGAGGCTGCAGATTAAAATATCACCTCATTTTACTAGCTACTTCCTACTACATAAGTATTTAAAAAATAATTTACTTTTTTATATTTAGGTCGTCACAGGTCGTAACATACACTGTTCTACAGCCTGTGCCACCACATGAACTACCTATTTTTTTCCATTTCTTCTTTTGTGGAAGACGGTGGAAGTTCATCTGTGAACTTAGAACGCTGTGCTGAAGAAACGATTGTGTTGCCAAACAAAATAGATTTTCATGTAACACTGTTTGCAGAAACCTCAGAAAACACAAGGAAAGAGGTATGTCTAATTAACACTAAATGTACTGATGTTTGGTGTGAACACAATGCATATAACGTAAAAGAATATTAATATGTGGCGTAAATTAATTCTTCAGTTAACTTTTTTTTTTGGTTGGCATAACAGCTATGTTATAGGTTAAGCATTATTTGGTTAAACATATTACAGATGTAAAATGCTCTATGTCCTGATGATGCTCTAATATAATAGGTCTACAACAGTTAAATTGGACATAGCAAATTCTTCAATTAAATGATATTTTCGTTTTGTTGGTATACATATTTTGTTATATCTTGTATTACTTTGTTAAAGATAATGTCTTTAATGTTCACACTCTTACTATTTTCGGTCGAAATTAAAACATCATTTGTTTTAATCGCCTTAAAATTCAATTAATTTAGCTTTCAATATACTTTTTTTCGGAATCTTACTTTTGTTTACATAAGTTTAATGTAAGTGTTTTTCATTTTTTACTACTACTTACTATTTTTCAAAAGCATACTGTTTTTTTTCTTCTGTTTTCTCGAATGTTCCTTTTTGGCACTTAGCCCCTAACCAAAATGTTAAATTTTCAATTATCTACGAAAATATTGACAAATAATTCCTTCAAATGTACGGCCTAGTCATCTTGGAATGACCTACTGGAGAGTTTGAGACTGTTTTATACCATAATGTAATTTTACCTCCATGAACAGTTGAAATGGTTTGTGCAAACGCATGTATGTGCAAAAATGAAAACCTTTTATACCTATCATATTAAAAACCTAGGAATAAGGCCCGGCCCATTCAGTGTTTGCGCTAATTTATTGTTTGCGTCAAATGTAACATTTAGTAACCTTGGACGTTGTTGTTTGTATTACAAATTGTGTTACCAACATGGTTACAAACTATAATTCAAAATACAACACTCAGCTCTTGTTATTTTCAGAATGGTTACTCGTCTAAGGTCAATGAACCCATGATGTCCCATGTCTTTAATATTAAATAATTGCTCAAAATAAATTAGATACAAATTAGGCCTACTTGAAATTCCATTTTATAAAACATAAAACATTAAAGATTTATAGTTTCGGCGTTAAGTTCAGTTTTCTAGGTTCAGTGTAAGGCTGAATATGAATAGCAGAAGGTGTTAACCATTGGCTGTAGGGAGTTTCTTTCTAAGTATTTCATAATGTATATGTTTATAAAGAGAATAATAGCATATACAGATAATTCCAGCTCCACCTCCTCAAATAAATACAAGGCATCAGCACGTGAATTTCAAATTTGTTTTGTGAAGTTCTTTGTGAAAATTGAACCACATATCGTGCCGTACAATTTTTTTTTTTTGAAAACCACCATTCAAAAGGTAAAAGGATCTGGCTCCTAAATTAACGATACATAGGCTATTTGTCCCTAATATTTCTGAAGATGCTAATTTAGGTCTTATCGGCAGTAAGAACACTCAGAATTGTAATATAAGTAAAATTATTCTCTTTCTATTATTTGAGGAAAAAAGAAGTCCCTAAACTAATTTTGGCTATAAACAATGTGGAAAACTGAGGTGCCTCATAATTTTGGGTCGGGTCGGTAATGGACAAGAACTTAACTTCATGCAATATTTTCGTAACAGTATTATTATATGCCATGGTATTTGCTTTCAAAGGTATGTATAGAATTTTTTTCGCAAAGCGATTATATATCAGAGATATATTTCTGGATATTTTCTGAAGTAATTTTGTGTGAGACGAGACAAACACCTGTTGAGTTCTATATTCAGATCATATGTATTTTACTGATAGAATTATACGATAATACAATAAAAACTATTTTAGTATATACTTAAATAAATAGAAGCACAATGTGTCCTTCGAACAGCGAAATATGATGTGTATAATGCGACAACGAACAAAAGAGCGTTCACAGATTTTCCTCTGCGCATCCACAGACTTCCCCTACCACGGTGGGAAAAAAGGGGTGGCAAACCAACCCGTCACGCCTGAGCCCGTCTTACACGAACACCAACGGCGTACTTATGCATTTCATTTCATCATTTGACCACAGTGGCAACTAAATTGCGCCTCACAATTTTTAAATTAGTTTTCCAGATCAAAGTCTATGTCCCTCATGGCATAGCATTATTGTTATTGTTTTTCCCATTTTGATGTTTAATTTCATGATGGTGTTTTGATTGAAGATTCATGTATCGACTCGTCTTTTAAATCACAAACATTTAAAACTTTTAATATATATATGTAAAGGCTCATTCAAATGCATGGCTAAAAAAACTTAGATTCACCGAGTCTAATTTATTATGTAGGAAGTTAAAAATTATATTTGCGCAAAGATTATACCGAAGTGGTTTAGAATCCATTTTAAATGTAAGTACTGCTTCAAAACATTGAAACAGGCATAGAAAATAACCACTTCGTAAACAAGGAAAAAAAGATAGCCCACAATTAACATACTCACCTATTCCGAATCACAAAGACTGCTTTCCTCACTGTCTGTATCGCTTGCAGTGTCCGTGTCTCTTGAACATCCGACATTTATTATTATTTTATCAATTTCAATGTCAATTCTCCTGTCACTGCTAAAATAGTCCAATATTTTTCACATGCTTGCAACACTCTTTCCATTTGTCCACAGAATAGATACTGAACAATTCCTCACACAATTTTCTTTTATCATCTAGCGATGAAGAGATTCCTTCCCGAATTATGTTTTTGATGTCTGCCCATACCAGATCAGTCGGATTCAACTCAGCATGGTATGGAGGCAGGCGAATGACATCATAGCCACACTCCATGATTAACGCATCTATTTTAAATTGTTTCTTTACTGGCGCACTTTTTACTAAAAGCAGAAGACTCTTTGGTCATTGTTAAAGAGAATGGAATATTGTTTTTTGCTAGCCAGTTTTGTATGTCTTGTTTTAAGGATGATGCTGTATGTTTTTTGTTTAGCTGTGCATTATGATAACTGGCGTTGTCCAGAACTACAACACATTTTTCAGGTAAATTTGGCAGTAATTTACTTTACACCCACATTGAAAAATTTTCAAAATTCATATCATCGTGGTAGTCTCCAGATTTTTGTTTTGACTTAAAAACTTAAAAATAAGTAAATCATTCGGAACAAAGCCTTCTTCTCCACCCGCATGAACAATAATTAATCTTGGACCTTTCCCAATGGATTCTGTGACGCCTATTTCCGTATCTGACTGCCAACAAGAACTTACGCTGTGTGTAGCATGAACATAAGTTTCGTCAACATAAACTACGGTTCTGCCAGCCTCACGTAACTCACGCATTTGTTCAAGATAGCGCCCTCTCCAAGCAGCTATTTCTGGCTTTTCAATCAAAATCTTTCTCTTCGATTGACACTTTTCCAGCGAAACACTAACCTATTCAACAACTTTCGCAAGTATTCCCTGCTACAGTTCAAAACATTGTCTTCTTGCAAAGCCTTAGTCAACTTATTTAATGTCCTTACTGTATAAAACTCTTGAATTTTTCTCCGCACGGCACCACATGTAAAATCGTCTACTTCGATTATTTTCCTATGCTCTGTTTTCTTACGCGTCGGTGTCGAAAAAGCTAAACTGGTTTTGCTCGTTAATCTCGCCTTACCTTCTGCTAGAATTCGTCTATCTGTTGATACTGAGACACCTGTTGCAGCACTTGTTGTTTCAGCGACATTGTACGTCAATTTATACAACTGTTTTTGTCTACTGAGATGTGTTGCAACATTGTAAACAATCTCACGAGCTTTTCCCCGCACTGGCGTGCTAGATTTAATACGTGATTTAAATCCCGAAGTAGAAGCCATTACGTAGATCGGTTCATGTAATACGGACTGTGAGGCAGCCGAGCGCGAAGGTGATATCAGCCATACAGCGGCTCCATTACTAACCCCCTTCACTTCCTGACGCGCTCATCATGTGACTGTCTGCTGGCAGTGAGATCTGCGCAGGTTCTTTTCCTTGTTGTCGCACTATAGCTTGCATGGTAAATAATTTTTCTTTGTGAAGATCAATCTCCAAGTTTTGTCCTTCGTAATGGTGTAATAAATTTCCTTCCATTCTGATGGTATATTCGGAATTTTGCAGTCTTCACAAATATTAGTATTCATTGATAAAGGTTTCTCCCATTCTTTATGTAATACTAAATGCAGAATAAACATAATGGTAATGATGTTATCTTATTCAGGACTTTATTTTACTTTAAGATGCTATAATCGTGTTGCAATCTACAGAACGAGATACCTGAGGTCGAATTTCTCGAAATTAATAATGACTTTGGGAAAATAATGAAAAACATATTCTTATTGAGATGCTTGAAATAGACAATGCAAAATACATTTTTTACAAATGTGATGAAGAACCTCTTGTAATAGAAAATGAATGCTCTTTTACATCAGGAACAGATACAGTAACAATTCCTCTTCATGGAGTTAGAATGGTAGAAATAGAATACTTCCTGAAAAGAATCACTGAAATCTCAAATCACAATCCACACTGTGGATGTTCTTTGCGCAATATGAATGTTTATAAAGAAATCCCCAATGATAAGTCTCCTACTTTTGTAATGTATTGTAATATGTGTAATCAAAAATTCACTTACGTACAGAGGATCCAGTTAAAGACAAGACACATTTAGATGTAAATTCAAGAGCCGTTGCTGGGATGATGAGTATAGGCGGAGGTCATTCGCATATCGAAGAGTTTTGCTCATCTATAGGCATTCCTGTCATGTCATCCAAAACTTATACCAAGGTTCGCAACAAAATATGTAATGCATGGGAGAAAGCTGCTCTACAAGAAATGGAGAAGGCAATAAGAGAAGAAGCAGCTTTAGCAGTAGAGAGAGATGTGAGTGCAGATGGTACTCCTATTTTAACTGTTGTAGCAAATGGTTGCTGGTCAAAACGTTCATATAGATGTCAATACAATGCTCTTTATGGTGTTACAGCAATAGTGGGGTATTCTACAAAAAAAAAAAAAAAGGTTCTGTTTATGGGAGTTAGAAACAAGTTTTGCTTTGTCTGTAGTCGAAGTCTTGATGGAGAGATTCCTGCCCACACCAGCTACAAAAACTGGACTGGCAGCTCAGCAAGTATGGAAGCAAGTATTATCGTAGAGGGATTTAAACAAAGTGAAACTGTATATGGTGTTATATTTGGTAAGCTTATATCCGATGGAGACAGCAGTTGCTACACAAAAATTCTGGAAGCTAGACCCTATGCAAAGATAACAGTAGAAAAAATTGATTGCCGTAATCACCTCCTGAGGAATTACTGCAATAAATTGAAAGTACTGTGCGAGCAGGCAAAAATTGCTAAACCAACACTCAGAAAAAATGTACGAAGTAAGATTTTGAAACTGCGAGGGGCCATCACCGAAGCTATTAAAAATTATGTGTAAGTAATGGGTAAATTTACACTTACTTTGTTGGATGCAATTTAATAACAAAAGAGAGTTCTTTACACATACAAATGTGGATTATAATACACTCGATCACGTGAGGGTAGAAATACGCATACATCGGTGAAGATACAGCTGCCACCTACATTGGTGTAAAATTATATATTTGTTATATTTTGTACAAATGACTGTTGAAAGTACTATTTTTTTTTTTTTTGTGAAAAGGCTTTCATTAAGCTGAATAGTGTTACGTGAAATCCGCCACATTTCTGTGACCCTATAATCGTTTCATAACGTAAAGTTTTTTAAAAAGCGCATGGGCTTAGCAAAACCAGTACAATTATTACATAAAATTCATTTGTAAGGAATACTTTATAATGACAATTATTTCAGTGTTTATAAATTGACAGTAAAAACCTATGTAAATACAATATTTCATTTAAAAAATCCTGTGTTTGTACTCACTCTAGAACTGCTGTTGTAGCTATCAGCACACATTTTTTTATAAATGTAACTTAATGGAATTAGTTTATTGGTTTAAAATTTGCCAATTCTAATAGGTCTTTAGAAAAGTAGAATTTTGGTTTGTTGTATCATTTAAAAATATATGTTGTCTGAAATATTAGTGTTGTATTTAATTTGTAACTCCTTAATACGAAATTTTAGGAAAAAATTAAAACATGGAAGGTAAAACTAAGGAGAGAAGAAGGGGTGACATGTGTTTTAAAACAATATTATATATCTCAATAATCTGGAGACTATCGCTTTTTTTTTTTGGTTGCATAATATTGCCTAAATAAACGCACGTTCCCTTACCTAACTTTTCGAATTTTCGAAATTCAACAATAATTAGAGATGTGAAAAGAAGAAAAAAATTACAGAACTCCCGAAAGTGAACGTGGTAATGGAGAAACGATTCAAAAGTAGTTAATTTTTTGCTAATCTATCAATAAATATACCTCATTGGGACTGGACCAGTTTAGAGACAATAAATCTGACAACCTCGTTCATCCATTAGTTTCCACGAGCGTTTAAAAAAAAAAAAAAATTATCATACGGTCGTTACTGGGATAGCGAGCGAGAGGCGCTGTACCTGCGCCGCGACAGTCCGCCAGACCCTCGCTCTCGGGGTGCCTAGCGGACAATGACGGAGGGGAAGGGACAAGCCGGGCGGCTCGCACACCCACCACTGCAACATTCTTTGGGTGCGTCACTAGGGTAGACCACGCCCCCGACCCTACACCACGCCTCCCGGACTGCTCGAACACGTGGCATGGAGAGCTCTTCTCGCGGAGACCATACGCCCAAAGGACCCTTAATAGGAGTGATCGATGATTCTTTATAAAAAGGTATATTGACCCCCATTTAAAATTTAGTTGTTGCGCCCCTGATCATAAGGAAGCAGTCACAGTAATAATTACATTAACTGCAATTTGCTATCATTTACGAATTATATTTTCAGTATTAATATTATCACTCAACTTAAACGAAACCATAAAAATTACAAAATTTAATAATAATAAAAGTTCTATCAATAATTAGTTCATCATTAGCTGGATAATAGCTACTGCTGTTTCTAATAATGGTCCCTGATGATGGCGGTTGCTACGTCAACCGAAACGTCGGTGATATCTTCGCCTTCGACGCGGCTACAACCCAGAAGCCAAGCAACACCAATAAATCACGAAGTTGTTGTTAACAATTCCGCAATGTATCTGCAACATTATGTGCTTTTTGGTGATAAGAAAAATAATACGTTTTTTAAATGACTCGTGCAATGAGAAATTTTTATTTAATACAATTTTCTTGGACATACGGCATTGTAGTTTTGCACTTTTTGTCATGAAAAAAAAAACATGTTTTCTAGTGTCCGATGTCAGACTGTTTGTACCTGATGACGGGACATATGCCAGTCTCCGGAACGTCGTAACTATTTTGTTATAGGAAACTTGCTGTGTTCATCGATGTCGTCGTCGTTGTGTTGTCCATAATATCTGTTTATCTTCATTGTTGTGTTCGTATATTTGAGCGTTTTCCAGGTTTTGTTTTGTTCTCAGTCTGTATTTAGTGTCATGGTTGACTCTTTCTCGTCGTTGTTAGTCCACTGTGTCGTCTGTGTTGTTTTTTTTTTTTTCATTACTAAATTGCTTCCACGGAATTCTTGTGCTGACTGATATTTAAGTTTGAATGTGTTTGTCTGTGCCGTGTTGATTTGGGCTTTTTTCGGTGGGTTTATTTTTTAAATTTTTATTTCTCTTTTTCCATTTATGAATTTTACCCGTGAAGAACGGTGCATAACTGCAATGGCATATGTCCAAGAAATTGTATTAAATCAAGAAAAATAATGCAAACGTATATTTTTACATGGTAAAGTGATGAAACTGCAAGAAGACAATAGGGCGTCTTAGATAAAAGTAGACAATAGTTTTGTTCCTACGGATACTTAATTGAGATCAATAAACATTTCTTATTTCTAAAATATTTTTAAAATAATTGTCAAATAAAAACCAGTTAGGTGAAGCATCCTTCGGGGGATCATTTGAACTGCAGACGACTGTATCTCGCTGCATGCTCGACGTGGCTTACAGAGACGATGTAAAACAGAAACCGGGATGGCCAGAAAGTAATTCTAACTTTGGTCCTCTGGAAAGTGAGACTAGTTACTACTAACACTAGTAACTAGTAACTAGTAAGAGTATAGTAACACCATCTCGCTCCATGAGACAATCTTCCAGTAAAGCAGGCATCAGGACCTTTAGTTCCCCCTAAAGTAACCTGCTTAGTCAGGGGTGTATGTGTGTTAGTGAGGCGGGATGATAAGTGTGGCTCGCTGGTGCTACTAGCGCGGTGTCGCCTCTAAGCACAAGGCTGTGAACTGGCGCGCAGTCTTCTCTTCGTGCATAGGGAAGCTATGAGATCGGTGCGGTGACCGTAACATTCAATGGCAGAGAAATGATGATAAATGTGTAATGCTAGGGTTTTGAGTACTTTCAATAATCTGTACCGGATGTTTCATGTCTAAAAACCATTCTTAAAACACACTTTTTAACTAGGTACAAAACTCTTATATTATAAAAATACAGTTTAAAAACTAAGTGGAAATAGAACTACTACTCATCTGCCCTCAATGTAGTCTTAACTTATTTTCGTAAACAGACACAACTCGGATATCTTCAGTTGTTTTCAAACCGCATGGATCCATCTGGGCTCGGCACACCGTATTTGTGCCTAGGTAGGCAAGGATCTTAATTAGTTGACACAGCTTTATACTATTAGCATCAAAATCTTGACAGATATTTTGCAAAGTGTTAATAATCAAAAATCCCCTGGAGATATCAGGGATTTAAAAGTAAATGTATGTTTTTTTTTTGCACAGTATCAGTTCGCTGTTAAGAAATTACTGTCAGCATTGATTAATTTAGATTTACTTTATATTTATTTTATACGAAGAGACTACAGATTGGCAGCAAACTATAAATACATAAAGAATAATTCAAAATCTACCATAGTGAAAGAACGAACACAAAGCATTCATGTGGTATGTCGTTTTATATTTATTCTGAAAACAAAAGTTTTACTCATGACTGATCTGGAAAAAAAAATCACACAAGAGGTAACCAGTGGCTCAATAGTTAGATATTGTCCGCATAGTTTGTAAAATATAAAAAGGTGTTTCTGGAACAAAACCCTCATTCCATCAGTTGTTCTTGTCACCAGCCCATATCTCGTCCACTCATCATTAGGAAGCGTGGACCAGTCTGTTTCTTGGGTATGGCAATCACCAGCCAGGTAATTTTTTAATATATGTTTGTCTTGCGTCATTTAGGAACATCATGTGTGGCCTTCCACTACATAAATAAAGGGCGTTTGTGCTTTCAATTTCCGAATTTTGGAGGTAGGCAACATGAAGAGTAGAAACAAGAGACTGCTGACTCTTGACAATTTAATGGTGGTCGTGTTGTCAACGTGTCGACTTCTTGACATGCTATTCCAGGTTCAATGTAGAAGGTGTAATTCTTGTAATTTCCTAAGAGGAAATGTGGTAAAGGTAAACAATAAATTTTCTTAAATTGCTCTCATTCTACCACCCACCTATGCTTTGTTACTGCTCGAACATAAAGATTCATACCAAGACAAATATAAGGAATTTGAACGCATATGTGTTGAGGATGATGAATTCACGGTTTTTATTTCACAATTAGCTAATATTAAAATATATATTTGTCATGCTAGTCTAGTGGCCCACATAAAATGTTAAAAATTCTGAGCCACTGAGAAACCCTCTATAAAATAATGATCAGATCATGGGAAAACCAGTTTAGACATATATATATTAAGAATGCAGCAAATAAGTTGGACAAAATTTGCTGGAGTACTTTGTTGATTGTATGTATATGTCTCTAATGACATCTCTGTCGATTAAATATAAAGACTAAAATTCAGGAAACGTAATGCTCGAATTTGCTAGTCCCGGGGGACTCATGAGCTATGTGACTCAGTTCTGACGTACAGTACTATCGTGGAGTCTACGCATGCATTCCTGTTCAGTATACAATATTTGATATAGATTTTACAAATGTAACATTGCCTTTGTAATGTTCCTGCAGTGTCACAGAAACATATCTGAAAGATCCAAGCTCTATGGGTTAGTGTTACAAAAGTTTTCTTTGGAAACCAGTTGCCAAGAAATAGTTTGTAATACTACAAGACAGATAGGTATAGTATCTTTGCACAACACATGGCTATGGATATTTTTGCTTATATAAATACGTTTTTCGAGATAAAACCGAGTATTTCTTACGAAAATTGTCTCATAATTTTATATTTATGTTTATGTTTCATTCAAGAATAATTCATTTTTGAACCATTGAAAGATAATCAAATATTCAATAATTGGACTTTATTTGGTTTTATTTTGCTTATTAATGTGTGCAGTAAGTACTGAAAAGATATTCACGGAACGGTTTACAAATAACTTTAACTTCTGGAGGTACTGGAACAAAGCAAAGCATAAATTACAGAGTAAGAATCCGTACGCATCATTATTGCGAAAATTATTGTATAGAGATACAGTTGTTTTCATGTAATGTACAAATTTACAAATATCTGTAATTTTACATGGATATATATCTGTTCCGTTTACAAAAAAAATGGTTCCGTGTACTTATATGTACGCGCGTTAGAAGTTACAATTACTTGGCGTAATGAAATGCCGACTTTAATTTTGCATATGAATAATATAAGTAAAATAATAAAATGACTGTAAAATATTATAAATACGGCAAGTAACGTATAAAATCAAACAAATCATTTTTTTTAAATAAGTACACACAGGGGCGTAGCCGGGGGGGGGGGGGGGGTTAGGGGTTCAATCCCCCCCCCCTCCCCCTAGCATCAAATCTTTAATTAATTTCTTATTCATCACTCAAATAAATTTCATGTTAAAATTAATAAAAATTTTACCATTACAATATTTAAATTTCAGTACCAAAAACTGCTAAAATAGCACTATTTTACACCTTAAAATCCTAATTTTCCCGGGGGAGGACCCCCCCCCCCCCCCCCGCTTTAGGGCTAATACGGGGGGGGGGGGATGCTTCTTAACACCCCCCATACACAAATCCTGGCTACGCCACTGAGTACACAGTCTTGAATATGAGTACGCAGACGTGAACGCGCCCGAGAAGCAAGGAGGGCCGGACTCACGGCGAAGGAGCCGGCGCCCAGGGACCGCAGGCCGTTGTGCGACAGGTCGAGGCGGTCGAGCGCGCGCAGCTGCGCCACGGCGCGGGTCGGCACCGCCTCCAGCCGGTTGTTGGGCAGCCCCAGCGCCTGCAGGGGCGCCCTCAGGCGCGAGAAGGCCGCCTCCGAGACGTGCCGGATCTCGCCCGAGGAGACCACCAGCCCGTGCAGCGCGACCCCTGGCAGCACGGGCCGGTCCAGCGAGGTCACGTTGTCCTGGGCGCACAGCACGTCGCACGTGTCACGGCGTTATACTCTCGCTTGAGAGGCTGCATCTGTGAGCCAATCGAGTCTCCCTTTCTCCTGGTCGGCCTGTTGGTTGGGGCAATTGGAACTGGGCTTCTGTGATTGTCTGGGAGGGTTAACCAATCAGTGGCCTCTTCTCTTCTGGTTGGCTGGACTGTTGTCTGTTGTTGGATGCAGAGCTAGGTTTTGAGGATTTCTTCATTTGTATCCATCCTCTCTATTTATATGTTCGAAGGGTGTTTTTAAATATTTTAACCGATTCTCGAATGTATCTTTACTTGTATTGTGGGATGTTGGCTATGGTGTGGAACTGGTCGAACTCAATGCTGTGCCTGGTTTCCAAAGATTGTTCTGCTATAGCTGAAATCTAATATCAGGCCACTGATTGGCCAGCACTCCCGCCTAGCTCCGATCAGCCAAACAAACAGACCAACCAGGAGAAAGGAAGAGACTGATTGACTCACAGCTGCAGCCAATCGGGAAACACTCCCCTCTCAGATAACTGCTCCCTGATGATGGCGACTGCACCGTCGACCGAAAAGTGGGTGATATCATCGCCTTCGACGCGGCTACTACCCAGAAGCCAAGAAAATTCCGATCGCTCGCGAACTGTACACTGGAGATGGTCAAAACACTTCATAGATGTGGCCACACATGTCTCAAACACATTCAAAGAAATTTAAAAATGGCATAAAATCATCAGTTTATATACCTCTTGCTCTTACGTCGTTGATGTGCAGACAGTTTCACAGACATAATTGATGATGTGCAAGTCTGACTAAAAAAAGTAAATTAGTCATGCATTCCATTTTATATATATATATATATATATATATATATATACATACATATATATATATACACTCACACACATACATCCACACACCTACTTCTCTTACACAACAACTGTTCCTTCGAATGGGGCCCTTTATTCAGATTTAAATAACTTCCCTTCCTTAAAATATATTTTGTTAATTATATTTACCAACTAATAGTGAAATAATTTTCAGAGATACCGAGATAATAGACTGGCCTTGTGTAAACACTGTTGTAAAAAATTACCAAGTTTTAAATTGCGTATGATGATATGAAATACCGAAATAAAAAAAAAAATATTAGTTGACTGACATCGAATGCTTTATATTATAATCTCTCTCACAAATTTATTTAATAAAAATATTAAATTATTAGTGTCAGTACAATTTTAATTTATCACTGCATGCCAGGGTTTTAGAAAGATACCCATTCAGCAAAAAATTTGCGCTGCCCTCGGAGAAACATACAAACTAAAACACTTACTCCTAGTCACTGTACGAGATATTTGGACTGTACTGAGCAGCGTTCAAGTCCCCTGCGGCACAAACCCCTTAGTTGCTTAACAAGACAGAATATCAATCCTGTGATCCCAAGACGTGTGCTTGAAACCGCATTATAATTAGGGAGAAAAAGTCGTTAATAATTAAAAATTCAGATAGTTTACTCCAACACTCATTCCTTTATAAACAAGAACACAGTGGCTTGGTACCATAGAAATAACAATGTCAACCTGACAAAATAATCTCACATAATCAACAATTTAATTATATCTTAAACATATAACCTCAAACATCTATGCATCGTTCCAAAGAAGCGCCTAGCGACGGCACACAAGGGCTTTCAACACTCATTTTCGACCCATGTACACACATCACACATCGGGTCGTCGCACACCATAGAATTATAAGAGTATTCCCAAACATCACTAATGATTAAATGCCTTTCAACCAAGGGGTACAATGTTAAGGTACCAAATATACGAACCATCCCAAAATACACGGGCCGCAGTAAGGCCCAGAAACAAGTCGACTTCATCACATAAAAGTGCGACTGTACCAATGAAAAAACAATCCAGGACCCAAACATTAAAGCAGCGAAGGCGCAATGCAAACGGTCAAATGGACCTTCCACAGCCAAACGTATCCACCCACCAAAACAGGAACAATTCAAGCGCTCACTACGACGATAATCTACAACCCGCGAGAATGAACAAACCACTTGTGATGGCAAGAGAGCTGGCCAAATTAGCTTCACGACAAGAGTTCAAATAAATTAAAAGCAAACTTAGGTACGCGCTTAGCTCGACAAGCCAAGCGTATGAAAGCAAGCAAAAGAAAATTCCAGGGCGGGACAGAAACAGCATTTAGAATACAGTTACACGTTAATGTCTCGCGAAGACTAAACAGGCCAGAGCCCACAAACAGTAGACGAACCCTCGAAGCTGTCCAGACGAATGAAAAACAACCAAGACATTTAGCAGGCACTCGCATCACACACACACACACACACACACACACACACACACACACTGTGCCGTTGTACTTCGTAACGTTGCATGTACTCAACCTGTTTTCATGATTTTTTCTTCTTTTTCTTTGTTTGGCAAACTGGACATCATGCTGGCTCAATGTTGTGAAAATTGAAAATAAATTCATTGTTATGTAATATATATTTTTATTTTAATCATATCTTAATGTAAATTGTGAAAAATGTGAAGTTCCTTCCTAATCTAAAGTGAAGTGCTTCAAGATATATATAAAAAAACATTAATTTAAAAGACATGAAATATAAACATTCTTAAAACTAATATTTAATTAACTTAAACTTTTTCATTTACTTTAGCTGAGATGTATTATTGATCATTTTGGGAACTAAACCTGTATTGTTTAATTTTTTGTTCACCTAGTTTGACATCTTATGTCACTTTCTATGGTGTATCTTCTTGAAGAGAAGACTTATTTTGCTCTTTCTTCTTCCTTATCGGTCAGCCATTATGTGAACATCGTACTACTTGTAACTGTTTAAATCCGCTGGATTATGCGGTGAATTGATTACCGCTTAGCGCCTTTTGGGTGAGTTTCTTTCTTGATTCCTCCGGAATAATGTTATGTATTTATTTTTGGCCGATGTCTTAATATTTTTTTATATTTATTTTTAGCAGCCCTTGTGTGGCTCGCGACATCCGGGCCATGCTTGATTTAGTCCAATAAGTAGGCCTACGGGATGGGAGTGTGTCTTACTCCTCCTCTATTGGCATCAGGATGCAGCCTACTATTTCAGGAAAGTCACTTCAATAATTCTCTTTCGGCTTCCAGCATGTTTTGGCATGAATGTCATTTGGACTTTTGCAAACCTATCATTGCGTATAAAACTATTAAATACATCAAGTGAAAGGACCTTTTTGTCTTTTTAACAATCAAATTAAATGACAAAACAAAATTTTGGTTATAATCTTTTAAAAATTTTAAATGTTGCTTTTGTTATTGTAATTGCCACTGGTGTAACCAGCCAGGTGTTAATAATTTTTCAAAATGTTTATTTTCTCTTGCGGGGCCCCCAAGTTTGGTAATGTTTACGAACAATTATTGTTAACTATAATACTCATGAAAGATATCTGTAAGTTAAGTATGTGCATGATATTATTTAAAATAAAAATGGCCTGAACAGAAGTATATATGTAATTTTTTATATAAAATCAGTACCTTTCAGTAGTCATTTAATCATTCTCTTGGTAAGATCTGTTGGTTGTAACAGCCAAGTGATGAGCCAGTCGGCTCTCTACACATACAAAACAGTGTCATTGAGCCTAAGGTCCTGGGGCTTCCCTGTTTTGTCCCCCCACGAGGTTAACCTAGCCGACTGAGGTGGACAATGGCAGAACACACACACACACACACCTACACACACACACACGCACACACACCTACACACACCTACACACACACACACACACACACACACACGGCGCATGAGCAGAAGGTAGAAAACAAGGGGGGGGGGGGGAAGGGGAAACACACAATGGAGGGAGGAAAGAAAACGTGAGCCGGCGCGCGCCGATGACGCAGGGCGGTCTCTTCAACAGACTGGAACGTGCGCCGCGTAGGCTCAGTAAAGTGGCACACACATTAGAGTGTTCCAGAAACAAGACCGCCCACAGGGGCGTTAAATGGCGCGTTTTACACCATTGAGAAAAAAATTGGGAGTGTGGTATTCCAGACATTTATGGGGGAATAAAATAAAAATAAACAACCACTAAATCTAAAAAAATTATCAGTTGACATACAATTTATCCTAAGTGCAATATTTTGTTTGATATTTTAGTGTAATATTTTCATTAAAACACAAATTGATAGAAAAAATTTCATATAATTGTTCTTAATTAGGACCCTCGGACCACCTGGTTGGACACTATCAATTCAAAGTCCTTGGTAGGTATCTGTGGGTATCTGTGGGTATATGTGGGAGGTAAATGATTGTTGGTTTAAGAGGGGGTAAGCAGGAAGGTGCCATCTTAAGGGGATTGGTGCACCAGCATCGTATTAAAAAAAACAATATATTTGTTAATGATTCAGTTGCTAGAGAAGATTTGAACCATTCTGGTGTAAAATTTATTTTTTAATTTTTTTATTTTAATTAAGTTATTACTGATTTTCGGGAATTTTTTAAATTCAAGCTTTATTAAAAAACTATAAAGAATTCAGTGGTAAAACTTTGGCAGATAAATTTTCAGACACGGGAGATATGACTGTGACCATTATTATATCTGTAATCATTATTAATTTAATGTCTTTACAATTTGAATTTTAATAAATGAGCTGCTGCGAAATTGCGTGACATTCATTTGCGAATTTAATAACATTTGCGTTTTCATTTGTAATTCAAATGCCTACATATATGTCGGCTGAATGATTGACTTTATTTTAGTCTTTAGCTTATTGCAGTCGGACCTAAAGTAAAAACATAGCTGTAGAAATTTGAGGAGCGTGCAAGCTCGGTTACGAGGAATTATGGAGCGCGCTGGACAGTAGTGACACCTTGCGACAGTTTCCCAAACTTTTTGCAGCCTGCCACAGCTGTCTGCTGTTTACGAAGGGGAGACGGGATTTCGTGGGAAACTGATATGAAGGTCAACGTACTCATTTTCAGTAGATAAGAGAACGTGTTTGGTCTAGCTCGGCGTATAATTGAATGGTTATTCTCTGTTATTATTTAGCACAGTGATTTAGCTAGATGTTTTTTGTTGTAAGCGTGAGAATTATTCAGGAATAAAATGCCGAAGAAACCTCCACCAAGCAGAGTACACAAAAGAACAAAACTATCGAAAGCCATTAGAGCGCTTAGAAAAAAGAATAAAGAAAGATAAGAGATTATTTTATTATAGCTTTTTTTACCATACATTTATTTTTCAGAGTTGCGTATGTAAAACGCGATGGACGCGATGAGACAACAAAAAGATGTGTAAAATTGTAAACATGTTTTTTTTTTCCCCAGCAATGCGTGAACCATTCATAAACTCTACTCAACATGTATCCGTATAATTATGTTTGAATTTTTTTTTATGACAGGCATCAATGTTAACAAGTTTATTAAGCCACAATAGACTTTTTTCAGAAAAATAAGTGTAGCAGAAAACACTCAACATAGTCTCATACAAAATCAGTTTACATGAATGCAGTTTTAAGAAGTAAGCAACGTAAATAATAGTTAAACATTATTTAATATCTGCTGGTAACGTTTCCAAAGTATCAGCTTCGCCTTCATTCACGAACAATATTCGTGAGCTTATTTATTTATTTTGCTGGCGTTTCGTTAGTGACTGTTAGGACTGAAAAATTAGTAAACATTTTTCACCCTATCCTGAGTTAAATCTAAGTGTGCGCGGTTAGATGAGGACCTAGATGTGTCTCAGGCTTACGCCTTTACACTCACTCAGGGCGCGTTGCCATTGACCTGTAGGATAGTCTCAACAATCCTCTACGGACTCGAAAAATGTCACCTGCTCATTGGCTACTCGACTTGTGACAACTGTTTGTTGTAATGCCTGTGATTCATCGTTGATTTTGTTGAGGAGTTTTTAGTGATTCAGAGCCTCCCATTTAACTGTGGCCGAATTGAAGAAGCAGTACACATGTTACATGCTTGAATTCATAGCGAATGGAAACCACAAATATTTACTGATGTAGTGGTTGGTAAAAAAAAATATTCGTATCGCGTCCATCGCTTCGCGCCATGTTGGCTCCTATATTATATGGATATACAAAATATAACGATTAATTTACGACACTTAAGATAAGGTTGACGTCGTCCCAAGTGCTCCTCCGGCTCGCTGAGGCCATTATTGCCCGTCGCTGCTTCAGGCTTGCGTGTGCGCCGGCGCCCGTGCGTAAAAGTGTAACAGGTTTTGTTTATGTAATTATGTAAGGGTGTGAATATCTATTTGTCTTGTTGTGTTGATATTGTGTTGAGTTCAAAACGGATAAAATGTGTTTCCCGGGCGACTGAGTCGCGTCTCCCCGCCTGTGACCATGTGGCTCCACGCACTCGCACACGAAGGAAAGAGGGGAGATTCATGTGCACGCGGCAAGGGGGGAGGCCGCTGAGACGTCGCGGAGCGTGGGTGGAGTCAGTCGCCGAAGTGGCATGAGAGAGCGCGGTCGCGAAGGTCACGTCACCGTCAGTCGTTCGCGTCGTCAGTTACGTCACCGTCAATAACGTCACCGGGAGTCACGTCACCGTCGTTCGCGTCGGCAGTTACGTCAGTCTTTCATGTCATCGTCAATCGCGTCACTGCCAGTCACGTCACCGTCATCCACGCCACTGTCAGTCGCGTCACTGTCGTGTCACCGCCAGTCAGGTCACTGGTAGTGTCTTGTCGCGCTCAAGGTGCGTGGAGCCGGGCCTCGCCCTGATGGACTGTCACAGAGGGGAGCCGTGACAGCCCATGTACAGTGTGACGTGTGCATTAAACACACCTTAACGTCAAAACTCTTTTATTCCACCTAAGTTAGGGTAGTTCCCTTGCCACGTGGCACGTACCCTCTCTACCGGAGCAGCTGGGCAGCGACTCCGAACCACGGGAACGGCCCTAACGTCGTCAAAATGGCGCCCAACTAGTGTGGCTGACCATGAGCTTTTACATAGAAACGGACATGAAAAGTGCGGATTTTCAAAACTTTCGGGAGCCGCGAGAATGCTTCAGGGAGTCGAGCGTGGACAAGAGCGGCGCGGGAGCGGAAGCCGACGCGCCAAAATGGTGTGAGATTGCGCCGTCAAGCGATAAGAGCGCGTCACACAGGTATCGGGTTTCATTCGGCCGCGCGAGTGAGTTCGCTCTTCCCCCTTTTCCCCTTCAAGGGATCGCGCCGGATGAGCGCAGGCGAATTGCGCCCTTCGGGTCGAGCGGGAGCCGAGTCCAGCCGAGCGACGACGAGTACAGCCGAGTCGGACCATTCAAGATCACCGCGCCGCCGGGTCAACTTCTGCGGGACGAAGAGCGTGCGGAAACGGGACCTCCGTCAGTGGAGGGGGGGAGGCGGGCCATGCCTGTCTGTTCCCCGCCACCTGACGTCCCGGTCCGCCGCACGGGCCGGTCAGCCGCGCATGTCGCGGAATGCTACACACCTGTGCGCGTGAATATGGACGGGGTCTGCCAGGTGTGTCATAAGCCACACGGAGAGGGCAGCTTGCGAGGGGAGGGCGCTACACTATGGTGCTCATGTACCCCTAAGGAAAAGACTGTAAAAAAGGAAATATATAACCATGGCACAGAGTGGGCCGTGATAAGGGAGCGCGTGACGTGCGCGATGGTAGGCTGTCCCGGGCGACCAGGCGAGACGGCGCAGTGCTATGTGTGCGGCACTGTCAGACACCGGATTTGCACGACTGCACGCGAATTCGCTAATTTCAGGGACGGACTATTTCTATGCGCAGCCTGTAACGACGGTGTGCGGCGCCATGGGGAGGCACAACCGGAACCGGTACCACGAAATGCAAGCGTGGCGGTGTCACTACCTGTATTCACGGGGCGAGCACATGAAGATCCGCATGCATTTCTGCAAGCATGCTGGGACAGACTATCAAGACACGCGGTGCCCGAGGACGAGTTCACGGACAGAGTTAGTGGACAGCTCCGGGACAGTGCCCAAGCCTGGTGGGCGATGGCAGGCGAATACCGGATGTCTTGGACCGAATTCGTTACCCGGTTCGAATCCCGTTTTGATGACGCGCGTTCCCGTGCCAGCTGTCGGTACCAGCTGTACTGTCAAACACAGCGGGCCGGGGAAAGCGTGGAAGGCTTTATTTATCAAAAGCTACGCCTCCACCGACGTCTGACGACAAGCGGCTCAGTCGCCGAGATACTGCCAGTGATTGTGGAGCTACTGTCACCGGAATTAAGACCTTTCATGCGTAACGCCGCGGGAAGAAGCGTGGACGATTTCCTAGCCATGGCGAGAGAAACAGAGAGAGACATCCAGGCCACACAGAGTGCAACGGAGACCATGATGCAGTGGAGGCCCAACCCCACCCCAGCGGTGCTGTCACCAGAAGATGCTGGAGCGATGGTGCGGTACACTGGCCCGCCAGCACCGCCGGACAGATCCGCCCAGTCGCCGGGGTCGCGGGGACGCAACCTTGAGCCACAGGGCCAGTCGAGGCTGACCTGGCGGCAGGCCGACCGAGGGGAGCGACGCGGAGGCCCGACAGCCCGCGAAGAGCGGCCTCCCCGCTGCAGGTACTGTCCAACAGAAATGTACCACTGGCACCGTGAATGCCCCGTCAAGGCCGCCGGAGAAGGGGGAAACGGAGGTGACACAACACCATCGGGAAACGCCTAGGTGAGGGCGATGAGACAGCTGGGCCCCGCTCTCCGAAACTCCAACCAGCCACACCGCCCCGCCCACCTGACGTCGGCGGGGGCGGTCCGCGCCGGCCCGACGGGCCGTGCCCCGAGTCTTCGGCGAGCTATGCCGCTCGCCCCACATCGTCGGCGTCCCCGCCAGCAGCTGCGGGCGCCAGTGAGCTACCGCCCCGCCCACCTGACGTCGGCGGGGGCGGTCCGCGCCGGCCCGACGGGCCGTGCCCCGAGTCTTCGGCGAGCTATGCCGCTCGCCCCACATCGTCGGCGTCCCCGCCAGCAGCTGCGGGCGCCAGTGAGCTACCGCCCCGCCCACCTGACGTCGGCGGGGGCGGTCCGCGCCGGCCCGACGGGCCGTGCCCCGAGTCATCGGCGAGCTATGCCGCTCGCCCCATGTCGTCGGCGTCCCCGCCAGCAGCTGCGGGCGCCAGTGAGCTACCGCCCCGCCCACCTGACGTCGGCGGGGGCGGTCCGCGCCGGCCCGACGGGCCGTGCCCCGAGTCTTCGGCGAGCTATGCCGCTCGCCCCACATCGTCGGCGTCCCCGCCAGCAGCTGCGGGCGCCAGTGAGCTACCGCCCCGCCCACCTGACGTCGGCGGGGGCGGTCCGCGCCGGCCCGACGGGCCGTGCCCCGAGTCTTCGGCGAGCTATGCCGCTCGCCCCACATCGTCGGCGTCCCCGCCAGCAGCTGCGGGCGCCAGTGAGCTACCGCCCCGCCCACCTGACGTCGGCGGGGGCGGTCCGCGCCGACCCGACGGGCCGTGCCCCGAGTCTTCGGCGAGCTATGCCGCTCGCCCCACATCGTCGGCGTCCCCGCCAGCAGCTGCGGGCGCCAGTGAGCTACCGCCCCGCCCACCTGACGTCGGCGGGGGCGGTCCGGGCCGGCCCGACGGGCCGTGCCCCGAGTCATCGGCGAGCTATGCCGCTCGCCCCATGTTGTCGGCGTCCCCGCCAGCAGCTGCGGGCGCCAGTGAGCTACCGCCCCGCCCACCTGACGTCGGCGGGGGCGGTCCGCGCCGGCCCGACGGGCCGTGCCCCGAGTCTTCGGCGAGCTATGCCGCTCGCCCCACATCGTCGGCGTCCCCGCCAGCAGCTACGGGCGCCAGTGAGCTACCGCCCCGCCCACCTGACGTCGGCGGGGGCGGTCCGCGCCGGCCCGACGGGCCGTGCCCCGAGTCTTCGGTGAGCTCTGCCGCTCGCCCTACATCGCTGGGGGCCTCGACAGTAGATGCGGGGCTAAAGGATACGCTGTCCCGGCTCGGGCGCATGGGTCCCGAGGAAGGCAGTCTACTGCGCATACCTGTCCGGGTGGACGGCCGGGAACTGGAGGCGCTGGTGGACACCGCCGCCAGCCACAGCTATATTGCCGCTCACCTCGTCGCCGGTGCTGACGTGACAGCTGAGGCTGGGACAGTCCTGCTGGCCACCAGGGGAGCTTGCGCGCCCACGTCTGGGCGCGCCCAGGTAAAAATTCACATAAGGGACCATGTTAGCCAAACGGACGCCATAGTGTTGCATGAGCTACGAGAGGAGATTATCCTGGGAGCCCCCTGGCTTGCACAGGTCGATGCCACAATCGAAGTCCGTGCCGGGCGCTTGCACCTTGGTACCCGCGGCCGTTGGACTGTCTACGGTATCCACCGGCCTATTCCATCCCCACCTCTCACAGTTGTAGGTTTGGATGAGCTGACCCACGGAGTTCCAGCCGAGCACCACGCCGACATCGATGAGGTGATAAGGGCTCATTCGCAAGTGTTTGCAGCTGCGGACCAGTTACAGAGGACTACAATTACAGAGCATAGCATACCCCTGGTGCCCCATACCCCTCCATTCCAGAAAGTGTTCGGGTTCGGACCCCGTGAACAGGATGCCATACAGGCGCAAATCGAGGAGATGCTGGCGAGTGGCGTCATAGAACCTAGTAATTCACCTTATAATAGTCGTATCGTAATGGCCACCAAGAAAGATGGAACGCTGAGATTTTGCGTAAATTTCAAAGCAATAAATCACCTCACCATTCCGGCACCACCACCATTAATCAACATCACGGATGCCCTCGCTGGCTTGGGGAAAGCCACCATCTTTTCAAAGCTTGACCTCAAGTCGGGGTACTGGCAAGTGCCAGTATGCCCCGCCGACCGCCCCAAAACAGCCTTTACCGCCCCAGACGGCAGGCGCTTCCAGTTCTGTGCGATGCCGTTCGGCCTGATGGATGCTCCTGCGACCTTCCAGACCATGATGGTCCGTGTCCTGGATGGCTACATCGGCAAGTTTGCCCAAGCCTACCTGGACGATGTGATCATCTGGTCATGTTCGTGGGAGGAACACGCACACCATCTGGCCTTGGTGTTTGAGCGGCTCGCCAGGCACGGGCTGACGTGCGCCCCGAGGAAGTGCCACATTGGGGCGGAGGAGATCGAGTTTCTGGGCCATATTGTGGACGCAGAGGGATGCCGCCCGCTGCCCAAACAGCTGTCCATTATTGAGGGCAAGCAGGCACCCAAGACACGGAAGCAGCTCCAGAAACTCATGGGGCTGTTGAATTGGTTGAGGTCATTTGTTCCCCACTTCGCCTCGATTACCGCGCCAATGACCGACCTGCTTTCACCTAAGCACAAATTCCGGTGGACCCAGGCCGCCGAGAAGGCCCTGGGCGAGGTAAAACAACAGCTCCGCAACTGCCACACCCTGTCGCGGCTGGTGCCGGACGAACCACTGTTCGTGCAGACCGATGCCAGCCAGGAAGGCATGGGGGTGGTGCTGTACCAGCTGGACGGCCAAGGCCAGAGACGTATCGTCGAGTACGCGAGTGCCAAGTTTGGCCCAGCGGAAAGACGATACCATGTCAATGAGCAAGAGTGCCTCGCTGTGGTGTGGGCACTAAAAAGATACCGACACTACCTCGAGGGGCGCCCCTTCATTCTCCGCACGGACAGCCAGTGCCTCAAATGGCTGGATTCCGTGCAGGAGGGCAAGTCAAAGTTTACCCGGTGGGCCCTTCTCCTCCAAAGCTTCCACTTCACGGTGGAACATGTACCCGGCCGGGAAAATGAGCTCGCTGACGAGCTTTCCCGGCACCCGGACCCCAGAACCATAGTCTACGATGACCAGGGGTGGGACAACCTCCTACCCCCGGTTCCGATTACCAACTATTCGGACCCGGCCCCCAACGATGCCTTACTGTACATGCTGCCTGGGCCCAGCACACCAGAGCCGGCCATCCAATTCGCCACCATGGCAGAGCTGGTGACTCACGTGCGTGACGCCCAGCAGGACGACCCACAAACACGAGCCCGACTGGCCGAGTGTGGCGACCAAGCATTTCCCTATCAGCGTAGTCTCGATGGCATGCTTCAGACCCGTGGTGCTCGCAGAGGAAGCCGCTGGAGTATTCATGCACCCCCTGCTGCACGGCCAGCCATCCTACTGTTCTTCCACAGTCATGAGCTGGCGGGGCACCCTGGGGCTGAATAGACCCTGCGAGAAATCCGCAGGACGTTCCACTGGCCGGAGGTCACGGCCGACGTTAAGCAGTTCGTGCGTGAGTGCCAACGCTGCCAACAGTGTAAGGCGCGTCGACCTGATGGCGTGGAGCAACAGGTTCCCCGACGCCCTGACCACCCATTCCACGAGGTGGCTCTTGACATTATGGGCCCCTACCCACGCACCTCCCGGGGAAAGCGGTTCATCATTGTAGTCACTGATGTGTTTACGCGATGGACCGAGGCGTTTGCTGTCGCCAATGTCAAGGCGGGAACAATCATCGCCCTACTGGACCGAGAGGTGTTCCCACGGTATGGGTATCCGAGAGTGCTGCTCACGGATAATGGAGTCCAATTTACGGGTCACAGCTGGCGGAAGGCATGTGGGCGGTGGGGGGTCCATCATCACACCACCCCTACCTATCATCCCAGATCAAATCCCACTGAACGCCGCAACCAAGACATTAAGACCCAGCTCCGTATCCGCCTTGATGAGGACCACACTAAGTGGGACATTCACCTCCCCACCCTCTTGTACTGCCTCCGCCGGCGCACGAACGAGGTAACGGGATATTCTCCAGCTGAGCTGCTCCATGGTCACAACTTAGCATTGCCAGCTGAACTGGGCGTCATTCACACAGAAGAACCTTTCCCGGTAGAGGACCTACGGGCTGGGGCACGCAGGCATCAGGCCCAGTTTTTGGATCATCGAACACCCCAGTCCCTAAATCCACCCCCGCAGATCATTCCAGGACAGTTTGTGCATGTAAGGCTCCAGCATCTGTCAGCCAAGGGCCGTGGGTTTTGCGCGGGCCTCGCGCCCAAGTGGTCCGAGCCCAGGGAGGTGGTGGCTCGCTTGGGGATGACCACTTACCTGGTGCGGCAGCCGAATGGCCGAATGGCCAAAATACACCGTGATGCCTTGCGGCTAGCCACGGTCCCGATGCCGCAGCAGCCATCAACCGTAGGAGCCGCAGATAGTTTTACAGACCAGGACTGCCCCAGGGACCAACCAGACACACCACGAGGAGGCCATTGTGCCAATTCTGACCCGATGCCCCTAGACACCGACCCTGGAAGAAACCACTGCAGTAGGGAAGGAAGGAGATCGGACTCACCTTTGGTGCCGACGAACTTCGGTGACGAAATGGTCACTGGCAATACCAACCCAGCAGGTTGCGAGAATTCTTTAAATCCCAAAGCTCCAGTATTTTCCCGAGAAGCTACGCCCACCCAACAAGCATATGGGTATGAGCCCAACGGTTTCACCATGGACCACCTGGATGAGCTTGCTGACAGGCTGGACTCCAGGGCTGCCCAAAACTCCGTCTTTAACACATCCCTTACCCCAATCCCTGATGAAGAGGACCCTGAGTTACCAACCATTGACACCATCCCTAAAATAGTATTCCCCGAGGAAGTAATGGAAGGGTTAAACGGGGATGAGTACCACCACCACATAGGTTATCCACCTGAAGGGCCCTGTGGTCCCGAGGAAGGGGTCATCATTGAACTCCTTGATGAGGTGAAGGAAGGGGACAGATCCCCACCTATGCACCCAGACACTGCACCGAATCCCCAGGTTCCGGAAATAGCCCGCCATTCCACTCGTCAGCGCAGGCCTCCCTCCTACCTGCTAGACTATTGGCCATGGGTACTCACCCAGCAGGTTACTCCTACTTCCGCCCATGGGATGCCAATATGAACGCCCGAGTGCCGAGTGTTAATGGTGAAGTGCGTGTGATCGTAGCATCAGCGGGCAAAATGACCTCGGGGAGGGGGGAGCATTTGACGTCGTCCCAAGTGCTCCTCCGGCTCGCTGAGGCCATTATTGCCCGTCGCTGCTTCAGGCTTGCGTGTGCGCCGGCGCCCGTGCGCAAAAGTGTAACAGGTTTTGTTTATGTAATTATGTAAGGGTGTGAATATCTATTTGTCTTGTTGTGTTGATATTGTGTTGAGTTCAAAACGGATAAAATGTGTTTCCCGGGCGACTGAGTCGCGTCTCCCTGCCTGTGACCATGTGGCTCCACGCACTCGCACACGAAGGAAAGAGGGGAGATTCATGTGCACGCGGCAAGGGGGGAGGCCGCTGAGACGTCGCGGAGCGTGGGTGGAGTCATTCGCCGAAGTGGCATGAGAGAGCGCGGTCGCGAAGGTCACGTCACCGTCAGTCGTTCGCGTCGTCAGTTACGTCACCGTCAATCACGTCACCGGGAGTCACGTCACCGTCGTTCGCGTCGGCAGTTACGTCAGTCTTTCATGTCATCGTCAATCGCGTCACTGCCAGTCACGTCACCGTCATCCACGCCACTGTCAGTCGCGTCACTGTCGTGTCACCGCCAGTCAGGTCACTGGTAGTGTCGTGTCGCGCTCAAGGTGCGTGGAGCCGGGCCTCGCCCTGATGGACTGTCACAGAGGGGAGCCGTGACAGCCCATGTACAGTGTGACGTGTGCATTAAACACACCTTAACGTCAAAACTCTTTTATTCCACCTAAGTTAGGGTAGTTCCCTTGCCACGTGGCACGTACCCTCTCTACCGGAGCAGCTGGGCAGCGACTCCGAACCACGGGAACGGCCCTAACGTCGTCAAGGTGTGTAGGATTTTTAGAATTCACTTGAATTAATATTTAAGAACATATTTCAGGATAACTTGTGAAGACGCTCGTACAGACGAAACACCGGTTGTGATGACTCATTGTTACCAGAGCAGGGGCCATCTCGTGTACACGAAGTGGCATGCGAAACCTCAACACAACTCGAAAATCAGTAAGTGTTACATTGAAATGTGTCCGCTACAAATGTTCAGGAATTATAATTTTGAATTCGAGTAGAAATATTCCTGCAATTAGCATTAGGTATATTTTAATAGACACTGAAAGCGAATCATTAAGTAGCTTCAAAATCCAAATACCGGAATACAGATAGTCTGTAACAATACAGACCTCACCGACTAGATATGGTCCAGATTCTTAATACTAACACATTTGAAAAAAACTGACTAGTTACTGAATATGTTGAAATTTTGTAAACCTGTTACTTTAGATGATTGGTGATGTAATAATGTCTCTTGGAAACTACATAAGATTTTAACTGCTTTTATTTCTCCATAAATTCGCAAATCACCATGGCGGCCATTTTACGATCACGATTTAGTTCTTAAATTTTAAATTAGTTTATTTGTTGAGAGCCTGGTACAATGTGTCTGACCACTAAAGCGATCCGAGCCGCGTAGTGTATACCTACTACTGCGAGGTTGCCGAAGTAGGCTCGGGTCGGGACGAATTTCGCTGTGAAGAAACAAAGTTTTTTAATACATGGAAAATTATCCCAAAGCCGAAAATTTGTACAGTAGTAGAATGAACATTTCTTAGTAACACGTCAAAAGTTTAAGTACTGCCGCAAACCTTGAGCGTCACACCAAAAACGAGCAGTTAAGTCCAAAATGACAATTTTTTGCAACGATCCACAATAATGGATATTGCACATGCAGTTTATGGAGTAGACCGTCAGTATGGAACCCAAAATAATCAAGAAACATTGCCCTATCTGAGGATAGTGATAAAAAGCACAAAGTTTAAACAAGTTTCTATAAAATAGACCTTTTAAATCATTAAAGTTAACGAATTCACTTTCATTCAATTTTAAGGAAATATAAATACATCTTACATAAACTTAAAGAGCCCAATGAGGAAATCGCTTAAAGTAATCGTTGTAGCATATTTATTCATCTTTAAATTGGTATATTTCTTAAGTGTCTCATACAATTAGTCTGACCACTAAAGTGATCCGAGCCGCGTAGTGTATACTATTGCGAGGTTGTCTAAGTAGGTTCGGGTCGAGACGAATTTCGCTGTTAAGAAACAAAAATGTTTAATACATGGAAAATTATCCCACAGGAAAAATTTTGTACAGTAGTAGAATGAACATTTCTTAGTAACACGTCAAAAGTTTACCGATGAAACCTTGTGATCACACCAATAATGAGCAGTTGGGTCCTTAATGATAATTTCTACAATGATCCACAAAAATGTTTCGTAAATTTAATAACTTTAATACTTTTTTAAGTCGGTTCTCATTATGGCACCAAAGTAATATAAAAGAATGTCCTACATGGTAACTGTGATAAACACCTCAAAGTTTAAACGTCCTATTATTAAATTGGTAATTTTAATCATAAAAGGTAAGAAAAAATATTTTTTTATAGAAATTTGACTACATGTTACATAAATATGTTGAGCGTAACGTCAAAATCACTTCATAAATATTGTCTGTGCTTTTTTTTTTAAGGTTTAAATGTGTATATTTTGAGTGTCTGGTACAATAGTCTCACCACTCATGTATTTCAAGCTGCGTAGTGTGTGTGAAGCAGTGTTAAAGTCGCTCGTGCTGGGACGTTTTTGCTCCAGAAAACTAAGGTTTTTAATGTATGGTAATTCCAGACTGAATTTTACTCTGAAAGAATAAAAGTTTCTTAACTGCAAGTGATTTTTGTTGCAAACGTAGATAAAAATCTTCCAGGATGCGATTTGCTTAGGTAAAAATGTTAGTATGATCTTTGAATATATATATACTGTATAGAAGTCGCCAGCCCAGGTTAAAATTTCTAATACGGTTTTGAGGTAGTTGGTTAATTCACCGCCGCAATCGCCACCATCTCTAGGGCATCGACTTGTGGTGGTCCCTAGCGGACAAGTGCCGAACTCTTCAAACACCCCTTCCCCCTCCTGATGAACGACCTCGAGCTGCAGTGAATGATTGATGAGGGGTGCGGGGAATGACAGCGGGCGACAGTGCTGCATTCTAACGTGTACACAACAACTAAGACGATACAGGACGTTACGGCAGCGCACTGCAGCGGTGAAGTTTCCAAGCTGCTCATTTTACGCTCTTGAGAAACGTAGAGTAAATCCTATCCACTCGCGACTTCTATACAGTATATATATTTAAAGGTATGATCAACTCTTTAATTTCTAAATTATAAATAAATAACAACAATAGAACTTCCCGGAAAGTTGTGATAAACTGACGATATTGCGCGAGTAGCAGACCCGTACGTGACTACAGAGAAAGGCTATTTTCCTTGACCGTTAGGATTTCTGGGACGAACACACTCTCACAGCTGGGGTCATTAAATACGGTCAAACTCTTGCAAAAACATCCAACACCGCTCTTTGCCAGTAGCAATTCAACGAAGTAAGCTAGGTGCAGCACTCCAATGAATTAACTTAGAAAAAAAATTACTAAATATGTAATTCTATCAATACATTTTACAACACAACTTATGTTTTATTTATTTTCTGGAAAAAAATAATATTATCATACGAATTATGTTATAAAAGTGACAAAACTCAATAAGCACATTTACGGTGTATCGTTTTATTCAATTGTTATGTAGTAAACTAATTTCATACAATTAAATATATATATTTCATAATATAGGCTACATTAAAATTTTGCACAGTTCTGATATAAAATGTATTAGAAATAAAAAATAATTATATTTTTTGGTATTAAAATAATTTTTAATAATAAAATTTTTTAACGAAATACGAACACATATATAAAACCAGAGGTCCTCTAGAATTTTGATTTACAAGTTCCAAGCAGAAATTGTTTATTGTTAATTTTATTATATCAAAAATCATTCATATAAGAAAAAATAATATGTATATCTCAATAGATGTAACATGAATACACCCTATCATATGCATTAAATATATTTTAAGTAATCCCTAAATAAGACCAAGTTTATTGAGTGTCGCAGTACGCAGCGTGTTTCAAAGCCCGCCGGCCGTGAAAGATCAGTACGGCCGCAGTACACTGCAACGCTCGGGCAGCTTTAATGAGGCAACTAATTATGCTAGACTCTTTATAAATATACTATCTTAAAGCTTAAAGTATAATTATAAACTTTTATTTAGACATTTTTTCGCACTGGGCTCTTCAAATCGGTGTAAATCATATTTTTATCTGGGTGGCAAAGATAAAAAAAAATATATGTCGTGAATTAATCGCTTTATATCATATCTTAAATATTAAAAATTTAATTTTTTTCTAACATTAATGGGTGTATTACAGTTTCTAGATTATTTTGTTAGGTTTACGAACAGTCAAAATTAAAAACTGTATAAATGGGTAGCATTTTAATGGACTGATGCAAGTTGCTGTCACCTAGGACTTAAATGCAAATTTTCGGTGATAACGCACAAGGTCTACAGCGGTAAACTTTCGGTATGTTATTAAGCGTAGTCAACTCTACCACAGTACAAAAATTCAGCTTTGGACAAATTGTTCACAGGTTGTCTTGGTTTCCTGGAGTAACACGAAAGTCTACGCGGGGAAGGGTGGCTACCTGATCCGAGAATGAAGGATAAGGCGAGATGGGAAGCGAAGATAAGAGCTGGTTGGGTGTCCATGTTGGAGAGAGAGAGATAAAGAGAGAGAAAGGCGATATTGTGGAAGACCTTCGAAAGATTCCCGCTAGATGGCAGGCCTCAGAGCTGCAACATTCGACAACCTCCCAAATCTCACCCGCTAGCTTATATACGTGCTGGCTGGCCATACAGTAGTAATAAACAAGCATTTATGAAGCACTTAAGCTCATTTCCAACAAATTCTGACGAATGACTGTTTTTGTCATGCACCAATCCCCTTAATTGAATATTGTGTGCTGACTTGGTGCGTAAAGGGTCATAACTAGACTAGTTTACACCCAGGTCAAGAACTCTCATTACACACACACCCCTTCCCCCTTTTCCAAAACAAGCAAACGAAAACCCCTTACATCGCCAGCAAAAAATAAATTCCACTTTTTCCAATATTTTTTATTCAACTTAGATGGCAAATAAACAGATTGCTTTGCAGCCATTTCATTCTTAATACATCGTAAGTTGAACAGTATAAGAAAAATATCAGTTATTTTTAATACTTTATGATATTAATATATGCAAAGTATACAGTTTATTTTCCCGGAAATTGTTTTTGTGTTATAACAACATGATATTCAGATATAATAATACGGACGCGAGAGACCAGACCACGGTGCCAGGTTCGGAGCTGGCTGGCGACCCTGCACGGCCACTGCCGTCACGCACCGGGTCACGTGCCTCCACTGACTGGCATGCCACGCGTGCATGGCCGGATTAAAAGGGTCGTTGCTTCCCCCCCCCCCTCTTTCGCCCACCACTCCACGCGCACTGTCTATCTCGGCACTGTTATCTATCGCCGAGCGGCCTTGGGAATTCCGCGGGCCGCCGCGCGGAGTGACGTGAAAGAGCGCCGCCTTTCTAAACTGATCGGGCTTCGGGTCGGCCCGGGATGACGCGACATGTCACAGCTGCTCTCGTCGGTTCGAAAAGGGCGCCCAAGTACTTAAGCAGCGACGCCGGCCTCCGCGACAGTTCCACATGAGTACCGCAAGAGTTCCGAGCGAGTTCCGAGAGTTCGAAGAGTTCCATGAGGAGTGCCGCGTGCGTGCCGAGTTCCGAGCAGATTGCGAGCGAACGGAAGTGCGACATCGTTGAAGAGAGTGAGATCCCCCCCCCCCCCCCCCCACCGAGAGTGGCATGACACGGAGTTCAACTGGATCGTGAGTGTGGCGACCGAGTGTGTGTGGGGAGGTGCGGGGTAAGGGGCGGACCACTGTCGAGCCTAGCTCCAGTGAGGAGTGGGAACTGAGGAACTTCACAGACATTGAGTGACTTGAGAATAATCATTTCGAAGTGCCAGTGATTTGTGATAGGACATTTTTGAGTAAATATTAATAATTAATGAAACTGTAATATAACTTAATTGGGTTATGTTATCTTCAAAGATTTGTGCATTGGGAGTGCATGACTTGATGTAAGTTTTTGGACATACGCCATTGCTAAGCAAGCAATGGCGTATGTCCAAAAACTTACATCAAGTTAATTGGGTTATCCCTTACGAATCCAGTTATCGCTATTATTTATCATAACACTATATTTCTTAAGTGAAAACTGCTCCGTCGGTTTAGCGCCCAGGGTGCAGGCCGAGTCGGAACGTCCACGGGCGGGCGTGTACCTGGATGGTGATGTCCAGCAGCGAGATGCCGGGCAGCCCCCGCAGCGACGCGCCGATGACGTCCAGCGCCCGACGGTCGCCCGAGCAGCGGACCGTGTGCGGCAGGTCGCACGAGCAGCTCGCCGAGGGCGGCCGGCTGAGTTCCGGGCAGCGCCAGGGGGCGGCGCGCGCCGCGCCCACCACCAACACCGCCACCACCATCAGCATCCTGCAAGCACACGGCAACCACAGTGGTTTCAACCAAGTGGATTTTATAAAAAAAAACGAATTTTAAAAAATATTTTATCTCAATATTTTTTAATGAAATGTCTAATTCCATTCTAATAACAACATTAAATGTTTGCTCGTAAATGTTGTTTGTGATTTACAATATACACTAATCAGGATCTTATCATTTAAATTATCTGAATATGTTGTAAATTATACCCAGATAAATAACTACTCCTTTAAAATTAAATTAATTATTGAATTGTAGTCAAAGTATAAAAAAAGTGGAAACAAATAAATTTATTATTTTAAAAAAAATCATATTCTGTGGGAAATCCACGACTGTAATGTAATCCCCAATCTGTGTGAAACACCCATTCTATGTAGAATCCTCTTCCTTTGAGAAGTACCCATTCTATGGTTAAGTCCCAGTAAGATTTGCCGTTGCTAAACTTCAATTATTTGATGTTATAACTTTTCGGGTTTAAAATGAGTGGCAAAAAGCGGGATGTTGTATTGCTTCTTTTGTACATGCTGAAACCCAAAAAAAAAAAAAAAAAAAAAAAAGTCCAGAAAGGCGGCATTTATTGGTGCCACTTCACGTGGCGGCCTCGGAAAACCAGCAGAATTCCCAGGCCACTAAAAGTGCTGGGAGGATGGCGGGGAGCAGAGGGGGATCGTTAGCCATACCCTTGTAATCTCGCCCAGGCACGCATGGCATGCATGATGTCAGCGCCCATGTGGGGCTGCTGGCCAAGCTCGCTGGTAGGCCTGCTCAGGTACCTGACATGCATCGCGGCCTTGCCTCTTAGCACGCATGTAACACTGCCCACTCCTTAAACCTGTTTGTCCCGAATAGGTAACGCATCTCTTCCGGCATATTCCCTCAATCACTTCAAATGTACCACTTTCATCCATCCTCTCTTCCTCTCTGGATGCGGTAGACTACATCATTTAGCCGCTTCAAGACTTCAAACGTGCCTTCCCATGCTGCTTGAAGGTTAGGGCACCTTCCCTTCCTTCGTAGTGGGTTGTACAGCCTCACCAAATCGCCCTCCCCAAATCTAGTTGAGTTAGCCTTCAGGTTGTACCTCATATTCATTTGATTCGATGCTAATCGAAGATGTTTTTGGGATTCTTCTAGAATAAGTGCCATTCGCTCCTCTAGGCGATTTACATAATCGGTGTTGCTGGTCAGCTCCCTGCAAGGATGGCCAAACTTTATGTCTCAGGGCAGCCTCAACTCCTGTCCAAACACAAAACTCGCAGGGTCTCCCCAGTGGAGTCATGGCAAACCTATATGCCATCAGGAACAACTGGATGTGCCAAAATCTTGGCAAGGTGTTCTTCTAGAGTTCTGTTAAACCTCTCCACCATGTCATTGGACTGAGGGTGTAAGGCTGTAGTCCTGGTTTTATTTATTCCCAGCAACCGACACACTCCTGAAGTATTGTCGACTCGAAATTGTGGCCTTGGTCTGAGTGGCGCTCCAAATATACCCCAAATCTACAAATGAAGTTGTTGACTATTGAATTCTGCAATGGTAGTGGCTTATTGGTTAGGAAGTGATTAAGCCACTGGCCACTTACTGAAGTAATCCATCGCTACCAGAATATACCGGTTACCATATTTAATCTTGAGAAATGGTCTACCGATGTCGATAGCTATCCTCTCAAAAGGAACCCCGACATTTTAGGCCCTCATTTTCCCATGACTCTGGTGTTGTGGCCCTTTTTAAGCCAAGAATGCTTTACATTGTCTACACCAAGCATCCACATCCTTGTGACACCTTAACTAATAGTAGCATTGATGGATCTTGGCTAGAGTTTTGTTCACCCTTAGATGACCACCAGAGGTACTATCATCACAGGGCAGTCTCAACTCCTGGAAGGAGTAGTTGCATTGTTACTAATTTTCCATTTTGACTCTCCCATGCCCTCATTGCAGCCCATTCGCCATCAAGAAATCCCACTCTGCTCATTAGGCTTTCATAGCCCTTCAGTCACTGGAGATCTCAAGCCATATTGGATATCCAGTACCATTTTCTAGCCAGCTTATAATGGGTGACATGTAAGTATCTTACCGCTGTGCTGCTTTCAAGCTGACTTCTCATTTATCTTCCCCATTAGTTATCGATGTTCGATACATGGGAGAGGGTAGCTGCCCTTTTTTGTGATGTCATTCAGTTTCTGGTAGTCCATAAAAAACCTCATTTGACCATCCTTCGCCACTAAAACAACTAGGGAAATCCAAGGACTCGCTGATGGTTTTATTACCCCCCCCCCTTTATCATACCCGCGATCAACTTCTCTGCTTCTTCCTGTTTTGCTAGAGGCAGCCGCTGTGGTGCCTGTCGGATTGGCTCTGCATCACCTGTATTGATGCGATGGTAGACCAGACTTGTTTTCCCAAAGTCAGTATCCCCTAAGGAAAATACACCCTGGTTGCTTACTATAAAAGCTGTGACTTCTTCTATTTCTTTATCTGTTAGAATACTTCGGCATCGCCTTAGTAAATGTTCTAGATTTGGGTTCATTACTTGCACATCGCTTCTAAAAGGTGAGGAAGATTCACATTGGTCTACCCAAGAGACTGGTTCACAGATTACTATTGGGTATCCTTATTTAAGAACCCTTGTTTACAAATCGAGGTTGGCCACCCTGACCAGTACAACCTCGTCCAACCTGCAATGTGTTAAGCGACCAGAAGCATTTTCAATCCTAATGTCATTTCTGTCTCTATCAGGCAGCTCATGTTGCTCCTGGAGTCTTTCATAATCCTAGCTGCTATTATCTGCTCATGGTTTGCTGGAATTGAAACAGATCAATTGCATTACAGGAACTTCTGATTAGTCGGGGGTAAATAAGGCCTCCTCTTCATCTTTAATTTTAAATGCCTGTCCTTCCATGTCAATAACGAATTTGTACCGATTCATAACCTCCACTCCTAGAATTACATCATCGGTAATATCAGCAACAAGAAATGTCTGTGTTGATGTCCAAGTTCCAATCCTTACCTCCAAATCCAGCTGTCCATGCACAGGTGAAGTGTCTCCAGTGGCTGTTTTTATTCGTAATGGGATCGGTGTTCTCTTCAGCTTTTCCCTACTTACAATGTCTGTGCAAACTACAGATGACGAAATCCCTGTGTCAACAGTAAGACACTGTATGCCATTCATCCAACCATTAAACAAGAAACTGCAATGGCTTCTACAAAGTACAGATTAAGGAAGAACCCTATGGGCTACAATTTTCTGTAGAGCCGACATGCGCCCCCTCATGCCAGCTGCTGCTCGTTTCCCTGTTGGTCGTCCTGTTACTATTCCTGTTCGGTGTCTTCTTGAGTGTCAGACAGTCCCTCAGGTTGTGTCCTGATTCATTGTAGACGAAGCACCTCAGGCATCATCCTACTCTTCTGATCTATTTACTTGGAGTGCATTCAGTAGCTTCTTCAATGCCCTGAGAATATCAACTTCATTAGTGGTGTTTTTAGCATTTGCTCCATTGTAGGGCTTCAGTCCAGCTCTCCTTGTCCTGATGCTTGTGTTCCTTGAGGCACTGTGTGTGGCCTCAATTTCCAGGGCATGGACCAAGACATCGCAGCTCTTCTTGTGCCGGGCTAAACGAAGAGTTTGCTGAACTTCCGCATCTTGGAGTCCGTCTATAAACACATTGGTGGTTAGCTGCTGGTGGAACTCTGTTAGTGCTTCTAGATAGGCGAGGTGCACAAGTCGCTTAATGTCGTCTTCGAATTCTTGGAGTGTTTCTGAAGATCGCTGTTGATATGTTTTCAGAGCTGTTCTATACATCTCGTCCATATGTCGGCCCTCATACCTAAGCTCAATGCCTCTACTAATATTTCATAGTCTTTCTGGTCTGGGACTGGTATGGTCTGCAGCAGCTATAGTGGAGATCCTCTCAGGGCCAAGAAAACTGTCTCCTGTACACTGTCCACGAAAATTCTTATCGAAGGTGGGTGCCTTAGTGGCTCCTGGAAGTGCCCTCAACTTTAACATCCTCGGAGAAACATTTACGATTCGTAGCAGCAGATACTTCTTTGATAATCCGTCGGAACTGCTCGGTTACAGCTTCTCCATGCCATTCAGTGTCCAGTTCGAGCTGAATTATCTGTTGTTCCTGTTGTGCGAGATGCTGCTCCAAACACTTGACTTTACCTTAGAACTGAATTCTGGTTTCGTCGATTCTCTTCTTCTTTACTTCTTGAGCAGCAACTATTTCGTTTCGCATCTCTTCTTGAACCCTCTTCATTTTTTCTTGGTTCTTCTTCATGTCTTCAATCTCAGGTATCATATCATTTTTCATCTCTTAATGGCAGTTTTGCATTTCATTCATCATTTCTTCTGGGCTATTATAAATTTTATTGTTCATCTCTTCTTGACCATTCTTCATTTCTTTTTTATTTCTTCTCTGCCATTCTTCATTTACTCTTGGTTACTCTCGATTTTATTATTTATTTCCTCCTGACCCTTCTTCATTTCCTCTTGGCCCTACTTCATTTATTCAATTTTATTTTTATTTCAGCCAAGAAAGCCATTATGTTTTTAAGTTTGTCGGCCGCCACCTTTCGTGTCTACATACACTACCAGCCTATCACTACTGTCCTATTAACTACAATGTAATTTCCCCTCTGAGCTAACCTAAACCCCTAATAAAAACTAACACTTACTATACTACTATACCACTCAAAACTAACTACAGTTTCTAAACTAACTGAAATATCGAATAACTGAATTTGTTATAATGTTTTAGTTATAAATTTTAGTTAAAAACAACTGTAGACTAAACCTTTTAATTAGGGTTATCCCACTCCGACACCAAAATGTTACGAGTATAATGTAGAAGAACATGGTTCGTAAGGGATAGCCCAATCAAGTTTTTTTTTATAATTTTATTCATTACTTTTATTTACATTACTAATAAATATTTGTTCTTAACAATGTATGATCATCAATCACTCGCGCTTAAAAATGTTTATTCACAAGTCACTCAATGGCTGTCAAGTTCCACAGTTCGCACTCCTCCCTGGAGCTGGCTCGACAATGATTCGCCCCATACTTCGTGCCTGTCCGCACACACGCAGCCTCGCGCCACTCAGTCGCACTGTCACGGTCCCGTCGCTCCTCGTCGCGCCACTCTCGAGAGGGTCTCACCCTCTTCACCGATGTCGCACTTCCCTTCACTCGCGGAACTCTCCGTACTTTCGGAACTCCCGTAGAGTCCGGCGTCGTCGCTTATATCTCCATGGCGTCCTTCTCGAAGGGACGAGAGCGGCTGTGACGTGTCTCGTCATCCCGGGCCAACCCGACGCTCTAAAAAATCAGAAAGGCGGCGTTTATTCGCGCCACTCCTCACAGTAGCCTCGGGAAACTCGCCGAATACCCAGGCCGTTGAAAGTGTTAGTGATAGTAGTTAGAAGTGTGGTGGTAAGCGGGGAGCTTACGGGAATGGTTAGCCAGACCCTTGTAATCCGGCCGGGCACACGTAGCATGCGTGACGTCAGCGCCCGTGCGGGGCCACTGGCCAGACTCGCTGGAAGGCTCGCTCAGGTAACTGGCACACGTCGCGGCCTTGCCTGCTAGCACGCATGTGACCATACCTTACAATAATTAATACCTTAACTCTATATTATAATAATTGTAATATAATTGCATGTTATAATATAATTTATATAGGTCTGGGAAACTGTGCAAAATAAAGGTCTACATCTTTAGAGAAGTTTTCAAGACATGGAAAGAGTTTAGATCAAATCATCCAAAAATCATATTTCCTCACTTTTTGGTTTTTTGCTAATTATGAGTCAACCACTTGGACTACAGGCTCCGTTCTGTGCTGGAATTAAAGCTAAACAGATTTTCTACATCTTTAATCTTAATCATTTCACTCGTATAAGTATTTTTCCCAATATTTTTTTTAAAATTTGACCTACAACATAAAATGTCACATTATGGAAAAAAAACTATTTTTGAAGTGTTGTATCTTGTTAAAATTTATTAGCTCTAAAGTTGAGCTAAAATTGGGGCCTTTATGTTAAATAAAATATATAAGTGAATATTTCGCTACCACACATACTTATGAAATTATAAGCGAAAAACAAACAAAAAATGTGCGATATTTTTTTTTTTGCGAATATCAAAAAACTCACACTGAAATTTTGTTGGATAACTCCATATTCGGATTCATAACCACAATAAACATAGGGGACGATAATACAACCGACTACTGGATTTCATTTGCAACGATAGGCCGTTTTGGATACCATTTGCCTGGGCTATATGGCTAAAACGCGTATTTCCAGGGTTATTTTTTTAGACATGAAACGCCCGATAAATATTCTTAAAGCACCCAAGGGCCTTGCGTTATACCTTTACCTATTTTCATTTCTCTGACATATAATGTTATGGTTACCGCTCAAATTGTCCTGTGAACGACGAGAAGACTGCGCACCAGTTCAGAGACATGCGCTTAGAAGCGACACCGCGCTAGAAGCACCAGCGAGCGTCACACTTGTCATCCCGCCTCACCAACACAGAAACGCCCCTGATTAGACGAGCCCCTTAGCGTCGTAGCAGTATCAAAGCCCGGCTCTTAATCCTGTCCGATGCGCGCCGCGCTATTGCAGCGCGCCTGCTGGCAACACTGCCACTATTACAGGGATAAGAGCCACACCCGAACAGTTGTAGTCCAGTCCCTTAGGATAGAAAATTGAAGTCCGTATGCTCCTTCGTGAAGAAAGCAAGAGACAAATTTTATTGTGTTCTTATATGTCCCAGGATACCGAAATGCCTTGGTGCCACTTTCACAGTGACGTCATTATAAATTGGCGGCCATTTAAAAATGGCCGCCAATTGCATTCATAAAACAAACTGTATCTCTGCTTTCCTTCATCCGATTTTCATTTTGTTTTTTTTATTAGACAGATATTTTAACGGTGATTACATTTGTTGTCTACTAGATTTTTCATAGGTCTAACCATTTTCCTAAAATTTTGGAAAAATTGAATATTTAAGAATTTTTATTTTAAATATCTTATTACTGTGAAAAAACAAAGCTGTACACGATAATAAGTGTTTCATGAAACTTAAAGATAATTTATTAAGCTTTAATTTTATATATTACACAATGATAATGATCTTCAGTACAGCAACATAGTTAGTGAATTCATCTGGGAAAGTGTACTTTTGTAATTGATAAAAAATGTCATAAATATTTCTGCTTGTTCTATCTTCTCTCTAACCTGTGATTTTAATTTAATATAATTTAATTTTATGTTGCAGGTGAACTGTTGAGTAAGCTATGATGGAGAACATAAAATCAGATGCTAAGTTCGACCTGCCACCTTCTGCTAAGAGAAGGCGAACTTCGGAAACAACATGGACACTGTGTTTATTGTGCCAGTTAGAGACTGCAGAAAGTGTTTCGGAACCAAAACGTAAAGAAAGTTATGAGAAGTTATACAACTGTATCACAGAGCGAGCAACATGGAATGACTTGAACTTTGTGGAGTTGAAAATGTGCCTAGGTGAGTTGACAGCAACAGACTTTGAAGTAAACAAAGCAAAGTGGCATCGTTCTTGCTATCAAAATGCCACACATAAAGGGCATATGGAACGTGCCCACAGAATGTTCATTGAACAGTCCCGAAGTACAATAGAGTGTCAACAAGAATGTAGCTCTTCTCTAAATTTACCATACACAAGAGCAAAAACTAGTGTTTATGTGAAATCTGTTTGCATTTTTTGTGACAATGGTCCAACCAACCACAATAAACTACATTTAGTGCAAACTGATATTGCCGGGGAAAAACTGTTGAAAGCTGTAGAACTCAGTAATGACGATAGGTTACGTGTGCGAGTAAATGAAAGTTTAAATCCTGCAGATGCTCATGCCATTGATGTAATGTATCATAAAAATTGTTGGAATACAAATGTGAACAACAAGCTGCGGCAAGTAAATGTTCCATATCAAAAGCAAGATAAATTTGTTGAGGCATCAGACATTGAATTTATTAATTCGCTAAGAGATTTTTTGGAACAAGGACATGTTGTTAGTATGACAGAATTGGAAAATGTGTACAAAAATATTTGTCTAACAAATGGTGTCCCTGAAAGTGAAGTTAAGAGTAGACGGCAGATAAAGAAGTTGATTGAAGAACAACTTTTGGAGTTTGACGTGCTATTCAGTTCTCCAAAGCGTAAAAATGAATCGGAAAGGGTGTCATTGAAAGCAGTTAAAGATGTCGCAATGGCACAAGCAGAAGACGAAAATGTTGGAGAAAACCTGAGGAATTTGTACTCTGCAGCAAAGTGCATCAGAAAACTCGCATTGGGAGCAAAAAATTGGAACTTTGAAGGGTCTCTATTACAAGACAATGTGGATGATATTGTGCCAATGGAAATGTACTATTTCTTCAAGTGGTGCCTTGTTGGCCAAGTAGATATGTCCCATGTGAATGCTAGCAAATCGTCAGAAGTAAATAACAGAGCTGTACGACTTTCGCAAAGTTTGATGTATGAATGCATGTCATCACGCCAAGTAGCAAAGAAGGATTCCCAGTTATCTCGCCACATTCATGATGTACCAGTTCCATTAGCTGTTGGAATAGCTGTTCACAAAGAAAGCAGAAGTAAGAAACTTATTAAGATTCTAAATGGGTTTGGCTGCTGTGTTGATTACCATAGGATTTTACAACTAGAAGATCAGATAGTGGGTGAAGTTTTACATAGGATGGAAAAAAATGATGGTGTTTACATTCCTCCTGACCTGACAATAGGTAGGTTCATATTTTGTGCTGCGGATAATATTGACTTTCAAGAAGATACACGTGATGGGAAGCAAACCCTGCATGGAACTGTTATGGTAGTCTACCAAGAGATGCAAGAAGATGACACAAGTGTACCCCTGGTGTTAACTGGAAAATCACATAGTGAATCTGGGAGAAAAATTAGCTATAGCAAACAAGAAGCAGTACATCTGAGGTCAAAACAATTGAAACCATCTATGCCAGTTTTAAATGCAGAATTGAACACCAACATGTACAGTAATGTATTTGAAGGAGCAGAATTAGATAACACTGCTTGGTTGATACTACAGGCAACATCTGTATCTTCCTTGACTGAGCACCCTGATAAAGAATCAAATGATTTTTTTTTGAAGACAACTCAGTGAACATCAGCTTACCTGAAGCTAACCACACATATACTTGGTCTGCATACAACTCCCTCATAGGTTCAGTCCGTCAGAGAACTCGGGTGTGTGTACTGCCACTCATTGCTGAGTCACCTACGGACAGTCAAACTCAAATTAAGTTTATGAAGACCTTAGAGAAAATCAATACTATGGTGCAATGTAGCCAAAAGAAGGTGGTAGTCACTTTGGATATGGGACTTTATAGACCAGTTAAGCGCCTTGAATTCAACCACACCGACAACCAAAACAAATGGATCCTTCGACCTGGAGAGTTGCATATTATTATGGCTCAACTAAGAACTATAGGCAAATATATCGATGGCACAGGTATCCCAGAATTGTGGGTCGAGTCCAACATATATGGCCCTGCAACTATGAAACAAATCTTGGAAGGTAGGCATGTTCGGAGAGCACTAGAGGCTCATAAAGTCGTTCTCATATCTCTTTTTTCACTTTACCAAGAAGCATTTTTTGAGCAGTATCCAGAAGTGAAGCAGATTTTAAGTTTTAAGTTGAAAGTCCTTATTAAAGACTTTACTGATGGAGATGTTAAAATGGCTCACAAAGATCTTATGTATACTTTAACCTGTGAGGATATCATCAATAAGTTTGAATGTTTTGACTCTTCAAATGAAGTTATGAACCCTACCTTCAAAGTAATGAGGCAGTACATGAAGATGGTACAGTCCATGCTAGCATTTGTAAGCTCAGTACGCATAGGGGATTGGCATTTGCATCTTTCTTCCTTACATGACTTCACAAAATATTTCTTTGCAATGGACCTCTTCAACTACTCTGGCATGATTGCTTGGTACCTGGCTGAAATGGAAACACTTAAAACTACAGATCCAGAAATTTGGGAAGAGTTTGAAAAGGGAAACTGGGTAGTTAACAAAACACAAGTACCATTTTGTAGTTTGGGTGCAGATGAAGCCTTAGAGCATGAAAACAGGGCTATGAAAGTTATGGGAGGAATTGTAGGAATTACTCTTAATGAAAATGCAAGAACCCGTTTCTTTCTCACCTCTCCTGAGCTCACGCGGCTTGTAAAAGAAGCTAAGGATATGGCTGGATTTCAGGGATCCGATAAAACCAAACATCATGAACTGTCAAAAGTTGCTTCAGGAAGGCAAAGCAAAAATGTTTCAGCACTTTTGAAAACCCTTGAAAGAGTCGGGAATCCATTCAAATACTGCAGAGATGAATTGATAAACATTAGAACAATGTGTGTTATGCCTCAGAAGACGAAGGAAGATATGTGTAACATGTCAACCATAGGCCAAAAACAGTTTATTAAATTCACAACAGAGCGCATAATTACTGGTCAAGTAAACCTATGGGATCCCATAAAAAAATTAAATCTTAGCACCTGCAAACATTCAGTGAAGACAGTACAAATAAAAATGAAAGACACTGTTTTGGAACTGAAACAAGACAGGGACCTATTTGCGAGATTGCTCATAGTGGCCAGATCCCGTCCTCGGGTGGATGTGTGCGATACCATCAGTAATTATGAACTTTCTGTTGTACCACGTTCAATGTTTGCTCCTGATGGAACAATGTTGCACTGCTCTCAGAAGAGTAAGCTAATGGAACTACTCGAGTCATTACTAGACAACTTCCAGCATGAAGATAGCCACTCAGACATGGTCGAAGCAATGCAACCCAACTTAAGTGGCAGTGTTGCTATTATTGATGCCATGGCCGAGGTACAGGCGCTAGACAAACCACCTCACATTAAGACTTGTTCAGACTTGGCAGACCACTTTATAAACCGCATTACTAATAAATATCGTTCATACAAATGCATCCACTTGATATTTGACTCATACATAGAAGATTCCTTAAAGCAGTTCACTAGGGAAAGGCGCCGTGTTAATGTTGAGCCAACTCATTACCGAATTCAATCTGAAACTACTATTTATACAATTTCAAAACAGAAGTTCCTTTCCCATGAAAAGACAAAGAACGAATTGTCCAACCTTTTAGCTGAGCAGTTTCTAAAATATGCAGCACGCACAGGTCGGGATGTGGTAGTTGCTTGGCGTCAGATTGCTAAGGGCACAAATGAATGTGCATCTTTTCTGAGCAGTTCTCATGAAGAGGCAGATGCAAAGATCATTTTGCATGCCATAGAATCAAAAAAGGCTGGAGCAACACATTTAGACATCATCTCTCCTGACACTGATGTTCTTGTTCTTGCTTTGAGCAAGTATCCATCACTCCCACAAAACACAAATTTCATCACTGGAAGTAGAGACAGGAACAGAACTATACCACTTCAGCCACTGCACAGTAAATTGGGAAATCTAAAAGCTGAAGCACTTGTGGGTTTACACTCAATATCAGGAGCTGATATCACTGGCTCGTTTCACAAAAAAGGGAAATTAAGTTTCTGGAAGCCCTTCATGACTGCAGACAATAATGTTCTGCATGCACTGGCAAACCTTGGTAAAACTGAAGTAGTGTCTGATGATGTAATGCTGGAAATTGAGAGGTTCCTATGCAAAGTGTATGTTCCCAATACAACTATTACTACAATTGGAGAATTGAGATGGTGGCTTTTTACACAAAAGCAAGTGGTGGGTGAAAATCTCCCTCCAACGAGGTCTTCACTTAGATTGGCTATATTGAGGGCACATTTGCAGGCAATGGAATGGCATCAGTGCGACAAACGACATCCAAGTTCAGCAAATCCCACAGAGTTTGGCTGGAAATATGAAGATGGACACTTAGTCCCTGTTACTTGCAACAATATTCCAGCCCCTCAAGCAATACTTGAGCTTGTTAAGTGCAACTGTGTCAAAACAAAATGTCAAACTGTTCGCTGTAAGTGTTCAAAAAGTAACCTCCCCTGCACAGAAATGTGTAATTGTGGTGGAGATGCTGACTTGTGTAGAAACAATTTGAACAGTGAAACATTCACATTCGAAAGTGACGATGAAGATGAAAATGGTGTTCATTTCATGTGAAATCAAAATGATTAAAAATATTCATGACAGCTGTATTATTATGTCTACATAATGCAATTATTATGTACCTAATTATAACTCTATTTATGAGACAATGCGACATGAGATGCTATTTGAGCAATAATTTCAGTTTTTTAAATATTTTTTTTATGTTATGCATAAGAACGCCAAAAATGAGTACATGGTTTGTTTAAAAGTTTAATTTCGCACCAAGAAATATAAGAATAAAAAAATTTCATTGGTTTGATAAGACTATTCATATTTGTGTTTTCTTTTTTTGTTAACAACATGTTCTCCTTAACACAATAACAAAATAATACAGATATATTCACTTGTAGTGTAAATATTATGCATACATTGAAAACAAACTACATGAGTATTAAACAAATCATCAAATAAAATAAATAAAGTTTAATAAGGAGCATTTGTCAATTACAAAAATACACTTTCCCAGATTAATTCGCTTACTATGTTGCTATACTGAAGAACAGAATCTTGTGTAATATATCAAATTAAAGCTTAACAAATTATCTTTAACTTTCATAAAACACTAATTATCGTTTACTGCTTTTTTGTTTCACAGTAACAAAATATTTAAAATAAAAATTCTTAAATATTTAGTTTTTCCTAATTGTTTTGAAAATGGTTAGACCTATGAAAAATGTAGTAGGCAACTAATTTAATCACCGTTAAAATATCTGTCTAATAAAAAAAACAAAATGAAAATCGGATGAAGGAAAGCAGAGATACAGCTTGTTTTATGAATGCGATTGGCGGCCATTTTGAAATGGCTGCCAATTTATAATGACGTCACTGTGAAAGTGGCACCAAGGCATTTCGGTATCCTGGGACATATAGGAACACAATAAAATTTGTCTCTTGCTTTCTTCACGAAGGAGCATACGAAATACCCTAACGGCCCCTACTATTGACCAAAGTTTACCGATCGCTGATGACAAAATTCCATATTACAAGGATTTGTGTATTTTATAGTTATAGAGTATTTTAAATAACTATAACCTAACCTAAACAACATGTCATTTTAGTTACGATGATTTAACGTTACATAACCTCCCGGAAAAAAATAACGAGCTACACTGACCGGACCTAACCTAACATAACACTTTACTTCGGTAAACTTAAGCACTGTTCGGGTTGTGGTTGTGGTTTTCATCCCTGTGAACTTAGGCTATCCAATCATCGTGGGAGACGAGTGTGGTGTGTATTCAGCATAGGGGCGTGCTCATGAGCCCAAACATATGAGCCAACAAGCACTGTTTCTTGACTCCCTAATCACGACATTTCTAGACGTGATTTTTCTCCAGTGGTCCTCACACCCGCCTCCACACCAGAGACACAATGAACCACCATATATTTACACATGGAGACGTCCACCACATTTCCACACGACTCGGATAGGGAGCCATGTAAAACTCTTGTCATTAAATGTAGTATTTCTAATTTTAATCACGTTCTTCGTAAAATAAAATAAAAAATAGTGAGCGAGTCCTTCAGTACTCACCAGTGATGTGTAAATATCTAACCTCGAAAACGAGAAAATTCATGTCTTTTCAAGTTGCGAATAAATTTAATAATACAAAACCCGGACAGAAATTAAACGTAGAATTCTTTGAAATAATGCCGAGCGAGATAAATATACGCAAATGGTGTTTTCAACTACATTTCTTGGCACTAATCACACGTAGTTTCCGCACCTACCGCTAGAATTCGCTGCTGGAGCAGCTACGTCGACTATCGAATCATTCGATTTGCACAGCGAAAGATAATTATCAGCGTTGGGCTGTTTCCTAAAATATACCGATTACGATTCTATTTTCGATTCCTAAACTAAAGGTTCGATTCTTCGAATCGATTTCGATTCCTTAAATTGTTTTAATGATGAAGTTTAACAGAATACTGTACTCAGAAAAAAAGGTGGTGTGTTTTCAAAAATGTAATTGCATTAAATTTTTTTCTGTGCACAAAGTTACCTTAGTTTTATCAGGTGCACTAACAAACTTACGTTTGAGAGATTCCGTTGGCCCACCTGTAGACACTGATGATGATATGGGATTCGGCTTCTCTTCAACAGTTTTCGTATTGAAATCTTGCAATTCCTTGCTGTGAAATGTTCTGACATTTTAGTGCAAATTTGAAGTAGATTTACTTGACCCTCCTCTCGAAATAAATTTCCCACAAAAATTATACATAGCTTTAACATCTTCACTATCATTTACACTAAAAAATTTCAAAATATAACTTGCTTTTTCCGTGATAGTCATGCAAAATTAGTAACGTGTGTGTTATTTTGCAAGTCTAAACTAAGTTACAAAGAAAAAAACAATTTTAGGTGATTAAAGTTACAAATACTGTTAGGTTTTTCCATCATCACTTTTAAGTTAGTCAAAACCTTGTACAGTTAGGTTAAGAACAACTTATATTTTAAAACTGAACTAAACACTGATCCCAAATTACGTATGTTTAAAATTATGAATACACCTACACTCATTAGAACCTCATATTTACACATTTCAAAGGACCGGGGAAAAAAATGTGGAAAAACAAAGTAGTGCAAGATTTTTTGACGTGACAACGTCTAATAAATCGATAAACGCCGGCTGCACGCACGAAAAAGTGTCCCGTAACGCACATTGTCCCACTACGATGTGTCCCGTTACGCTCATTCGACGCTTGCGCCGCATCTATCTCTCTTCCACTCGATTGGAACAACAAAAGAATTGACTTTTCAGTCATGTTTTCGTCGTTTAAATTATTAATATTATGTAATTTAACGATCGTCCATCGATTTTCAGCACAATCGGTACGGTTATTTAAAAGTAATGTTGAATTTTCAAATACGTTTTTGTACGAACAATGGTGTTTTACAGTTACACATAATTATTCATATTACAGCCGGGAACTTTTTCACAAGTTTTAAAAAATATTGTAACACATTATAAATAAGTTTGGTGTATTTGGGATGCGTATTTGTTATAAAATCGTATTATAAAAACGAAATAATAATATTCCCCTACGGTGCTTCCATCTACGGTGACGGACGCGAACCGAACTAATCTCGCTATCTATCCGCTTCCGCGGCAACCAGGCACTCGTTAATACATATTTTCCTTTGTTTATCGCGAGGGGCGTTATTATTAATGCATTATAAATAAAAATTTCGTGCCCGGGGCCATAATTGCATATCATTTTGAGCACTGGAAGACATAAAAACGTAAAATATTCTCGACGAATTTTAATCTCGGCCCCAGCGCACCACGAGCGTCTGGGTTGGAGATTAAAGCCGAAATTATTTCTTAAACTTACTAATACATTAACTGCAAGGGCATTTTTATTAAATTCTACGTTTAATTTCACGACGAACAAACTTCGTTAAATGTGTAATTGCGAAAAAGCGTAAAACATTCTCGACGATCTTGAAGTTAAATAGCAAACATGTATAAAAGTTATAGTTAAAATAATCTGTTCGTTAAAGTAATAAACATATTTGAATTAACGAGTGCAAATAAAAGTAAATTTATCAATTAAATTGTAGATTTCTTTTCACTCCTTCTTTTTATCCGTACAAAATAGTGATAATTCAATAAAAATGATTCAATTTTATTCATAAATGTATGCAATCATTTCATCAATGTTTTGTTATGACGTTGTCACGTTAAACTATCGTCCGTAAACCGACTTTACAGACAACCCAATTTTTTTTATTATCATCATCTCAAAAGGATGGAAACAATAGGAAGAAAATATACACCAGACTAAATAACATTTCAGAGATACTTACGTTTTTATATATTAAGTATAATTTATTTATCTCACATAGTAAAAACAATAAATGCATCGAATCGTCAAAAGTTTAAAATCAAATTGAGGTTTTTGCGTAAGAGACGTGCACGTTTAAGCATCTCAAAATGTCCATTTTTTACGGTGAGATTTTCTTACACACATATATATTTTTTTTAACTCTGCTTATATTTTCGTGTTAATATTTAATTCATTTCAGATTTTTACCGGAAATAAATCTATAAAACAATCCACTACTTCAAAACAATTGTTTACGTTCAGCAATGGAACAAGTCACGTTTCTGTTGCATGTTGCAATGTTTGGAAACTCAGTACTACCAACGGCCGATCCAAAATATTTCTAATGTAGTAAAATGAGCGTCGCAAACATGGCAACGTTATATTTACATGAATTTGCTACATTGCTTTACAACGTACTTCGTGCATAATACGTTAAAGTTTAAAGGGGAACGATATAAAAATAAACTGAATTTTTGCATTCATAATCGAAGATTCCTTCGTGGCCGTGTTGTTATGGTGGAATGTGGCACAAAGAACAATTGTTTTTTACTATCTACAATGGTAAACAAAGCTGCCGTGACCTCAGAAAAATCAATAATCAATCGCTTTTTATATTGTGTTTAAATAAACTTCACGAAAACTTCTCGTATTACATCATCAATATATCTTACTATGTTGGGTATAAAATGTATCTTTCAAGCTTACAAAAACAATGAAAAGATCGGCCACGGTCGATTCCAAAACCATTGTATTCTGAACCCTTCGATCCTAATGGAATCGATGGAACCGACCGATTCCGGAATCGGAATCGACTAATCACTTGTAACTACCTATATAATGAAACGGCTCCGATAAAAACGAAGTCTTGAAAAAGTACTAAACAATGGCTTTGAAACTGATTTTTGACAAATAATGTTATTAAAATACTGCCTATCTTGTTAAAATTCACTAAACAGTAATAATATGATATATTTCTTTGTCTCTATGAACTTGGTTCGTGCCATCCGCGACAGATGGCAGCACCATGTTATACTTTTCCACTACATTCAACTTCCGTTTCATTTATGAAATTTCTCCTACCAAATGCCGTATACCGAAAGATAATATTTTTACACATAAAAAAATGAAATTTAGGTTGCGAACACTGGCGCATTACTTTAGCTATAAAATCTCTATTTTAAAAAATATACAAAGCATCAAAAAATTGATGCGACAAATTTGTTCAATAATTTGATACCCTATAAAACAATTTATAACTATTAAATCATTTAGGGTTTCATAAATGTTAAGCCTGTCATTAAAATATTTTTAAAACTCAACTCTGTCCACCCTGCGACCGCCATGGCATGTTTTTGACAGTTTTGCCCGCAAAAAAAAAAACAAAAAAAAAACTCAATGTTGGACCCACAAATCTTCTACTGCGCAGCTAGCAGGCGCGCTCTACCTCTTCGTTAGTCTGTGGTTGAGACATGTGCGCAGGCCGCAGTGTAGGCGGTGCGCGCAGATGGTCGGCGTGACAGGTTTTAGTGTTGCCAACTTCTGTGGAAATTCCCAGCTGAAAACTGTGCTCCCGCTACAACAGATTTCGACGAAATTTTGTACAAAGGGTTTTTAACCTTCTAGATTTTAATTTTGCGTACTTGGTAAGATATGGTCTGCTTGATTAACTACTCAATATATTGCAAAATAAACATCTCATCAAATAAGTTATCAAACAAAAAGGTTTCTACCTTTGACTTTCTATAATCCTTTATTATCAGCCTAGGTCTTAGTATACTAAGACTAACCCTTTCTGTTTTTTTCTATTTTAATAATTTTGATAGGTGTATTGTCATTTTTTAAGTGTGGGTTAAATAGAAGTGAATATTGATGTACAAAGGATCACTAACACCAGTATTGTACTTATGACGAAACTACATTTTATATACACTATCTCCAAGACTATTGATTACATCATCAACAATAATCGAGTCTAATTTTTAGCCACATGTAGTCAATGTGTGTAGTCAAATGCTTGTAAGTGTATAGTGTAACCACGTGTGTACCCAGATTACCATCTGTAGTCAAGAGGCTATCCGAATGTCTAAATATAGTCAAATGTTGCTTGTCTAGGCTAACTGGCCATGTGCGGCCGAGTGATAGTGACCTAATAGCCGCGTGATGACATGTAATCGTCAATGTGTGCGGACATGAGTGTGGTGAACATTGGAACGAAGATGAGTGCGGTGGTAAATGCCGAGATGTGCGTTGTAGTTGAATGATTGTGTGTAGCCAAGAAGGCAACTCAAATGTGTGAATCTAGGACAATTTGGTTACATAAAGGCTGGGGTGGGATATGATGGTGGTCTAATGTATGCTTGCAGCTATAATGATAGCTGAATGTATGTTGAGTATAACGGATCTACTAGGTATTTAGTTCGGAAACGCTGTGTCTATGTACTTGTAATGGATTTGTATAGCAAGCAAAAAATGTATAACGGTTTTTGGCTTGGAATGGTTTCTTGGTTGAAAGACCTATTCTTGTATGTTTTAATAGGTCCTTTAATAAACCTACTTATTACAGACAATGACTATTAGAGGCATAATGCATTACGGTATGGACCTGAACGCTTTATGGTTTCGATACTATTTACATATATAGTATGCGTAAAGTGGACTTATTACTTCCCTATAATACCTATGTGCCTAGCAGTGCATTGGAAGGCTCTCGTTGAATCGAGTGAGAAAATAAATTAATTTCTTTGGATCGTTGTATAGAAGTTTGATAGTATAGGGAGGACGACCGGTGACATCGTAATAGGATTTTTTTTACAAGGGAGCTCATTTAGACTTAATGCAAGGACTTTAATATTAGTTAAAGTTCATTTTTTGTGTATAATAACATTATGGATTATATATATTTATTATCTTGTGTATAAATTGTAATCGCAGAGATTTAAACCTATAACTTAATTCGATCGTTGATGGCTTTAATCAGGCGCGCAAATATGTGGGATTCGCAAGGAGGAAGGGGGGGGGGGAGACAGACGCGAAATCTGCGGCCCATGGAATTTTCGAGTGGTGTTAACGGACTGCACAGATCCACCCCCCCCCCCCCACCCCCTTTTCCCCGCACAGGGAACAGTGCCCATGGCTTTAATGCAATATTTAAAACTCGAATACTACAAACATCTACAAAAAATTTTTATCATCTAATTCTGGACCAAATCTCAATATGTATATTAATTTTAATGGGGCTTGAACTTATAACATTTTTAAGAGCAAAAAACCCTTACTTTATGAATACAAGTTTTAGAGATGATTGGCAACGAATGATTCGGTGCCTGTAATTGCAATAGAGGGTCATGGTTTCAAATACGTATATCTTCAACATGTCCCTTAACTCAATTATAATTCAAGAACAGTTCATAGACTAACAAATTGCGGTTGTAACTCAAAAAACCAAAAATAAAAAAAAAGTGTTGTAGTTTTAGAGTTTTAGACATTTTTTCCAAAAGTTTTTAATTCCCCAATTGCACCCAAATTATTAGATCCTGTGTCTACAAATTGTATGTTACAAAATAATGAATGACCCTATTGTCGATCGAAATTTAAAAAAAAATTAATAATCAAATATGCTATACCTATGAGGGGAAAAATTTCCTTCGCTATACTTATGCGCCAAAAATTCTTAATCGGGTATTTTGAGTATTTATACTATAAAAAAATTGTTATGCTAACTTAGCAAGTTATTTGCTTGAATGAGAAATTATTTCAAATTACTTTCTAAGTTGGTATAGTTATTTTTTTTACAGTACAAATAGTCAAAGTTACCCGATTAACGATTTTTGCCGCATAAATCGTGCAAAGGATTTTTTTTTTTTCTCGAAAGGTATGGCATGCTTGATTTCATTTTTAACTGTTATCAATAGTATGGTTATTCACGATTGTGTAACAAACATTTGAAGTTACAGCATATAATAATTTGGGCGCAGTTGGGTATTTTAAAATTTTTAAAAAGGCCAAAACTCAAAAACTTCGACACCTTTTAATCTTTTTAAAAATTCAGAACCGTAATTAATTGGCCTATCAACTTTTTCCAGCTTAACGTTGGGTTATGGGACATCCACATAAGTAACTTATTTAGAAATTTAAAAATAAACTCCATTTAAGGTTTAAAATAAAGCTATTTTTGCGATACTAGTGGCCAATACCGACAAGGTACAAAATGTGGCTGCTGGCGGCAGTAGTGAGCCCTGCAGGCGACACTAGCGCGGCCTGGCACACAGGCTGTGAGATAACGCAGAGAACTGGTACGAAGTCGAAGTCGTGGTCGACACCGAGGTCTCCATGCAGCGGAAACACCCGAGCATGGCCGAGGGTCAACGTAACACAAGTCATCAAACCACTGTCTTATAAAATATGAGTTGTGTCACTACCTACCATATTGCACTACTTATATTTATATTTTCTAAAATCGTTAGGATTAACTACTTCTATAGGGATCCACACACGTTACGCCAATTATCAGAGGAAAAAAAAAAACTGTGCAGGCAAAGTCTTCGGGATTATCGGAAGCGGCCTGAATATATCCTTCTCCACACACGTCACGGAAATCCTGTGCGGAATAACTGTGCTTGAATGGCACAGAACGTGTTCAGAGGTGACAATGGTATTATACGAATTGTTGGCTGTTTTTGTGTGTTAAGTTGCGAGACATGTAATTAAAAAACCTATATTGTAGAAGTAACTAAGTTACTTACTTTAATAGACCGAAGTAGGTACCACAATTTCGGTTTGTAAACTTCATCACTTCAAGCTCCAGACTTCATTGTTTCTTAATTTTTGTTTTCTGTCTCCTTCATGAACCCACTCAATTTATTTTTACTATAATGTATCTTGTGGCATTTGGTTCAAAGTTTTTGTTTTAATATTTTTTTCTAAATGCCCATAGGCATTTTTTTCCTTCGATCATGGTACTCGTCACTTTTCACCAGCCAAAGACATGGTTGTAATAAACTTCCATTACCTCGCGTGACGTAATAACTGCAGCATCAACTGAACTGGGATGGCGACGCGAGGCCACACTCGCGCAGTCCAGCAGTGCGCATGCTTAACTGATAGTTAACGTTCGTCTCCGGCGGCCAGAGGTGCCTTGGCGTGACTCCAGCTCACGGCTGCCTGCCTTCCGCAAGTATCCATATTATCAATAGGCTGCATCAAGACTCCCGCCTACTTGTCGTAGCCTACGAGCGCTGCCGACTACTAGGCGGCACGACTACTGCTGAATGCTGGGAAATAGCGTTATTCTGTTTTACTACGCCCACGAGCCGAAGCTGTCAAGATGGAGGGCTTGCCTGTGTGGCAGCATGCATCCGCATACGTTCGTGTTTGTGGACATCGGGAAACGTACAAAAAATATTGGCATGTCAAAAGAAAATTTTGTTATAATGAAACAATCCTGTAATAGATTTGGTAAACTTAAATAAGTGTAACATGAAATAATCACAACTTTAAGAATTCTTGATCACTCTAGCGTTTTTACATTTATGAGGTATCGTCTCAAAAATGTTGTTTGTGTGTCTGTAGCACAACGGTTAAGTGTATGGCGTCAATGAACGAATAGCGTAGTCTTGCGTAAGACGTGGATCGAATATTATCATTGCATTTTATTTTTTAATAGCTGAATCACATGGCGTTGTCCGGGCTAAATCACCCTTGGGAGCTGATTTTCGGAAAATCTCGTTCTCAGTTGATGGCTATGTACTATAAGAAACTTCACTGCATAGTTTCAAGTTTGTAGGAAATATACTTGAAAAACGGGAAATTTTTATCTTTATCACCCTGCAAATTTTGAACTTTGTTGAAATACGTTAAATTTTGATTTTACGCCTCCGCAACCATCCATATTAGCTGATTTTCGAAAAAAACATGTTCTCATTTTATGGCTATGTAATATAAGGAACACTAATGCTGAATTTTAAGTCTTTATGATATATATTTGAAAATCGGTAAATTTGATCTTTAATGCCCTCAGAAACCCACCTTGGAGGTTGCTGTCAGGAAAACCCAGTGCTCAGTTAATGTGTACGTAATATAAAGAACATCCCTGTTGAATTTCAAGTCTGTAGGAGATATGCTCCCCCGCAACCCGCCTTGATAGCTGATTAAGATCTCTAAGTGAGTAAAGAATTAAAATGTAAAGAAAGTCGCCAGGAGACGCAGAAGGCATCAACAATGCAATATTTTCTCTAAATTTCATGCTTCTAGACCAACTGGTTTAAGCTTTGCGTTGTCTGTCAGTCAGTGTTAAGAATTATATTAAGATGTACTTCATTATTGCAATATGTACTATGTGCCTCATGGAAAAATTATTATCACTTGCAATTATTTCTCTAATTGCTTTTATAACTTTTAATGCGTATTTGTGCCAGTTTGTTCGGTTATTTCACACTAATTATGACTACGGAATTTTTTTAAATTTCAACATAAAATTAACAGCAAAACTCAGTAATTTAAAATAAATATAAATGTTTATTGAGCTAGTAACTGAAAGACATTTATAAAGAAGCGAATGTCCATATTTTATTGATGTTTTAACGAACAATTGACAGGAGCGGGAAAAACGTTAAGTAAAAATGCGAGGTGTTTTCCTTTCACTTAGAATTTTAGTTCATGATGGGGATTTCACTTATCTTACTCTGATTGTTGCTTGTTTATACCCAAAAATAATAATGGTTTATTAAAAATGATTGAATCGTTGGCAATTTGAATTTATAAGATGAACACATTTATTACTGTGGACGTGGACTATCTCTATGAATTAAATGCATGTCATTTTACGATTAAGTATGTATCACAAGTATCCTACGTTAAATAAAACGCGAATTCTTTTATATACATCTTAAAATATTATTATATGACTACATTCCTAAATTATCCCACCAAGAAAACCTTCATCTCATTTAGTCGAGAGTTGGACAGAATTTTTTTCAATCCACAGAACTTTTGGTACGTGAAGTGTAGAAGAAAAATATAAAAGATCAATTCCGATGTTTAAATTATTTGAGAATAAATTGCTTACTTTTTTTTGTTTTCAGTATTTGGTAAAATTTACAGCAAAATGTTTATTTCTATCCAGCTGCTATACAACACCAAGGAAAATAAACTAAATTTATAAAAATACTAGCTGAAGTAACCGGCGTAGCCCAGGCTAAAAACAGGGTGAAGGGGATGTTTGTAGAAATCGGATGGAGACAGTAATTGTCTTGTTAATTTGAACGTAAAGTGTACAAAATTTCATCAAGGGTTGCCCAAATTCTTATTTAGAGGTAGAAAAAGGTAATGTAGATTGAAAAAACCAGGGCGGGGGGGGGGGGGGGAGGTGCAGTTGCGTAGTCAGGATTTGTGTATGGGGGGTGTTAAGAAGCATACGCCCCCCCCCCCCCCCGTATTAAAGCGGGGGGTCCGGGGGTCCTCCCCCGGGAAAATTTGGATTTTAAGGTGTAAAATAATGCTATTTTAGCAGTTTTCGGTACTTAAACTTAATTATTGTAATGGTAAAAATTTTATTAATTTTAATATGAAATTTGTTTGAGTGATCAATAAGCAAATAATTAAAGATTTGGAGCTAAGGGGGGGGGGGGGGGTGAACCCCTAACCCCCCCCCCCCCTGGCTACGCCCCTGGGGAGGTGTAAGGCAAGGAAACTAGTGATTCAAAATCTCACGTATTCAATTACCTTTTTGTTAAAATCAGATGTAGATGGTAATGATCTTCTCATTTTTAACGTCAAGTGTGCTAACTTTCATCTAGGACGGCCAAAATATTGCGTAAATGGGCATGATAGGGTAATGGGGGTAATTATTTCTAAACTTCATGTAAGAAGCAGGAAAAAAAAAGGTAGGTTTAACAGTAATTTTAGTTTTACTTTCCATATCAAGTGTGAAAAATTTCATCAAAGAGTGAAAAATTCTTTTTAAATGGGTGGTAAAAGGAACTGGGGCAGTTTTTATAAATATCATGTATTAAATTACTTTTTTTTTTCATGAAAATATATGTAAACCGTGACTTTCCACCTCTTTTGAATGTCAAGTGTGCAAGATGTTATCAAGTTGTACCAGTACTATGCTTTAAGTGGTGGGAAACATAGACGAGGTGGTTTTTCGAAACCTCGTATAGATAATTTAATGAGGGTAAATTATAATGAAAGTAAATAGATCATTTTTTCTTAACTTGCAAGTCGAGTTTGCAAAATTTCATTAATAAGTACCATAATACTGCTTCAGATGTAGTAAGGGGAATTAGAGGTGGTTTTTCGGGATCTTAAGTAGACAGGGGGATGGGAGATTTTTTTTTTTAAATCGGCCATAGAGATTTATATTCCTCTTAATTTTTACGCCAAGTGTGCAAAATTTTTTTTATAAATACCAATATGTTTTAAGGGATGGGAAAGAGGGACGGGGTGGTTTCTGAAACCTCATGTGAACAGTAAGATGAGGGTGGCTACTTTGAAATAAGATAAAAGCAGTATTTGCTCTTGTTTTTAACATTAATTGTGCTTAATTTTATTTATATTCATCAACTTTATGCTTAAAGAGATAAAAGGGGTGGATAGGCTGGTTTTTCAAAATCTCGTGTAGGCAATGACCTTACACTTTTTCCTAAATTATATATTGAACAGTAATTTTCTTCTTATTTTACATGTCCTGTGTGCAAATTTTCATCACGAAGTATCAGATTTATGCCTTAAAGGGTGGGGAAAGGAGGAGGGGTAGGTTTTTCGAATGTCAATAGTGCAAAGTTTCATCGCAATCGGGACAAACAAACAAACAAGCTAACTAACATTAATTATTATATACATACATAGATTATACAATATGTTTTCTTGCTTTGGCTTTGGTTGCATACTATTTGGTTGTGGAAGTAAAATAATTATTGCTATGTCAAAAGTGAGGTTTTACGTAAAACATGTGTCAACGTGGTGAAAAATCAATGAATGAAATGTCGTAGTGGACAGTTCAGCAGCGATTCCTTCATTGATTTAAGAAACTTTAAGCTCTAACTAAACCTTACGAAATGAAATGTTTTGAATTTTAAACTTATTAGATTTCTTATTTCACAAATTCTTCCTATCCAAAAATTAATTACTCAAATTAAAACTAGTTTAATAAAAGGAAATAACAACATATTTCACTAGCACAGTTCAAAGAATATTATTTGCATTTAAATAAATTTTGTGATTGTTATCGACTGCAGAGACACTTTAGGTTGCCTTACACGATACATCTTCGGTGATGCCCATGGATATAAAAGTGGGCATTACAGTTTGTATAGCAGTACAGAAGAATGAATTAATTATTCACACACACGATACCTAAAGTGCGAACAGAAAAACAGTCACCTTAGTTGCGGACCAAATCAGCTGCATATAAGAGTACTAAAAAACATATTGCTTTAATTAAACCAAATATTAAAAAACCCCGAATATTTTAGAAGTGGAATCTAAAATGATGTAACTTTAGGAATGGATTTTTGTTATTTTATATTCTATAATTCACTTGCAAGAATTACAACAAAGTTTTCTTAATACATAATTTTGATTTAAAGAAATTGAATTTTTTTGTTAAGCTATTTTGAAAATATAAGATATAAGGGAATTTGGGGGGGGGGGGGGGGGTGATTTAATGAATGTTTTTTTATGATATAACCACAAAACTAAAAGCAATCTGTCACGTCATATAGATAATTCGTAGAAATAATTGTGTTCATGTAACGTTACGAGTTCAAAATGCTACCAAGTTTACTTTATTAAATTTTGATTAATTATTTACATCTTTAACTAATTTGAAAAATTGTGAAAACGTTTGCTACCATACAAGACAAAGTAACAAGCACATTTTGACATAATAGTAATACCCGTCATTATTAAATTCTCAGTGAAATAAATCCATGTAACAGGAGAGCAGTTTCTATAAACAATTCGTTTATTCATTAATAATGCATGGATACTTATTTACTTAGAAACGTTGGAGTATTCGATTTTAAATTTAAACTAACATATTTCTGCTTGAAGTGCAATTTATGTATTGCAATAATCATTCATATAAAAAATTTAATGTTTTTTTTTCCAGTGACGAATTTCAACAAAATCTAAAAAATAACAGTATCGCAATTGAATACGCATGCTCCGTCATGGTGCTATAGTAGCACGATGTAAAAACAGTATTAGGTTGTGTTTAATCCGTATAATGACGCCAGATTTATAATGTACTTTTTAATTTGTGATTACTCCTTGTTATGACTACTTACGTTTACAAAATGTATTCCAGAATAGTTTTGCTACTATAAATTTTCATTCGGCACACCAATACGTATGGTGAAACCTCCAATGTTCTCGATTTGGAATATATATTTATATATATGTGTGTGTGTGTGTGTGTGTGTGTGTGTGTGTTTATGCTGCAACACGTGGGTCCTCCATGTTGACGACCTCGGTTCGTCGGTAGCGATGACAGGTTCTCCCGCCTGTGGACCATTGTGGTATTCTCAAACACTAACGACAAGCCACAGGCGGGAGTTCGACCGCACCTCGTCATTCACAACATATCGTCAATTTCCAAGCTCCTGTGCACGAGGCTACAGTCACTGGCCACATGAATGAACCGGTCAAACGGAACCATCCACATGCAATATCATTAATGGGCATAGCCTCGCGTCTGGGGAGCTCTTAATATGACAATCTGGTTGTAGCGAGTGCCAGTTGTTGGTATTTGATAATACCACGACTAGGGTACTCGAAACCGTAACCGATTTTCATAACCGGGAATTTTGGTACTATTATTCAACGGAACCGAGAATTTTTGGGTACGTTTGGTATTAGGTAGTAGTTATTTTATATATTAATAATGGTGCAGCAGTCAGTGATTGAAGTTTAGAAGTATTAATTGTTAATTTTGAATGATTAAACAAGTTTTAGTGACCAAAAGTAAAAAAAGATAAACATTTGTGATACAATTTTTTTATTGCAAAAAGTATCTACTAACGTGAAAAAAACAGTCACTTTATTCTCAGCCTTACTCTCAATCTTAAACAATGGGGAAAACAATTTAAAAAAAAAATACAACGTTACATGCAGAACACCTGCACAACAACCACAGGCATACAGCAGTCCGAACACAGACTGAGAAGCGCGGCAGACTCACCCCCCTCACCCCGTCCGCATCGACCGCCTCGCCAGGGGAGAGTATAAAATAGTAGAAACCTTATAGCGCAATAAAAAAAGAAATTGCACGCTGTCAATGTCGAATACCCAATGTACCGAAAGAACCGGGAATCAATTTTGAATCCCGGTTCTTTTACTACATCAAGAGTAGCGGGAATTCCCGGTTGTGAACCCCAACCACGACACGCACCGCAGGCGGGGAACCCGACAACCTTCGCCTGCCGCCTGCTCGCGGTGTGCATTTGAGTCTCGAGCCCCTGGGTAGTCCTCCACAACTGCGCAGTTGCGAATATCCCGAAGGTCTGGTCTGCGCAGTTTTTTTTCTTCTAGAGATTTCCGTAGCGGGCGTGGGAGCCATTGAAGATGAAGATTTGATACATTTGCGTAGCCGAGACCTCGAAACGGCACAGCATATGGACATATATATTACTCCTCAGTGGCGGACGAAGCTATGAAAAAAATTTGTGATACTTTGGTGAGATGGTGTGTTGTTTTTGGTAATGCATGGTGAACTTGTCACAACGCCTGGAATACAAGCTACGCAGAAAAAGACTCATGTTGAGATTGACCATGTTAAAGTTGTTGTTTTTGGTTGACTTAAGATTTTTGAACTCACAATTGCTAACTTTATATATTTATTTATATGTGTTACATTTTATCTTTCGGTATACGGCATTTTGTGAAAGTAATTTCGTGAATGGAACGAAAGTTGTATAGAGCGGAAGTGTGCACCAACAACAGTGCTGCCATCTGTGACGGATGGAGTGAACCAAAGTTCACAAAGACAAAACGGAAACTTTATAGTATTAACTGTTTAATGTATTTTAACAAGACGGGCAGAATTTTAATAAAATTATTTTCAAAAATCAGGTTCAAAGCCGGGGTTTTGTATTTTATAAAGGGTTTTTTTCTTCGCTTTTAATGGAGCCGTTTCATTAAATAGTTTAAAATCTCTGTCTGCAAATCGAATTATTCAATAGTCGACGTAACTACTCCGGCAAACGAATTCGAACGGCGGGTGCGGAAACTACGTGTGATTCGCGTCCGCCCACCACAGTTCAGAAATACAAAGAGGAAGGTTATGGTACCAACTGTTTAATGAATTTCAACAAGGTGGGCAGTATTTTAATAGAATTACTTGTTAAAAATAAGGTTCAAAGCCAGGGGACTTTTTTCAAGGTTTTTACTATTTTATCGGAGCAGCTTAAGGTAAGAACGCATGAGTTTGCTCGTTACCGACGTTCATATTACACATACATGGCGAGTACTTAAATACTCGCTCACCTGAAAGCATTCCTGCATCCGCCATCCGTCACCGTGACTCCTCGCGGCGTGCAGCCGGGGCGTGAGCGAGGCAAGGCGACCCGGTCTGGTGGGAGAACAGTCAAGTTGGTAACACGTGGCGTGGGCTGTGGTGGGCTGTGGTGGGAGGGCGCGTGGGTCGCGGGCCGCGTATCAATGGACTCCCTCGCAGCTCTGCCCGGCGCGGCAACACGGCCACCTTGCAGCCGGCTGCGGGCAGGGCTTGCGACCGCCAGCTCTTTCACTCGCGGCTGTCAGCTCATGTGCTCACGAGATTTGTTATTTTATTATAAAATTAAATTTTTTACTAAGATTTTAAATGTTTATAATTACATATTTTCAACATAGCGAAAGTGAAAACATAATTCAAAATTGCGGAATCCAAAATGTTGGAAAGTTCTATAATCCGAAACCTAAGATGGCGGTCAGAATCAAGCTTAAGGTCAAATGCCAAGGTCACAATCTCCCTAGATGGTGGTTGTGAAGCCACAATCCAAGATGACGGACTGGCACCACGCCCTGAATCCCGGGCCCGGACTGACATATATATGTGGTCTAATTAAAAGTATTTGACCAAAAGTAAATAATTATTAATATTCCATATTTTGTTCTAAAGTGTATTGGTTAAATAGCATAGGTATGGAAGTATAAGTATATGGTTTGGTTTTCGCTATCCAGTAAATATATTTTAAAAAATTGGTTAGACCGACTTTTAAAAGCGGAAGAAACATTTAGACGGGCGATTTTTGTTCGCGTAGAATCGGATCGGAAAAGTAACTCAATGACTTGATAATCGACAGCAGATGCTTCGAAGGTAGGCCAATCTTCGTACTACGCCTGGGAGGTAGTCCACAACTATTTCCCTGACTCTGTTACACCTCTCACGTTTCAATTCTTGCAGTGCCACGAGTATGCACTGGCTGTTTGAAACGTTAGTCGCGTGATTTATATAAAACAAATTATTGAAATCATTAACTTTGGTAAAAGAGAATACTGTGATTTGCAGCGCTACATATTACATGTGTTGTTCTAATCTGGAAAACCATAGTGCGATTTATGACACGAAAGTCTCAAGTACTCTGGTTTTTGTACAGTAAATGAAAGCTAGTGTTAATATGGCCGTCTGGCTAAATCCCTAGGAGACGTGCAGAGATCCATTTACAAACCGCTCAAAATTTACTAAACGTGTCGGATTTGAATAGCGTTTTAAGTGCAAGATTCGTTTCATGGTATAGTCCGTAACATGTCCTTTGTGTACAGTGACAGAGGCTAAAACGTTAAATTTCACGGAGGTTTTTAGTATGAAACATTCTACCTAGAGTATTGTAAATGGTGTAGGAAAGTGCGTTTAACTTTAATATTCCACTAACAAATCACAGGGTCACCGCTCAAGGCCCCGTAGAGGCGACTGCTCGCCAGTTCGGTGCCTGGCGCACTACTCAATAAATCCGAGTGTGGTCTGTTTACGAAAAGCTTTTAAGAGTTCGCTGAGGGCTGAAAAGTACTTATGATTTCGGATTAAGTTTTTAAACTGTATTTTTAGAAGAGTTCAAATGGCTAAAAGGCGTTTTTCCGGAGTAATTTTAATGGGTAAAACAATCGGTACAGATTCCTGAAAGCACTTAAGGGACTTGCATTACACATTTATATTTATTTATCCGCCATGTAATGTTACGGTCACCGCTCAAATGTCACAGTTTTCCTGTGACGACGAGAAGGCTGCGCGCCAGTTCAGAGCCTTGCGCTTAGAGTCGATACCGCATTATAAAAACCAGAGAGCGTCGCACTTATCATCCCACCTCACTAACACACACATACACCGACTAGACGGGCCCTTAAGGTAATGAATTAATATGCAAACTAGTAATTTCTGCAAAATTTATCAATCAGATTAAAACATGGAGTTCTTAGTTGCTAAGAAAATAAAATTCACAAACGACTTTTCAAAAGCACTTCTTTTCTGTGTAAATTATATCTGTGCACATTTAAAAACAATGGTTTGTTTTTTTATGTGTAACATCTTAGCTCTCAGTAAACGGCATTTGGTAGGAGTAATTTCGTGAATGGAACGGAAGTCGCGTGGAACGGAAATGTGTAACCACGATGCTGCCATCTGTGGCGGATAGCGCAAACCAAATATCACAAAGCCAAAGGGAAACGTCACAGTATTAGCTGTTAAGTGAATTTTAAAATTTGGGCAGTATTTTAGTACAATTTCTTGTAAAAAAATAAGGTTCAAAGCCGGAGTTTAATATTTTTTCAAGTATTTTTTTTTTGCTTTTATCGGAGCCGTTTCGTTATATCGTTTTAAAATGATTCTATATTCGACGTAGCTGCTCCGGCAGCGAATTATAGCTGCGGGTGCGGAAATGCGTAAACATACATGTGAATCGCGTCCAGAAATGTATTCGAAAATAAAATTGGCGTTATTTATTACGCTATGTGTTATTTTAAAGAATTCTACGTTAAATTTCGTGTCCGAATTTCGTACTACAAGTGTATTTGCAACATGAATTCGCTCGATACCGAGGTTAGATGTTTCAGATCTCTGGCGAGTACTAAAGGACTAGCTCACATTATTGAAGTTACCTATACTTCTTTAGGCGTGTTATGAAAAAAATGATGAGTGAATTTTTACGATGGATGGAAAAAGGCTACATACAATTAAAAATTATATATGTACCTACTGTTAAATCTTATACATTAGTGATTGATACTGAATACTGGTCCATATAATTAAAAACATCTATTTATTGGGAAAATTAGTATTATACATTATGTTTATAAACTTTTTAACTGTATTTTCAAGTGTATATATGTATGTAAGTGAGGTTATGTTCACTTAATGTATAATTTATTTGCATCATAAATTATAAATTTACATTATGATTTAAAAAATAATTAAAATTAATAAATTATAGTAAACATTCAGCATATTTATTGATTTTTATAATTTATTAAAATTTATCTCTATTAGTTACTAAATTAAAAATTAATTTTAAACATGTGTAACTTATATTAATAATTAATACTGAGTATTTAATTAAAAATGCGAATTTTATTGAATTTATAATTTACCAACCGTATTTATATTATTACTCCAGTCCTTTTATCATTTTATTTCTATTAATTATTTGCATGCAAAAGTAAAGTTAATTTTTTTATTACGCCAAGTAAATATAACTTCTAACGCGCGTACATGAGTATTTTTTACATCTGGGTAACGTTGCGACGACAGCGTAATAATCAGGGAGGGAAACACGTGACCGCACAGTACAGGGATGCTGAGGCAGGACTGGGGCTCGGCCTGCAGCAAGGAAACGCTAAAATCATCTTTATTGTTCTCATTTTTAATTCTTGGACTTATAACATTATAAAAATATTTGCGAGTCCCTTGTCGAAATTTAAGTCTCTGTTTGGCTTAGAAACTTTGTTTTTGAGAGTTCCTTTTTTTTACAAAATTTTCAGGGGAGAATTTCCCCCTACCCCCAGCCCCCCTTTCCACTGTGGGGCATTCCATACTCCTAGATTCCTCGGTAAGCATCCCCTTTAAAATATTAAGTTCCAGCAAATTTGAATGGCCCAGGGTCACATAGAGTCTATTCCAGCGGAGAATTTGATGTCAAGAGCTACGTAGAGCCAATGAACATGTGTTTCACATATGTCACATGTGGCTTATTCGGAAGTTGAAACAATTTCGTCGAAGGAAGCAAGTCTCATTGCGAGCAGCGTACTGCTTGTAAAACCATGTTGCGTCACACAATGTCCAAAAAACTACAGACCTAAGTCATCACGCTTGGGAAGATGTTTCCTTTCAAAGAAAGACTGTTGTGAAAATAAAACTTGCGATTAGTTGCTCGTAAACAATGGTAGTAATGGTACTTGTTATGATCCAGTAATAGAGCATCTTTTGCACGAGGCCCAGGAAGCAAGTCTGGAGGAGGGGGAGGGGGAGGGGGAGGGGGAGGGGGTGTTTACCTGTACCCTCCTCCCTGCACTCGAGGAACAGAAACATGGAGTCGGGAGCTGTCAGTAGGCAGCGTGATGTGACGTAGTTGGAGGCGCTTGTTTACTTCGCCATCGTCACAGTGCAGTGCTGCCAACTGTCTGGCACACCCATCAGTAATCACATTCATTCATAAAACATAACACATGCAAAACAAATACAAAATAACACTCTCTACGATACAGTGACTCGCTAACTAATTTATTTTTTAAAAAACTTTAAAAAGTATACAGTTTTTCAAACCATTTAATATTAAAATGCTAAAATAAGTTTCAGGATTTCTATTTATGTTAATTACTTTACAAAAGGTTTACCTTCCTATTACAGGAGCCAGAATTGTTGTACGAAACTTTGATACACAAAACATTTTAGGCGTGACATTAATTTTCTCTGTTTCCGCAACAAATAAATAATCCTCCGTAATTTCGTTAATGGGTGACAAAATCCAGTAATATCAGGTAAACCTTCGCTGCACTAACATTGAGAAATGGTGCTAGACGACATCTGATGATGGTTAGTAGGTAGGAATTAGAATCTCCGTCGTTAAACACCGCCGTTACCATAAAACACAGTTATTTAAAACTGTTTCAACAGTGCAAACACTACACTTCAGCCAACGTTTTTGGCGTCTAACCAACATGGCGCACACCATAATCTGGAGGGAAAAAAATATGGGTAGGCTGTATTTTGGACTATAGTCGCCAGGGGTTTGTTTTATAAATTTCCATCGCACTGAAAGGGAATCATATTTGAATTACATTTGAATTGATAGTTTGGCGGCTGACAAACAAAGTCAGCCTCGTTAGGGGGCTCGTTTTGCTCCACTGGCTCATATCTCTCGTGTTTTTTTTTTGCCTCATTCGATACCTACATTTCTCTGCAATTAAATTGCTTCTTATCGGGTGATTTCGCTTATTTTCTTTCTTTTCTCAAACAAAACCTTTTTTTCGCTTTGGCATTTTGCGATTAATGGCTACAAAACCAAATTTAGTAATTTTATAGTTATTCCACTTAGCACCACTCAGTGCTCACTCAATAGCAACTTAAAGTTTATAACAAACAAATCGGTCTATTACTTTCGGAGTTACAGCTCTCGCTGACTTCAATACGACGCTCATTACGTCATCACTGCAAATGTTAACAGGGTGAGCTATACGCAACGACCACGAGCAAACTGCTCTACTAAGATGTATTTACTTAAACTCTGAAGCTTTCATATTTTACGAATTTTAAGCGGTGTCGAATCCTCAGTCGAAGTGACACTAACCTGAGATTAAAGACATTCATATGCCTGTCGGAAATTCACGTGAAAAGGGCTTCACCCGGTACCATGTAATCACGCAGACGTGGGCGTCCCTGTAAACCGAGCAGAACCGCGGCTCATTGGGAGACAATACCGCATCCGGCCAACCGCACAATGGGGAGGAGCGAGGCGTGACAGCTGGCCGGGGAGACGTGGAGCAGGTGAGCCGCATAGCTTATCGTCCCCCAGACTGCCACGGCGCCACTGCAGCCGTCAGGCAGTCGTAGTCGTAGTCGAAGTAGCCTCTCAGTACATCGCATGACGCACTCACCACTTCGGTGATAGATGCGTTGCCTGTGCGATAGGTCAGATTATTCTTTCTTTAGTGAATATAACAAAGTAACTATTTTTATGCCCTCTACAGGAGCATTTATATGGTTATAAAAATGGTGGATAGTTACAAATTGTGGACTAAAAATTTAATCTCATGACCAGGGGCGCAAATCTGTAGAACTTTTAAGGGGGGGGGGGGGCATTGGCCCGAGAATTTTGGGAAGGGTTTTTCAACCGACATAAGTATTTAATCCCTGGTGAAGGTGCTCATAGGTTTTAACTGGCCATATTTTGGCCTAAATGCATGCAATAAATATAAAACTTTAAAATATACATTAAGTTTTCCATAAACCATAGTTTTGACGTTTACGTTTATCAACCCAACCCCGTTTCACAGGCGCGCTTTCCTAAGCGTAAGAAGGCCCCCTCAGTAAAGGACTTCTCAATCCCACGGGGAACCGCCAGCCACCCACCTCCCTTCACCAAGGGTCTACGCCCTTGAACATGACTGACATTTTAATATTTTAACACCACAAGCCTGGTGACACCTTTGTACTATATGATAGAAAAACAAGGCATTCACGAGCCGGCTAGTTATGCTTGCTTCCAGATATTAACTGAGCGAAAAGGCAAAGATCAAAGACAGCTTATGAGGAGTCCTGCTCCGGCGAGCGAATCTCTTCCGGAAAGTGCTAACCATTTAGCATCACCCATATACAGAAAAATATTTTATGTACTTTTACAAAAGATTCCTTTGAAAACCAGGTGCCAAGAAATAGTTTGCAAAACTACAATAAGTATATTGTGACTTTGTACAACACGTGGATATAGTTATTTTTTCATATAAATATATAAAACGTTTTCCAGGATAATTCTGTGTTGTTTCTTACGAAAATTGTGCGCATAATTTAAGATTTTAATGAATTTTTTGTAAAAATGATAATATAATAGTATACAACTATCTGGCTTTATTTTGTTGAATCGTGCCTATTATGTGCGCAGTTAATACTGGAAAGCTATTCAGGGAACGGTTTAAAAATATTATTTTTTATTGGAGGTACTGGGACAACACAAAGCATAAATGCCCGGGTAAGAATCAGAACCCAGCATTACTACGAACGACTTGATGTAAGCTTCTGGTAGTCCAGTCAATGAAAAGTTGTAGAGGGAAATGGAAGGAACACAGTTTTTGACTTTGGGACTTTGTTTGGACTAGTAAGGAGGTAAACATACTAAAAGTCCCCACTTCTAGGTGGTGAGCGTGAGGGAGGGGGCATGTAGAAGGTCCCTTTTTTCGGTTTTTCTCTTATATCTCGGAAACTATACGCTCTAGTAAAAATACCAATCCATACTAAAATAAAGCTGATAAAATTTTTCACAAAATTTATTCGTTTCAATTTTTCTCTATCTCGCATAGTTTATGAAATATTTGCGTTCGAATTCGCTAATTTTTAAGGGGGAAATGTTTTTTCTTACGTTTTTTGCCCTATTTGATTAGATAACCTTTTATCCGTTCGTCGTACGTTAAGGTCATTTAGAAATAAAGTTGTAAAGAATTAAATTTTCTTTAAGAAAAACAAACATTTTTATTTTATCTTCAATCATTGTAAAGTTAGAGCAATTTTACCTTTTTGTGTAAATCTCGAGATTTTTCAGCATAGTTTAAATTTCGTCTTTTTTGTTATTCCACTTATCTAACTCTAAATGTAAGCCAATGCATACGTATTAATATGTATAAACAGTATCAAGTATTATATATATAGGCTAAGTGGCATATAAAGAAAAAAATATGAACATATATTATATATATTTGCCTTAACTTATGTATCTAGTTCTTTAACAGCATAACTAATTTGGTGTCGTATAAAACTATTTTCGACACCCTGAATGTAATGGAACAACTTTGACAGCTCCATCTCTTACCCCTTAAGAAATGAAATCTTCCGAATAATACTCATAATTGGCACTTTATCAAGTATCACTGAATTGTTGTTAATTAGGAGCAATAATAACCATATATACAATCAATAACACTTGTATACAATTAAATTTATAAAATATATAATGTACAATTAATAATGTATAATATATGTATCTATTAACTGTACATTCATTCCGCAAAGGAATTGTGTTAGGGTGAGTATAGAGGCAACAACAGCTGTACTTAACTATTTTACTGACACATGAACTTGTAAATGTTATTGTAGAACTATGTTAATTTTCAGTTAATAATATATTATTACCTTATAGTACAATTGTTCAGTAATAGTTGTTATCAATTCCTGACTCTTTTGGGGTGGGATGGTCCGGGCTCGTCATGGGAACTTAGCCCTGGGGTGGGTTCTGCTTCGTTTTCATCTTCATCCGTTGAGGAAGGAGATAGATCTTGGAGGTGATCTTGGAGGATGACTGGCAGAGTATCGATGTCGAGTTCTTCATCCTCATTGTCCAAGAGGGGCCCCCATTAAGGCAGTTACCCTGGCAACTTTGGCAGGCAGGGGAACACTTGAGAGATGCCTTTCTGCATCCACATTTTGTGGTGGCACAATCCTTCGTGCACCGACAAAATATCATTTTTTTATTTTTAATCTGGTGCAACCTGTTGCTCACTGTGCACTGGCATTAGAAATTTATTGGTGGTTAGCTCCCACCCATACATCTGAGGAGGCAGTTCATGTCCCAACCACGTCTGGACTTGGTGATATTGTCGCGGGTTGAAATTTTGCAGGGTTGTTGAAATCAAATTTAGGGACTTTACTGACGGGACTCTGGGCTGGCTGCTCTGTTCACTCGTCAGCGCAAGTGGCGTGACCATGTAATTGGGGCACGGGGCCGGCGCGGCGCGCTGCGGGCTTGCAGAATTTGGTTTGTTTGTTTGGCCGCGCGCTGGCGCAGCCACGGGCCGCAGTTACTGGGGCGCGCTGTCGTAACAAGCCGCGCGGTGTGGCCTGCACATTGGGGTAGAGGGGGGGTAGTCTTCCCAGATGTTCTAGTTAGTTGTTTAGTAAATTTGACTTCAATAACGAGCTTTTGTTATGGTAGGCGCGGCAGGGCGCGCGAATTTAAGCGCAAGTGATTGGTGACTCGGGGCTCACTCAGGCGGAGGCTATGCGTCTCACCTGTGGTCACGAGTTGTTAGTTCGTTCGTGATGTAGGAATTCAAGCTTTCGGGCGGAAGCTATGGTCGACGCCAGAGGCCACGAGTCGTTTAATTTAAGTTAGGTCATAATGTAGTCGTCAAGCTTTCGGGCGGAGGCTATGGCCCTCGTCAGGGGTCACGCGTCATAGTTTTTAAAATGTAATGTTCGTTCGGGATTTCAAGGGCAGGAGAGGCCCCTACGTTATTTTTTTAAAGTAATCGATCAAGAAAGGCTTTTCGGAAAATGTGAGTATGGACTTATCTTTGTTTTAATTTTAAGTATTAATTATGATTTGAGGTATTCGGAAGGACTAGGGAAGTGTTTAGTGAAGTTCTCTCATTCTCTCTCTTGTAAGGTCGTTCAATCGTTAAGGAAGTAAAGAGATTATTGTTTTAAATTGTAATCCCGCTATTTAAATGTTCTTTAAAATGATGTTGAGTATTTGACTTTAAGAATAAAATAATTTTAATTAAGTATTATGTTATTTTGCAAAATCTCCTTAGTTCAGCTCTCACCAGACATCCTGTACGGGATGACGAACCTATGATCCTAGGTACAGTAAAGTATTTTATGAAGTTAAGACTAGTTGATGCCAAGCGAGTTGTTTCTATGTAAAGAGCTACGATTCTCTCCCCCCTCCGAAAGTGGATCGTGACAGAAATGGTGGAGGCGCCGGGTAGGTTCTATTTCTGGAGAGAGAGAGAGGTAGATTTTTATGTTTATTATTAAATTAGTTTCAGCTTCTGATAGCAGGTTATTAAGAGTTTACTTGAGGAGAGGATTACGGAATTTTAGTCTATAGTGGAGGAAGTCTTTGAGATTTTTTTTTTGACGTAACAGATGTTTATTTGAGGATACTTGTAAGGATAAAGTTTATAGTGATAAGTTGTTTTAAGTCGTTGAATTTATTGTAGATTTATATCGGGGATTATTACGTGAGGAGAATACGTTATAAGTTAAATGCTTATTAGAGATAATGCAAGTGGTTTAATTTAATTGAAGTTCATTTTAAGATTGTAGGTTAAGAGAATTATAATTTAAAATAAAGTTTTTTGTCGTAAATAGGAATTATTTTCAAGAGAAGTTTGTTTTGTTTTCGTGCGCGTAGGAGACGAGACGTACGAATTAAATCAGTCGAGGGAAGGATAAACGTTAGAAAGGAATTAAAGAGAAAACGAGAGTTTATGTAAAAGAGAGTTATAGAATTTATAGTGATGTTTTGTTTTAATTAGAAAAATGTTGAGAGTTGTTTCAGAACGACACGTCAGTGGACGTGGCAGAGTGAACACGTGACGGGGAGGTGCTGAGACCTAGCGGAGAACGGAGGAACCGCAAGCGAGGGTTGGCGCACCTGATGGAATTCGGTGACGTCACGGGCTCATACGGAGACGTGGACAGGCCGTGACCTTGTTTTGATCAGCTGTACGGTAACTTAGCGATAAGAAAATAGACTATTGGTTAAATAAATTTAAATTTAAGTGTGTTTTAGGAGAAGAGGAACTTTCAGTATGTAAGTAATTTAATTTAAGAAGTGTATGATGTATAGGCTAGAAGTGTTTCGTTGTAAGTTGTTTATGTTTTTGTTAGTTAAATTCTACCTCGGTTTTAAAAATATTTTTTTGGGATTTGTAAACATTATTAAGGAGGTACACTATAAAATCGATAAGCATTGAGAAAACTGGGAAGGCTAGATTTTGTGTGTAGAGGGAATTTACTCCAAAAGAACAGAGAGACAAAATTAATGTTTTCATTAGGGCGAGGGACCCTAAGGTGAGGCGTTGTGTCCCTGGGAAGAAAGGGAATTGTAGCGCAGACCATAGGAGATGGGCTGACTACGGAATTAAGGGTCAGGAGAATCCTGAGAGTTGTGAGTAGTTTGGGGCAGGAGTTCCCCATGGTAGTACCGAAGTGGCTATCCTGTATGGGATAGGGTACCATTTCAATGAAGTTTGTTGGTGGGGTTAGAGCCCCCTGTGTAGTGGGCCTATAGCAGATAGGCACTACAGTGAAATTTTTGGTTATTTTGTGAGGTAAATTCCCTGGAGGTTAAGTAAGATTGGATTCAGTTAGGAAGGAGGGAAATGAGAAACATTGCTGTAGAGAGTTAGTGTACTTGCCTAATGTGAAATTGAATTTTACTAAATTAATTTAGGAGAAAGTTTTGTTCGGTAAATAAATAATAATGGAAGATAGCTAGATAATTAATTAATTTTTTTTGAGTAAGGTGTTTTAAGTAATGAAATAAAATAAGGTGAAGTAATTTGAATAATTGGGGAGGAGTTTCTTTAAGAGTTTAGATAATTGTTTTTGAATTTATTGAGATATTCAGCCAGTGAAGTTTGAGTGTGAGAGATACAGTGAGATTTTAAGGAAATCGGTTGTTTATTAATTAGGACAAATGAGATTTTATGATTAAGAGTCAGTAAGCATAGTTAAAATTTACGACATGATATTTGTTGACAGTTTACAGTTATTAAGGAGAAAACAGAGTAATCTATTTATTTTTATTTTAATGGTTTGAAGATAAGATTATGAATTTTTTTTTGGAAGTTTCTTTGGCATGTTGGAATAATTTTTTTTGATTTTTAGAATTTACAGAGAAAATTTAATTGATTTACATTAGTTTGGAAGTATGGAGGTTTAGTGTTCGATTAGCCCTAACTTGATGGTCGGATCCCAAAAGAATGCCGTAAAACCGATAGCCAATTGAGAGGAATGCGGTAGGCGCTTGTGTAGAGAGGGGTTGTGGGAAAACTCCTTGGGACTGATGGCAGATCAGGGGCCCTAAATAGTGTGTGATGCTGTAAAACCAGTGCAGAGAAAGCCTGGTATGCTTAAATTTTTGGGCACAGGTTATGTAAACCTGGGGTTCCATGGGATTTAGTCATGTTAGCTGCTGTGAGACATTAAGATTTCCAGGCTCCATAGTAAATTCAATGTAAATTTTTGTTTTCTTAAAATAATAAATTTGTTTTTAATTTTTTTGAGATATTTGATTTGTAACAGTGAATACAGACCCCGAGGAATAAGAGTTGTCATGATGTGAGAGGAGAAGGTGGTAGGCCTAAAAGGGTACAGGCACCACAGAGGTTATGTGCATTGCATAATTTAAATATAAGGAAACTTGAGAATTTGAAATTTTGTTGTTGGGTTGTACACCCATAAGAAGAGTATAGGCAGAATTTTTATTGTTATGAGATGTATAATTTAATTGAAAAGAAGAAAGTTTAAAGATGCAAGGTAACATTATTATTGTAATAATTGAAAGAGATTAAGAGGTAGAGAGAAATAGGCAGTTTTTGTTTGTAAGTACTAAAGTTTACATATAGAAATTTAGTAACTAAGAATGAATAATAAGTTAAGTCTAGTGTAAAAGTTTTTTTTAAGTTTGTTAAGTTAAGAGTCACAAGTAAATTTTTTTTTAGAGAGAATGTCTTTGATAGGAAGTATTAGAAACTTATGGGAATTTTAGGGTAACATAAATAATGTAGGTAATGAATAATAAATATATGGTAGGTCTTAAGTTAGGATTAACATTTGAAGCAGAATTTAATTAAGAAGAAGGAAAATAAATAGGCCTAATGAAAAGAACAAAAAAGGATTTTATGGTAAAGCATTTTTTTTAAGTAATAAACAATGAATAATAATGTTGTTTCAGGGTAATGTGTACTAATAATACAATTTTTTTTTAGGACCAAAGAACAGGAATTATGTAATTTAAATTAACATGTATTTTTGAAACTGTTACAGATTCCTTAAGATGAGCTGAGCAGCAGTCCAGTTTACAAGATGACAAGAGTTCGAGAGACAAGATACAAGATCACTGAAACAAGAGCCAAGACTGAAGATTCAAGAGAAGAGAAAGCTGGCAGCCATGGACTTACAAGTGGAGATTAATAAGGTCATGTAAAGTTTTATTTTTTTTTATGGAAGACAGTAACTGGAGTTTTTTTTTGTTATAAACATTATTTACAGAACTTTTTAGGTTATAGTAATGTAATGGAACTAGTGAGTTGTGGTAGCTGTCAAAAAGAACTAATACCTTAAGTTTAATTTTTAAAGTTAATTTTCTTAATTTACAGAGGGATTAGTAGTTTTTTTTAAACCTTATTTAGGTTGGAATTTAAATACAATAGCTTATTATAAATGTGTACGAACAGTTCAAGTTCACCGTACTGATAGGTAGGTCAGATGATCTTATTGATTTTGATGATTTGTTGTTTTGAGTTGATTTTTAAGTGTTGTGAATTAGACAATGAAATAGTTCTGAAAACTTAAATTATTTCAAGCTAAGAAATAGTAAAGTTAATTGTAACTCAAAGGACACCAGAATTTAATTTTTTTTTTGAATTAGTAATGTTTGAAAATTTTATACTTTACAAGAAAGGTTATAAACAAACAGATCGGATGGAACAAGGATGCAGTAAATCACAATTTCATTTAGAATTATTGATTAGCTTTTGAGGTTATGAAGTAAAAGTAATTATAGTTTAAAAGTTTGAATAAAAAAAAATGTTTTTTTTATTTGTTTGAAATAGAAAGTTTAAAAGTTAATTAGTCATGATCTAGGTGGGTGATGGGGTGGGAATTGGCCACTCTTTTTCCCTATAACCTCCCTAACATGGCCTTCTATTACAACTAACAGAAATAAAGAAGAAGAAAAATGAAGAATTATTAGTTAGAATGTTTCTTTCATGAAGATACCTGATGAACTTTTACTGTTTGGAAGAATAGAAGCAAGGTTAGTCAGATATTTTTACTCAGAAGAAGAAGAAGATAAAGCAGTTTTATGACTCGACAAGCCAGAGATTGGTGTTTCCCCTCTGCGCTTCTATTGACTACGTTGTTTACTCTCATGGGATAGCTGGTTCGGCACCATGGAGAGAGATTGGTGGGCATTGTGGTTGCCCCCAGAAGAAAAGAAGAGTAGAAAGGTTATGGGTGGGTCATGTGAAGTGACCTTCAACCCAGTTACTTCGTGGGGACTATTTGCTGTATAGAGAAGATCAAGACTCAAGAGTTAGGGAAAATCATTGGAGGTCATGTTTCCCTTCCTTAAGTTTTTCCTATCAAATTATTTGCCTGATTAGATTATGCTAAGGGTGGGATACTTTATGTTAGCAGTTGAATTAATTAATTTTATTTTTTTGTGTGTTTGCATCCTTGCCCATCGATTGCAGTTTAGTAGTTAGTTTTGTATTTGTCAGGCGTGATGGTAATGCCTGTTGATGATGTTTCAGAATTGTAATCTGTTCGTGATGAGGATGGCACAACTCCGAAGCAGATGTGGGGAGAAGTTGTGAGCTGCCCTGGAAGCCAGTCCAGTAGCTGTTGGAGTTGAGTGGTGTTTGCTGATGGCCAGCCCAGGGAGCTACTCTTCTTGACAACACTGACTTCGAGGAGTTGCACCAACCTTCACGAGATAAGAGTTTAATTAATTTGAAACACTGATAATTTTGTAAGGACACTTAATTTTTTTTGAAGAACGAAAGAAGTATGGTAATAAACGGAAACTGAAAAAAAAAAAATAATAATTATCAAGAATTTGCACATTGTTTAACGAATACTGAGAAACTAAGAACAGTAATTTAATTTGTAAAGAGAGCTTCACTAACAGAACAATTTTTTTTAGAATTGAGAACTCGAGCCTCTGAAGGTTCCTGTGAGAACAAACCAGATAAAAGTTTTACATTTAATTTTATGAATACTTGTTGTTTTAAAATAAATCTTATGCAGAATCTAGATGTATGTTCAGACAGCAAGGAACTAAGAAAATTATTATTTTTGTGAAATGAGGAATTTATAGTTATGGTTTAATGGAAAAAGACAATTTGTAATTTTGAGGTAGCTCGATGGGGCTCGAGCTCTGTGAGGGGAGGGTTATGTCGCGGGTTGAAATTTTGCAGGGTTGTTGAAATCAAATTTAGGGACTTTACTGACGGGACTCTGGGCTGGCTGCTCTGTTCACTCGTCAGCGCAAGTGGCGTGACCATGTAATTGGGGCACGGGGCCGGCGCGGCGCGCTGCGGGCTTGCAGAATTTGGTTTGTTTGTTTGGCCGCGCGCTGGCGCAGCCACGGGCCGCAGTTACTGGGGCGCGCTGTCGTAACAAGCCGCGCGGTGTGGCCTGCACATTGGGGTAGAGGGGGGGTAGTCTTCCCAGATGTTCTAGTTAGTTGTTTAGTAAATTTGACTTCAATAACGAGCTTTTGTTATGGTAGGCGCGGCAGGGCGCGCGAATTTAAGCGCAAGTGAGTGGTGACTCGGGGCTCACTCAGGCGGAGGCTATGCGTCTCACCTGTGGTCACGAGTTGTTAGTTCGTTCGTGATGTAGGAATTCAAGCTTTCGGGCGGAAGCTATGGTCGACGCCAGAGGCCACGAGTCGTTTAATTTAAGTTAGGTCATAATGTAGTCGTCAAGCTTTCGGGCGGAGGCTATGGCCCTCGTCAGGGGTCACGCGTCATAGTTTTTAAAATGTAATGTTCGTTCGGGATTTCAAGGGCAGGAGAGGCCCCTACGTTATTTTTTTAAAGTAATCGATCAAGAAAGGCTTTTCGGAAAATGTGAGTATGGACTTATCTTTGTTTTAATTTTAAGTATTAATTATGATTTGAGGTATTCGGAAGGACTAGGGAAGTGTTTAGTGAAGTTCTCTCATTCTCTCTCTTGTAAGGTCGTTCAATCGTTAAGGAAGTAAAGAGATTATTGTTTTAAATTGTAATCCCGCTATTTAAATGTTCTTTAAAATGATGTTGAGTATTTGACTTTAAGAATAAAATAATTTTAATTAAGTATTATGTTATTTTGCAAAATCTCCTTAGTTCAGCTCTCACCAGACATCCTGTACGGGATGACGAACCTATGATCCTAGGTACAGTAAAGTATTTTATGAAGTTAAGACTAGTTGATGCCAAGCGAGTTGTTTCTATGTAAAGAGCTACGATTCTCTCCCCCCTCCGAAAGTGGATCGTGACAATATGTCCTCAGTGAATGTTGTTTCGCTGCCCCCTCAGTTGGTGGGAGGCATGATATGTCCGGTTTGATATTGGCTACCGATTTAACAAAAGATTGGTAATGGTAAGCGTTTAAAGACCTCTCTTTAGGTTGGGCCCCATACCACCTCAAAATACACTTTTTTCCAGCTTCCTCTATATCATCCTTTGTTGAGGAAAGGTCTGAGAAAACTGCAGCAGCTCCCTGGACATCTGGAGACTTCAAATACATTTTGATAAATCCAATCTTACTCTTTCGGAAGGCTGCTGAGGTGGTATCTCACCCAGTGAAGGCATGTAGAAAAAGTATATCTCGCAGCCCCTGGGTCTGAAGCTCCTGGGTAGAAAACAATGAAGGATTTATGTTTCCACGTCCAGGCTTTACGAAAATTATATCCTTGTCACCAGGTGTTTTGGCCATCAACAAGACTATTATGCCGACATCCTCACATATAACAGCAACATCAGTGGTATGTAATAACTCTACAGCTGTGTCTACAATGAGGACATCGGCATCGTTCTGTTCTTGAAGGGTACTGATTCCATGTGCCTGTAGTGTGACCTTTAGCATGTTAATCAGTCGACTTTTGTTGTAGACATTTGAAAGGAAGTCTTCCTGCTTCACAGTTATGACTGTCTCCTGATTGAAATGTATGTCGGCTGACTTTCTGAGATGGTACCGCCTTTGCTGCCCAGCGACCTTGGTACTTGATGATGACCTCGTGTACCCATCAAACACTACAGTACAACTCCTTCCACGATAGTGGCTGTTCACGAAATTGGCATACTCATCACAAATTACAGATATCGTGGAACCTCTTTGCCATATAACTTTGTGGAGGAGAAGTCCTCCGTCCATAACAATGTCAAAGTGTGTCACATGTACTTCTTTGGTTGTTGCTTTGAGCTCTTTGTAGAGAACTGACTTCCTCGATTTCCTCATCCCACCCTCATTTAAGAAACCAAAGGGAAAGGAGCTAATTCATATTGCAAATAAGTTTTTAAATCTTGGTCAGTTTTCTTGCTTATGGCTATGCGTTGGAATAGCAAAAAAGGATCCACCGACACTTTTTCGTCATTGATCTTGATTGACGAGCTTACAGTCGAAAGGGGGAGAGCTAGATTTTTTCGAGCCAGTTTAATATCAGAAAATGGGCAACTCACCATTTAATTTATTGCTTGTTTACCAAATGTAACAGCATTGTAGCATGTGATTTTTTTGTCACCAACCACCCCCGTCGCAATGGATATGATGTCGCTGGTAGCCGGAAAGTGAAAATATTTCCCAAACCACTGAATTAGTTTGGTAACATCAGCTGCATCCTTAATAAGGCGGGCTTGTTCAAAATCTTTGTGCTGCTCACTTGACGTGAATAGAACCCCACAAAACTCTTCTATGGAGGTGCATCTCTACTGTACTGTATCTCTACAAAGGAGCCCTGAAAGTTCTTCCATTCGATTCCCGGTGCCGAAAATAGTATGAAACGATACCAAACAATATTACTTTTGCAGAACTATATATGTACCTGAAAAAACATTATATATACAGTATACAAATAATTTATTTATGTCCGACTTATATATACTATATATATTACATACTATTTATACTCATAAATATGTATATATTAATTTATATATAGTTAGAGCAGTTGAATAGCGAAAAGTACGGAAGTTAAACTATTATGAAAAATATTGTGATTTACACAAGAAGGTAAAATTGCTCTAACTTTACAATGATTGAAGATAAAATAAAAATGTTTGGTTTTTCTTAAAGAAAATTTAATTATTTACAACTTCATTTCTAAATGACCTTTACGTACGACGAACGTATAAAAGGTTATCTAATCAAAAAGGGCAAAAAACGCAAGAAAAAACATTTCCCCCTTAAAAATTAGCGAATTTGAACGCAAATATCTCATAAACTATTCGAGATAGAGACAAATTGAAACGAATAAATTTTGTGGCAAATTTTATCAGCTTTATTTAAGTATGGATTGGTCTTTTCACTAGAGCGTATAGTGTCCGAGATATAAGAGAAAAACCGAAAAAAGGGACCTTCTACATGCCCCCCTCCCTCCCGCTCACCACCTAGAAGTGGGGACTAAGTATGTTTACCTCCTTACTAGTCCAAACAAAGTCCCAAAGTCAAAAATTGTGTTCCTTCCATTTCCCTCTACACACCCCTTTTGAGCATTTATTGACTGGACTACATTGGTAAGCACATGTATGTCTGTAGAAGAAAACTACATAAAACCCAAAAGACAAAAACACAAATTAAGCAACAAATTGCTGATGTCAACAGGATATAAACACCACATAATATTCCATAACAGGAATATAGTCAACAAACAAAGAAAAACAAAGAAAAATGGACTAACAGAACAAAAAAAAACACAAATGATGACTGCACAAAAATATTGAACCCAAAAAAATTCAGCACAACAGTTGAAACGAGACAAAAAAACGACAAAACGAAAAGACGAATCAAACACAATAGTTTTCCAAAACAGAAGAGAACGAAAAAAAACCACAAATGATGACAGCACAAAAATATTGAACAAAAAAACAGCACAACAGTTGAAACGAGACAAAAACACAACAAAACGAAAAAACGAATCAAACACAATACTTTTCCAAAACAGAAACAAGCGACGTTTCGGGAACTGCTAACCAAGTAGCCTTGTAATGTTATAACATAATGCTGCTCGAGCAGTTGGAGCCAAAGAGAAAATTCAGACGAAGACAGATGTCGCAATTGGAGCCAAGTAGACTTGTAGTTTCGTAGTCAAGTACTCATGTAGACTTGTAGTCCTGTATCCTCGCAGTCTCGTAAACTTGTGTTCTAGAAGCTTCGTAGCTCTGTAGCCTCGCAGTTTCGTAAACTTGAAGACTCGTAGCCTTGTGACCTCATAGTCTCTTAGACTCGTAGCATTCTAGCCAAATATCGTTGGAGCTGTTGAAGCAAAAGGCAGTTGGAGCCAATGACTGTTGCAGCCAATGACTTTTGGAGCCAAAAGACTTGGAGTCAACGACTGATGGAGCTAATGACTATTGGAGCCAATGACTAATGGCACTAAGAACTGATGGATTCATAGACTGATGGAGACATTATATCCTAACTTAACAATGACGATTGCATCCTACCGAGTTGAATGTATGTGCGAATGTACCTCCTTTTGGTTAAATGAGCTTTCGTTTTGTAGAATGTGCTTCCTTTTGATTGACGGGGCGTCCAAAATGTGCTTCCTTTTTGTTGATTGAGCTTTCACATGTACTGCCTTTTTATTTATGCTTCCGAAATGTGCTGCCTTTTTGTTGATGGTGCTTCCAAATGTGCTGCCTTTTTGTTGATGGTGCTTCCAAATGTGCTTCATTTTTTGATTGTGCTTCCAAATGTGATGCCTTTTTTTGATGGTGCTTCCAAATGTGCTTCCTTTTTGATTGTGCTTCCAAATGTGCTGCCTTTTTGTTGATGGTGCTTTCAAATGTGCTTCCTTTTTTTGATTTTGCTTCCAAATGTGCTTCCTTTTTTTATTGTGCTTCCAAATGTGCTGCCTTTTTGTTGATGGTGCTTCCAAAATGTGCTGCCTTTTTGTTGCTGGTGCTTCCAAAATGTGCCGCCTTTTTCGTTGAATGGGCTTCTATTTTTAATGTTGTTTTGACTCTAGTATTATAGTAAATGGTTCTTGATTTGACTAGCGTATTATTAAATCCGGTGCATATATATAAGCGAGTTTTAGACAGCAGTTCGCTTAGTTTGTTACTGTCGTCGACGGTGTAAGGCTCACCTAGTTTGTTTCTTCTGGTGCATAAGTCGCGTAATTACCTTTTCTTGTGAACTCGATGGCATCTTTAGCGACTTTAACGTTGAACTCGATGGAGGTTAAACCATCGTCTACGGCAACCTTGAAGTCAGCGACGACGAAGGAGTAGATCCCGTTGGCAACGACGACGTCAACATTGAAGGAGTCTTCAACAGTCACGGTACCACCAGCAGAAGAAACCTTAATGACTACAGAGCTGGCTGAGCAGGAAACCACGATGAACGCCGTTACTACCTCGATGGAGACTTCAATGTCTGGTGATTCGACAACAAATAACGAACATCGGTGCCGTTACTGCGACAAGATTTTCTCAAACAACAGCAATGCTCGACGACACGAGAAGAGAGAATGTGCTAAGAACCTTTATCGAAAAATGTTTGTTTGTGAGAAATGTCGCAAGCAATTTACAAGAAATGCTAATTTGCATCAACACTTGGAGACATGCAAAGGACCTGTTGCGCGGCAGAAAGTAGAGGTTTCTATACAACAGCGAATGATTGATGTGCATAAGAGTATGCCAGGAAATGGTGCAACTGCAGCAACGTCAGTATCTGGATCGAGTCTGAAAGGCTCGTCTTCATCACCGCTGTATCCTTGTAGCTACTGCGATATGACGTTTGCATTTGCTCATGATGTACGGAGACATGAGAGGAGTAAATGTACGAAGAATCCTTCTCGCATGAAGTTTCGCTGTGATGAATGTCATGAATGGTTTACTCGAATTGATAATTTGCGTCGACATGCGAAAAACTGTAAAGGTGAAGTCCGTGCGTCTACTGCTGAACTACCTGCAGAAATTTCGACTCCTCGCTTTAGATTAGAGACTCGAAAGCGTACAAGAAAAAAAACAGATGCGATGCAACCGATTGCTATTGCATCTGGACATGGAACTAAACCTAAGACTGTGATCGTTGCTCTACAGGTGAATGATAATGGCTTCTACTTGGCGCAGTCTGCATTTCGTGGTACATTGAAAGACTACTATTATCTAAATACGCTTAGTGAGTCGAAAGAAATTTGTAATTTTCTTGACGATATCAGACAGAACATAATCAATCAGCTTACTGATGACGTAGCAACAAACGGACATTTGAAATATAACTTGTGGTTGGACTGTATATATGGAAAGCCATATCTGTTCGATGACAAAGTGAAGAAGTGTCCATTCAAGACTTCGGCTGCAGTAATTTACAGTTCTAACGATGTGAAGCAAACTGTTAAACACGGTATCCAGAAACTCTGTAAAGAAGAGGAGGACTATGTTAGTAAAGGTTCTGGTTGGTCTCTGTCTAGTATAAACCGATTGGAGCTAAGAATCAGTCATTTCACACCTATGCAGGGCTAAATGTTTATAAGATTCCTGGCTTTCGCAAGAGATCATGTAGTAAAATATAAATTATGTAATAAATATTATGTTTGTAAAAGAACTTGCGGTGTTTTATTTCTCGAACCTTACACTTTTCTGGTATTTTAATTAAATTTATTTATATTCAGAGTTCGAACCAAATAACGATCCAATATGTAAGGTAATGTGTGATTTTATCGGTGAATTTTGAAATCTTTCCAAATTTCTAGGTCAATAAATACAAATTTCCAAGATGGTGGTCATAATGGCTTACTGGAGGCTGGTAGTAGATTATTTTAGTCTCTTTTAGGACTATGGTCATGATTTATTGAAAATATTATTTATTATATTAAATTAATTTTTTTTGCATCGTACAGGGATCGAACGAAGGACAGGAATCGATCGAACCAATCAGAATATTGATTAAAAGTTTATTTATTGTATTTTGAAATTTTCCCCGAATCTATAGCATTAAAATTACGGATTTTCAAGATGGCGGACACAATGTTATACTAGGTGATGACATATATGCTATGAAAAAAGTGTAGGTGGTCAGTCTGGCAGCAGCCACCGTGAGGGAGGTTCGGTCGCCATTTTTAATTTTTTTTGCCCTCACCGGGTTCGAACCGAGGACTCCGAGCTCCATGCCGTAAATGTATGGTTTTTAAATTTTTTTATTAAAATTTTATTAAGTGAATTTTTTATTAATTTTAAATTTTTTATTAAAATTGGATAATAAATAAAGATTTTAAAGATGGCGGACGTAACGGAAATTGCAGCGGTGACGTCATATATCATGATGACATAATACATGATGTCATAATCCTTGATGACGTCAGAGGCTTATCGGAGGCTGTAGACATGGATGCTTAAACCTCTATATGAAACAGGTGGTCTTTCTAAGGCAAATTACTTTTGAGGTTTTTCGAAATCCTAATTTTTGAATTATAAATTTATTTGAGATTTTTTAGCGGATTTTTTCCACAAAAATGGAAATATTGGCGAATTTTGAGGAATTTTGGGCAAATTTTGGCAATTTTTAAGGTCAAAGGTCAAGGTCAAAGGTCAAGGTCAAAGTTCAAGGTCACGGACATCCAAGATGGCCGCCGTGACGTCACAATCTAGGATGGCGGGCCGGCTCCCGGCTCCACAGCCAGAAGCCAGTTTCCGGACCGCCATTTACATACTACTCATAGCATTAGTTAGGTTTTTTTTTTTTTTAACCAAAACCAGAGTTACTCCATCAACATGATATACACTACTTCACTACACAGTATGTCCATAAAAGAATGTCCTATATATATAAAAACTGCAATCGTTGTAGAGTTTCGGTGCAAGGTCACAATTAAAGAGTAACTCAAACAGTTTTAGATAAGCATGCGTGAGTGCTACTTTGTTACTTTCTCGCTTGCAGCGTCACCTACGCAAAATGGCAATTAGTAGAGGGTGAACCTTCAAAATGTATTTGGCAACAGGATGGAGCCCCTTCCCATTGGAATCTCTTTTGACGAGAGTGGTTGAACGTTGAAGTTCCTGACCGTTGTATTGGTCGTAATGGTAGAGACGACAGAGCTCTTTTTCGCTGGCCTCCACATTCACCTTACATAACGCCATGCAATTTTTTTTGGGACTTTATAAAAGATCGTGTCTACGTTCCGCCGCTACCTAATGATTTGCCAGAGTTGAGAGACAAACATTGAATAGACTGTTGCTTCCATTACTCTGGACGTGTTAACCAAAGTGCGGGAAGAATTGGACTTTAGGTTAGAGGTGGGTCGAAAAGTATCAACCTAATACTTTTTCACTGATACGCGCCTGTACCAGGAACGGCAAACGAGTACACTTGAAAAGTATCAAGTACTTTAGTTTCAGTTCAGAATTCGCCTGGAACAACACCACGGCCAATGTGCGCAGAACCCGATCGCAGATGACGGTCACTTGGGCGGAGCTTGTGAAAGGGGAGGGAGCAGGAACGACGAAAAAGGGATAAAGAAGGGAAATAATGTAGGGGAGGAAGCGCAGGGGAAGGCGTTAAAGGAGAGGCGCAAAGCGAAATTGTTATGAGTCGTTTGGTTATTGTCCCACATCAAAGTACGCTCAGTGCGCAGTGCGTGCAGTCTCGTTCAATAATAAAACTAATGAAATTTTAATATTAAAAAGTACAATAATACAAGATATAATATTTATATTTGTGCACCTAACAGCTATGAAAATGCAAATAAATTCTCAGTTGACACTAATAACAGATGTAATCAACATATGGACTTTTTTTTTTCGAAAACAATTAGTAACTAGTGTTTTCATACATTAAAAGATTACGATATTATCAAAAATAAAAAAAACAGATACGTACATTAGTGAGCATACTATATCAATGTTTACGTTTCAAATGTTTGTTCAGATTAGTCGATGATGATTTATAACTCAGTTTTTGTTTACACAAATTACAATTAGCAAACTCATTATTTTCCGTAAAAAAATTCCACACAAATGAAGTCTTTTTCCTGCACTTATCCATTCCTTATTTCACTATAAAGATACTAACTACAAAGCATGACAGCCCGCAACAATGTACATGGTGGTAATTAATACACGGCCAGGACGAACTGCAGTGAATGTTGAAATGATTGATACTGGCTGTATCAGGCAGGCATGAGAGTAACAGAGGTAGAGAATTACCGGGCGTGATGAATAATGTATCAGAAACACCGATACCTTTTTACGCTGGTGATGACGGCACGGAGGATGTGTACCCTGTAACGAGAATGCTGATACCTTGTCGCTTCCTGGGACCGCTACTGCTCTGCCTCTGATACAAAAATATCAGATACTTGTAACTAGATACATTACTGTATCAGTATCAGGTTGGAACAGATACCGAAAATTGCTGTAACAACCCACCTCTACTTTAGGTTGGATGTGAGCCGTATAACTAAAGATGCACATTCTGAACATTTGTAAGAAAAGCTAAGTTAGTTTACCTTAAATTTTATGTATGATTTGTTGTAAATAGTCTAAATTAAACTGTCATAATATACCATTGAAATTGCGACATTCTTGTATGGACAGCCTGTATATCGATGCGTGGTGCGTGGGACACAAGGCTCAGGTACCACAGTACTGGCCGGGTACGTACCTTCAGCTCGCAGCTTGCGCGACACGCTGAACGCCTTCATGGCTCTCACCGCAAGGGCGGCTGGCGCATTCTGGCGGCCGGCGTCGCAACCTGCAACACACAGCCGCAACCGTCACACACCGACCCCAAACACACTAGCAACCAACACATGCAGGGTCTGCTAGTATGCCTTTACCCACAGATCTAGTGCTTTGTAGGTAGATTTCGAAGAAAGACTACCTACTGTAGCCGTTAACATGGTGCGACTTCCGGAAAAAAATACATAGTATTTTGTTTCATCATCCATAGCCCCCAAAATCATCGTCACCTCAAAAAAGTGTGTGTGTTTACATACATACACACACATATACATTCATACATACATACAAATACATTTTTATGGACACGGTAACTGCCGTAATTTTTCACAAATCACTTCCAAACTGATACATAAAATATAGCAATGGAAAACTCGGTTGAGTTCGTTAGTGGACAAAATTACCCCAAAGGATTAGAAATGGGGAAGGTTAAAAAAAAAAAAACAGAATAATCACTAGAAATCCCATTAATTGACAATTATCGCATTCATTTGAACGTATTATAACTTGTATTAGTAATACCAAAAACTTATGTCGAATACATTTTTGATACCATGAACCATAACTGCAAGGCTTTGAATAAACAAGGGCTGGAGAAAACAAGTGTTGGAGGACAAAAAACATTCATAACTACCTTCTTAGGCACACTATCAAATCCTTTCAGATTGTTTGTAAATCGTATGATTTGTATCGAAAACTTGTGTCTGAAACAATTTTTGATAAAACGACCCTTTGCAGCAACGAATTAAACAAAACCAGGGATTGGAAATAATATATGTAAATATAACTTACATACCATGAACCCTATTGAATTCGTTCTTATTTAGGTATTTTAACTTCCTAAATTTGGTCTATAACTTTTGTCTAAAGCAAATTTTTATGTAACCAACGATTACTGCAAGGGGTGGAAAAAAATAAGGGTTGAAAGAAAAAAATCATAACTTTTTTAGTAGGTCTACTATAAAATCCGTTATAATTTATTGTAAATATCCTAAACATTATCTAAAATCTTTGGCTGAAACAGTTTTTGATGAGACGAACTATTAAAGTAAAAAAATGAGGGGAAGGGGGGGTTGTTTTTTGTAATTTTAAAAAATTCATACTTAATATCAAATTTGTTCGCATTTAATTTATACCATTTGTCCAAAGCATATTTTATATATTAGTACGAAGGATAAAAAATAGTGTTTGAAGGTCAAACAATTACACTACTAACTTAGAAGGCATATGATTAATAGTTCTCGGCTTTTCAATGCTGGATGCATTTAGTTAAAAACATTGGAAACATATTAGCTCCATGGAATATGAGAGAATGTTTTATCGATCATTTAGGAATACTGGATATAGGTGAAAATTTAGAATGTTGTGTACATTAAGTTTTTAAAATTTTCCAGAAGTTTATATAAGTTTCCAGAATAATAAGGTACTTTGAAATCTGCCTTTGCCTGTATATTGTGCCGAAAGTTTTTTTTTTTAAATTCAAAACGCTGCAGGAAAGACAATTTTTCCTCTTTTAACATCGTTAGTCAAAGATGGTCTGTGCCTCATTTTTTCAACAGCAGCAACTAAAATATTTTTAACAGTGACATTAAACAGAAATTATTTAAGAAACAAATTACAAACGCTTTAGATTAGATGTAGGGTACTGTAAAGACTAGTTATTAATGGACGCTATCCTTAGTCTCCCGCGAGACGTATGCAGTAGTAAAATAAACTCGTCACCGCATGGTTAAAAAATAAATAAAAAATAGGGTTCTGTTCCTTGAGATACACAGCTTCCAATAATTAAGTTCCTTCACGGTAGTAGCTATAATATGAGAGGGAAAAAATCACTAAGCGTTTATGAAGTCTGTTAGGCGATTTGTTGAACTATCGAAGAACATTTGTTTTCTTAATTACTTTAGATAGGTAATATAAGCTTACCAACGTGGAGTAAGGGTCACAAATCAAATCTACTTTTATCAAACGTTGGTACACATAGCCGTTTCCTCGCAGTCGTCTTGAATGTATTTATGTTCGGGTTTTCGCACGGTCTCGCTCTTGGCGCACTGCACGCTGTTCACAGCCAGCGCATCCGTACGCAGCGGAAAAACAAACTCGTTATTGCTTGGAAACTACAAGCCATATAGTACCAATTTTTATATGATTTATTTCTTAAGATATATAGTCTTCCATGGTTAAACAATTAACATTTAAGTAGTTATAATACGCAGAAAAAAATTAAAAAGAGCACAAGTTTTTACAGGTTTATTAGATGCGGCAGCCATTTTTTCCCCGTAGTTTTTTTTTCCTTCTTTACCCTAGGTAAGTAATGTAAGAATATGTCATACAGGCACATAAAGGGAACAATGTTAAACAGTCGTTGAGTAAACTTAATCAGCAATAACACATAATAGGTATTTATAGCATTTACAATGTCATAGAATACATATCAGTTTGTCTTCTTAAAAATAATAATTTAAAATATAGAACAAGAAGTAGGGAGATACAAATCATATTCACTTTGGAAGGTAATAAACTAGTCTTCCAAAAATGATCAGTAGACCAAAAAAAGTGGACAGTTGGGCACTTGAACAGACAGACACTCAATCAGTCGAATAATTAAACAGACAGCCACTAGAACAGATGACCTCTCGAAGAGTCGGACTCTCATATAGCCACTCTAGTTGTCAGAAACACAATGAGACACTCGAGCAGTCGGGTACATTAAGAGTCGGACACACAAAATTTAGGCCAAGCGATTATTCAAAAATATAGAAGTGTAACACTCTTGCAGTTATACACTCAAAAGTATGACACCCAAAAAGTCGGACACTCAAACAGTTGATCAATAGGGCAGCCAGAAACTCGAAAAGTGGGCCAATTGAACAGTAAGTCGAACACTCGAAAAGTCTGGCACTTGAGCAGTTAGAAACTTGAACAGTTGGGCAGTCGAGCAGACAAACACACAAACAGATGGCCACTCAACAGTTTGTCAACCAGGCAGTCTGAAACTATAACACTTGGGCAGTCTAAAAGTCAGATACTTGAAAACTTCGGCCACAAGAACGTCCAGAAACTTTAACAGTAAAGAATTCAATCTGTCAGACACTTGAAATTGGGACATTCGAACAGATGGCCACTAAATCCGTTAAAAACTTGAGTACTGGGACAATTGAACAGTAAGACAATGGATAAATTGGATTCTCGAATACTCTGGCATTTTAACAGTAGGACACTTGAACTATCGGCCACTCGAGAAGTAGGACACATGAACAATCGGCCACTCAAATAGTCAAACTTAAAAGGTAGACACTCGAACAGTAGGATGCTACATTATTCAGCCACTCGAACTATAGGTCACTCGAACATACGACTAGTCTTAACATTTTGTCACTCAAACAGGCAACCATTTGACTAGCTATAACATTGAACAATTGGACACTCGAACAGTAGGGCACTACCGGGAAGGTATTCGAGCAGTTGGGCTGTACACTCGAACAGAAGGGCACTACCAGGAGAGTAATCGAGCAGTCGGGCTCGACACTCGAACAGTAGGGCACTACCGGAAGGGTAATCGAGCAACTCGAACAGCGGGCCACTCGAACAGTCGGAGTCACCCGCAGCGGGGCCCGCTGACGCGTGCGGCGGTGTGTCGCCGCCGAGTTGACCCCAATAGCGCGAGGTCAGCGCGCACAGCCGCGCCTCGCCGCACAGCACTAGCGAGGCAGCGAGTCCCTACTGGAGCCCACAGGCCTCGCTGGGGGCGCACAAGCCCGGCTTATAAGACCGCCTCACGTGGCGCCTGTCCGTGCTTACATTGCGGCATATTCCCGCGCGTGTTCATGATACAATACAGAAAATATTTGATACCCGGACAATGCGTTAAATACGTAGAATAAATTAAGCGTAGCACAATTTCAGAAATATCATTTTCACGTGTAATATCATAAAACCCTCATTTACAATTACATTTTAATATATTAAGCATAAACGACATCGAAATAAACCCATACATATATATATACATATATATACATATACATCACATATTTCCTACGCTTTATTTGTATATGTTTCTGCTGCACGACTTTCTTTTTGTATTTGAGAAATCTTTGAAGAATTCACTATATAATCATTCACGCACTTCCGTATATGATATTATACATCACGTATTCTGACACAAGTACCAGCAAACATTATACATACATACATACATACATACATACATACATACATAAAAAATATTGGATCTGCCGCTGCTTTGATTGGTTGTTACAATGTTTCTTAACTTTAGGGCTGAAGTTGGTTTAATTCCCACATTGCGAATAATTTAATAATTTAAATAATCTATACCATAAACGTTGGTGTGAAAACACTTCCGGTACTATATGGAATCAATTATTATTAAAGTTAAACTTTTTTAATATAGACTAAATCTTTTGTTAAAATAAATTTTGTTTACGCAACCATTATTGCAGGGGGTGTAAATAACAAGGTTTGCAAGTAAAAAAGAATCATTACTTTTTTTTAACAGATATTCCATCATATCCGTTATAAATTTATTATTGTATGAATACTAAACTTTCTCTAAAACTTTGGCGGAAACAATTTTTGATGTAATGAATTATTACCGTAAAAAAAATTGGTTATCTGTAAAGTCGGTTTACGGACGATAGTTTAAAGTGACAACGTCATAACAAACCATTGATGAAATGATTGCATACTTTTATGAATAAAATTGAATCATTTTTATTGAATTATCACTATTTTGTATGGATACAAAGGAGTGAAATGAAAGCTACAATTTAATTGATACATTTACTTTTATTTGCACTCATTAATTCAAATATGTTTATTACTTTAACGAACAGATTATTTTAACTATAACTTTTATACATGTTTGCTATTTAACTTCAAGATCGTCAAGAATGTTTTACGCTTTTTCGCAATTACACATTTAACGTAGAAGTTTGTTCGTCGAGAAATTAAACGCAGAATTTAATAAAAACGCCCTTACAGTTAATAAAATAAGTATTAGTAAGTTTAAGAAAGAATTTCGGCTTTAATCTCCAACCCAGACGCTCGTGGTGCGCTGGGGCCGAATTTAAATTCGTCGAAAAAATTTACGTTTTTATGTCTTCCAGTGCTCAAAATGATATGCAATTAGGACACCGGGCACGAAATTTTATTTATAATTAATTAATAATAACGCCCTTCACGATAAAGAAAGGAAAATATGTATTAACGAGTGCCTGTTTGCCGCGGAAGTGGATAGAGAGCACGATTCGTTCGGTTCGCGTCCGTCACCGTAGATGACAGCACCATAGGGGAATAATATTATTTCGTTTTTATAATACGATTTTATGACAAATACGCATTCCAAATACACCAAACTTATTGATAATGTGTTACAATATTTTTTAAAACATTGTGTAAAAGATTCCGGGTGTAATTTGAATTATTATGTGTAACTGTAAAACACCATTGTTCGTACAAAAACGTATTTGAAAATTCAACATTACTTTTAAATAACCGTACCGATTGTGCTGAAAATCGGTGGACGATCGTTAAATTACATAATATTAATAATTCAAACGACGAAAACATGATTGAAAAGTCAAATCGATGGTTGTTCCAATCGAGTGGAAGAGAGATAGATGCGGCGCAAGCGTACAATGAGCGTAACGGGACACATCGTAGTGGGACAATGTGCGTTACGAGACACTTTTTCGTGTGTGCAGCCGGCGTTTATCGTCAACAAGGGCTGAAAGTCAAAACTTTCGTAGTATCAAATTGGTCTGAATTTATTTTAAACCATCTTAATATTATCGCGAACCTTGGTGCATGGCAAATTTTTATGCGACAATTTTATTAGTGCAAGGGATAAAAAAGAATGTGTATGGTCAAAAAATGAATTAAATCTTTAGTTGGCATATAATATGCAGCATTGTAAACTATTCAATGCTGGATACTTTCATTTAAATGTATTAATAATATTTTAGCTGCATGGAAAAAAAATAATTGAGTGTTTTGTAATATTGGATAATTTAAAAAAGCTATGTACATTAAGTTCTTAAAGTGTTCCAGAAGTTAATATACGTTTCAACAGTATTTTCAGAATAAATAGATACTTCGAGATCTACTTACGCCTGTAGGCTGTGCCGAAAGGGATTTTTTTCTAGCTGTTTCAATTATTATTATGACAAACGCATTCTCATGAGCACAGTCAAACAGCGCCAATGGATTATAGCCAGTAATAAACGCAGCTGTGCTAAATACTAACAAGGTATGTTTCAGTCTAACAAGCAAGTCAGCTTTTTCCTAGCAATTCAAATATGTGTTGTGTACATATTACGAGAAACACGTGTATCTCGCGGGAACACTTGTGCGTTCAACTTGCGAATATGGAGCAAAATGCGAAGGTAGCTAACGGGCTGAGATATTATAAGCGCTCTCTTTCGGCGAGTCTCACCCTTATATTGCAGTGAGCAAATGCTTGAGCATTTAATCAAAGCAACGATATAAATTATCAGCGTTGTTCTTCTTTCATTGCGCTCTATTGTAGATACCATCCAAAGAGCACAAAAGTTTTAGACAAAACTTTATATTGAAATAAATTTTTTTAAGTGGAATTCCGAAATTTTAAAAGGTAAATTTGGAATGAGAAGATTAGAAATACATATTACTGTTTTAATTCATGAAGAGCATCATTTAATAATAATCAATTCTTGCTTCTAAGGAAACTGTAATACCATAAAATTACATTAATTTATGCTTTTAGAAAACTCAAAATTAATTAAAATAAAAAAAACACGTGTAACTAAGTAGCCTACATGTTATAGAAGAAAAAACCTATTTCGCAATTCAAACCTCGACTCGCAAGTAAGTCGTAAGGTGTAAAACGATAGAGAGAGAGAGAGAGAGAGAGAGAGAGAGAGAGAGAGAGAGAGGTGAGAGAAAGAAAAAGAGAGGAGAGAGAGAAAGAGAGAAAGAGAGAAAGAGAGAAAGAGAGAAAGAGAGAAAGAGAGAGAGAGAAAGAGAGAAAGGAAGAAAGAGAGAAGAGAGAAAGAGAGAAAGAGAGAAAGAGAGGAAAGAGAGAAAGAGAGAAAGAGAGAAAGAGAGAAAGAGAGAAAGAGAGAAAGAAGAGAAAGAGAGAGAAAGAGAGAGAAAGAGAGAAAGAGAGAGAAAGAGAGAGAAAGAGAGAGAGAAAGAGAGAGAAAGAGAGAGAAAGAGAGAGAAAGAGAGAGAAAGAGAGAGAGAGAGAGAGAAAGAGAGAGAAAGAGAGAGAGAGAGAGAGAGAGAGAGAGAGAGAGAGGGGGGGGTGAGAGAAAGAAAAAGAGAGGGAGAGAGAAAGAGAGAAATACGGCAATTTTCTAAATAAACATGAATTGAATGACTTATTTCTCACTTCAAAATAAGCTCAAACCCCATTGTGTAGCCAGTAGTATATTAACAGTTATTCAAAAACTGGCTCCTAGTTGTGGAGCATGTGGAGCCAACCATCATCTTGGATTGTGACGTCACGACGGCTATTTGGTATTACATTTCCTAGAATTTTCCCTGTTTCGAGGGGAAAATTCCCGTTTTGAAGTAAAAATTCCCATTTTATTTATGAAATATGGCAACGACTTGTAAATTCCTCAAAGTGGCCTAAAACTCCTAAAAGCAAGCAGCCTTGAGTCGCTTATATCATGATATTAACCTCAGGTGTCATCGTTGCACATTTTGTTACGGTTGCTATATTAAAAATCCGTAAATATTATTTGTTTCAACAAAAATAATTTTTTAAATATTTAAAAAGTTTAATTAATAAATTTTTTTAAAAGAATTTCTACCATTATTAAATTTTACCACCATATTGAAATTCCGTAATTATTATAGAATATTAATTGGAAAAAATTTTAAATTAAAAAAAATACTTGATAAAATTTAGATAATAAAATTTATAAAAATGTACTTGGTTCAAATCCAACGAGGAAATCGATTAAAAATAGCGAAAAATCCATCCTCCACAGAAGCGACAGGCAGACTGACCTTCCAACCCTAATGCCAATGCAGATATTAGGTCAGATAGTATGACGTCTTAGCATTCAGATTGTTTTCGTCTGCAGAAAGTTGCTGCCGACATATTGTTTTCGTCTGCTAGAGTGCACTGTCACCATATTAGTTTAATTTTTTCCCGCTAGAGTGAGTATTCATTTATTGCCAGGGCGCCCGCTATCTTGAAATTTGTCCGCGAACTTGGAAATCTGTAATTTTTGAGCTATATTCGGAAAAAATTCCAAAATACATCAAGAAATTCAGCTATTTATTAACTGGTTGAATCGATAGCCTTGGTTTGATCCTTGACTAATACAAAAAAAAAGATCATATAATTATAATTACCAAACAAATAAGAGGTTCGAGAAATAAAACAACTAATTTATATATATTTCTTACATAAATTATAATAAACTACAGGATTACTTGCTAAAGTTATCAATTAACCTTCCGATAGGCGCACCTATGTTTCAAACATGGATTGGCGCAATGCACCTGTGAGGTGCTCCTCCTATTTCCACCAACATAAATCCCCACTACTGAAGAGTTTCATTACAATACCATGTAAATTTGAACTGTATATATGTAAAGATTTAAAATGTAAATTTAAAATTTATTTAACATAAGAATCTTCATAATTTATTGTTAATATTACCACAGTATAAATGCATAAAAAATCCAAAACAATAGCTGTAGATCAGTAACAAAGAAATTCAGGTATAATATTTTAAAATTATTTTTCAGTATTTAAATAAAACATAATTTAGTGAGATATGTTATGAAATATGTAAGTTCTTATATTTCGATTAATTCCATGCATTATTTACACTTCTTATTTGGTACATACACAATCCAAATCTTTGTGAAATTAATAGGTAATATACAAACTTTTCTTCTCGTATAAATGAGTCCAGATGGAAATATGTTTTAAAGTAAAATAGCATGATAAAATGAAAAAACAAAAGCACTAAAAATTCAGAGAACACATAAAATATAAAAATTGCAGACACTGTTTGTTTTTCAGCTGTCTTTTTTTCACCAACTCACAGGCCTTTTGCACTTATTCACTATCAACTTCCAAACCATCATCTGCAGAAGATGTCTTCGCGACAAGGCTCACACAATTTCCTTTTATTGTTTTGGTCGTTCATCTCTTGTGATTTGCTGTTCGATTCCCTACATTTGAGAGGCTGCTTGGTTACTTCTGTCAATCTGTGCCGAAGTGTTATGTGTAAATTCTGTTTTTCAGCACTGCGTCGTGTCATTTCTTCTGAAACAAGACCTTTGGCAAGTTGGCGTAAAAATGTCCTGCGGTTGGCTACAACATAACCGTTTCCAGAGTAAATGACTTGTGCGTTGATACTGGCCACATTGAGCATAGCAAAAATATTACCAAAGGCCACCGCCGAGCATTTCTCGCCACGTTATACGTTGCACACAATTTATCCACCGTATCCACACCACCTTTAGTTTCATTGTAAAATGTTACGATGTCCGGTTTTTTTGAAGGCCCAGTAGAATCATCGATTGCATCGTCAAAATGAAGGCTGGATATGAGAAATACATTTTTGTTTTTCCTAGGAACATAGGAAACTAAAGTCCCTTCTTTTCTGAATCCAAATATACTGGACTTTTCACTTCTGTTAGCCATGTGTTTGAATACGTCAGGGATTTGCCATTTATTTTTTTTCAGTGTGGCAACAAGGGATAGTTTTTTATCGGCCAGATCACTCAAAAGTGGAACATCACTGAACCAATTATCAGTAGTAACATTTCGTCCTGAGTTGACTATGGGCGATACCATCCTATGAACAACATCTGTACAATAATTACTGACAGCATACGGTCCATCTGGTTGTTTCCCAGCATATACTTCCATGTTGAAAGTGTAATACATTTTGGAATCTACAAGTGCAAAGATCTTGATTCCATATTTGGTAGGTTTTGAGGGAATGTACTGGCGGAAACCGCAACGACCCCGAAATGCTTCTAATTTTTCATCAAGTGTGACATTCTCTCCAAGAGAGTAACTTTTCTGGCAATTAGCAACAAATGTTTCAAAACATTCTCGTATTGGTGCAATTCGATCTAGTTCTTTCCTTTCATTTCTCGTCTCTTTGTTGTCAAATCGAATACACCTCATCAAAAATCGGAAGCGTTTTAAGGACATGGTGAGCCTAAATGTTTCAACACCATCCCCAGAGGGATCCCAAAGGTCTTCTAAGTTCAGGCGTGACCCACGATACACACCAGCTAGGTACAACAAACCCATAAGTAGTATATGATAGCCGGTCCTGAAACTGACTTCTGGCTGTGGAGCGGGGAGCCGAGCCACATCTCTGACGTCACGTCCATCTCTGACGTCACGGCGGCCATCTTGGACTCAAAATTCCTCAAAATTCCTCAAAATTGACTCAAAATTCCTCAAAATTGACTCAAAATGACTCAAAAATTCCCGTTTGAGGAAAAATTTTCCCGTTTTCGAGGGAAAAATTCCCGTTTCGAGGGAAAATTTCCCGTTTTATTCCGTAAAAATCCCAGCAGCTAGAAATTCCTGATAGAGGCTTAAGCATCCTTAACTTAAGCCTCGGTTAAGCCTCTTTTAGGATTATGACGTCACCGTTGCAATTTTCGTTACGCCCGCCATCTTGAAAATCCGCAATTTTTATGTTAGAAAATCGGGAAAAAATTTAAAAATCATTATAAAAATCATTTGATCGAACTAAAAAAAAAAAAAAAATATTAAAAACCACTGTTGCAGTTATCGTTACGGTAGCCATCTTGGATTATATAAATGTTGCATATTTCTTTACACCCGCCATCTTGGTTGAGTACCATGCCATTCTTACACTTTACGTTACGACCACCATATTGGATCCTATTAATGTTGCAATTATCGTTATGGTCGCCATCTTGAAATTTAGTCGCCATCTTGTAATTTAGACGTCATCTTGTAATTTAGACGCCATCTTGGAAATCCGTAATTTTTATGTTAGAAAATCGGGAAAAATTCCAAAATTCATCAAAAAAAATTAACTTTTTAGAATTCTGATTGATTATATCGATTCCCGTCCTTGGTTCGAAACCGGTGAGGGCAAAAAAAAATATCACATCAGATCCTTCCTCCACAGAAGCCACCTACAGACTGACCTACCACCACCAATAACAAGGTATTTACCATCAGCTGGTATGACGTCATGTCCGCCATCTTGTCTTTGTCTGCTGGAGGCCGCCATCTTGGTTTCGTCTGCTAGAGTGTGCTGACGACATGTTAGTATAATGTTCTGTTCACCATAACTTTGACCTCTTATATTGACATTGTACTTTGTCATTGACCTTGAACTTTGACCTTGACCTTAAACTTTGACCTTGAACTTTGACCTTGACCTTGAAATTTGACCTTGACCTTGAAATTTGACCTTGACCTTTAAATTTGACCTTGACCTTGAAATTAGACTTTGTCCTTGTAATTTGTCTTTGTCCTTGTCGTCCATCATGGATCCGTCATTTTATGTTTAGTACATGCTAGCGGTCATTGCCCTTCATCATGTTTTCGTCTGCTGCTGGACACCATCTTGTGTGTACTTGTATTATAGAGTACATTTCCATCATGATAGTTTTATTCTAACCTGTTACAGTGCAGTAATCATTTATTATTACCGAGGTGCCCGCCATCTTGAAATTTGGCCGCCATCTTGAAATCATGTAATTATTTAGCTAGAAATGCGGGGAAAATACCAAAAGTCTCCGAGGAAATCAATTATTAATTTACATATTGAATCGATGGATCCCTGTCCACGGTTCGATTCTTGACCAGTGACAGTTGTAACTAATTATGAAATAAATTTTAGATTCTGTTTTCCATTACCTTTCACGGAGTTTATTAATCATTCACTCTACGAAAAACAACTCAAGTCAATATACCTGACCAACGAATTAATACAGTGCCGATTAGCCTATTATGAAAGTCTAATTTTTCAATAATCTGAAAAACATATAAGCTGTTCATGTACAAAGCCATACATATAGATCAATTGTCTTCAGTCCATGAGACCGAGTCACGTCATTATCAGACGTATAGGCTAGTCATTTCAGGTCCGCATGAACTTCGTCGTTAGCTAATTATATTCAATTAATCCCTCGTGACATTTTTTATACTTACTAAAGGACCAAGTGACCTTGAAAAATATTTTAGTAACACCAAGAGGTTTTTAAACTAGTAAATATTCAATCACTACATATTGTACTACGCACAATAAAAAAAAAACAGGAAGCACCATCATCGAAAAGGCAGCACCATCAATGAAAAGCCAGCACATTTGGAAGCACCGACAACGAAAAGGAAGCACCATCAACGAAAAGGCAGCACTGCCAACGAAAAGGAAGCACATTTGGAAGCACCGACAACGAAAAGGCAGCACCGGCATCGAAAAGGAAGCACATTTGGAAGCACCGACAACGAAAAGGCAGCACCGGCAACGAAAAGGAAGCACATTTGGAAGCACCGACAACGAAAAGGCAGCACCGGCAACGAAAAGGAAGCACATTTGGAAGCACCGACAACGAAAAGGCAGCACCGGCATCGAAAAGGAAGCACATTTGGAAGCACCGACAACGAAAAGGCAGCACCGGCATCGAAAAGGAAGCACATTTGGAAGCACCGTCAACGTAAAGGCAGCACCGGCATCGAAAAGGAAGCACATTTGGAAGCACCGACAACGTAAAGACAGCACCGGCATCGAAAAGGAAGCACATTTGGAAGCACCGACAACGTAAAGGCAGCACCGGCATCGAAAAGGAAGCACATTTGGAAGCACCGACAACGAAAAGGCAGCACCGGCATCAAAAAGGAAGCACATTTGGAAGCACCGACAACGAAAAGGCAGCACCGGCATCAAAAAGGAAGCACATTTGGAAGCACCGACAACGAAAAGGCAGCACCGGCATCGAAAAGGAAGCACATTTGGAAGCACCGACAACGAAAAGGCAGCACCGACAACGAAAAGGAAGCACATTTGGAAGCACCGACAACGAAAAGGCAGCACCGCCAACGAAAAGGAAGCACATTTGGATGCACCAACAACGAAAAGGCAGCACCGCCAACGAAAAGGCAGCACCGCCATCGAAAAAGCAGCTCATTTGGAAGCACCGACAACTATAAGGCAGCACCGCCAACGAAAAAGCAGCACATTTGGAAGCACCGACAACGAAAAGGCAGCACCATCGACGAAAAGGAAGCACATTTGGAAGCACAAGTTACGAGAACTTAGTCTTAGTTAGAAATCTGAATACAAGAAATAAAAACATTAAATTTTTATAATTCAAATTTTTTATTTCTGTACATTATACAAATACAAGTAAAACAAGCCATTATTGTATGTAGCCAGCTTTCCTCAGTTCTTTGAGTATGAAGGATATTTCTTTGATGCACGAATAGTTTCCTGCACAAAGCGAGCCATGTAGAAGTCTTAGCCGGTCAACCAATATGTTTGGATCTTTCCATGATGTGTAATCAATCTCTTCTACCACAATTTTACTTGCTTGTTTATTATAAATATTATGATCTCTGGTGTATTCCGTTTTAACACCAACCTCAGGGTAACTTTCATTATCGAGATAGTGAACATCACATGCTTGATCAGATTTATTTAATATATCTCGACGTTTCCATCGTTTCGGTCTCAGGACACCGACTCAGTCTTCGATCTTGCCTGCTTTAGCTGCTTCATCAGAGTCTATGTCTTTGTCAACAGCCTCAGAGTCGCTGTAGCAATTACCGTAGAAGGCATCATCTTCACCCAGATTACCGTAAGAATTCGATGCCGATGATGTCGAAGTGTCTTCATCGTCTTCATGCTTCCTTTTTAGGAGTCCATCATTTTTACAGAGTAGGAAAGATCTACTTGAATTCGGCTGGAATGTATTCTCACTTTTCACGTTAAGGATTCTTCCATTGTCTTCATTCTTCCATAAATCATCATCATCCGTCAATTTAAGTTTTTTGTCGAGATTGGAAGAGCCGCGAACATAATCTCTCCCAAGACAAGGAAAATTATTGTCGTAATGCAAATCGCTCTTCCTTAGCCTAGTAGAGCCATCGTTGTCCTCTAGCTTGTACGCAGGCTTGGCGTTACAAGTTCTGTCATGTCTTTTTAAGCTCTCTCTCCGCGTAAACGACTTGCTACATCTAACACAACTTATCATATTACGTAGTGGATTTTTAACACAGTCATTCTTCTCATGTTGTCTTCCATTCTTTCTCAAGATAAATTCTTTGCTGCAAAACTTACACCTGTGTCCTTTCAATACAGCAACAGTCACCGAATCAGGATTCATATTAGTTACTGAGACTATTGTCAGATGCAAACTGAGTGAATTAAATTAGATACATTACTTAAATAGTATTTTCTAAATATTTCACCAGCAAGAATTAAGTTACCTCATACAAATGAAATTGTTTCATGTGGTTTCGATTATTAGCATGAGATGTTGCCACGTGTTGTGTTGAGTCATAATTTATCTAGTTCTTTTATGTGGTATGCGGGATGCTCACTAACGTTCGCAAAACAAGGATGGCTTCGCTAGACATCAAGGAGAAGGAAGTTTATCTTTCATGTTAATGCTTCTCAGCTGTCTCAAAGCATATTATTTGTCTGAGTAAAGTTATTATTTTTTAAATCCACCTGATAAAAATATTGTATGTTCTGTTTTATTGACAGAATTTCACTGATTAAATGTAACTCTGAATAAAAATGTCATGACTCAGTAAGTAAAAAATTCTTCATGCAGAGATAGATCTCTCACAAATAATCAGGAGCACTCGGTGAAAACCATCAGATGTCTAGCCAGGAATAATCAGAAACACTTGGAGAAAGCCATCAATATAATATCAAGATTAATCAGAAGCACTCGGAGAAATCCATCAGATGTCTAGTTAGGTATAATCAGAAACACACGGAGTAAACCGCCATAATATTGTCAAGAATAATCAGGAGCACACGGATAAAACCACCATAATATTAACAATAATAATCAGAAGCACACGGAGAAAACCACCATAATATTGACAAGAATAATTGGAAGCACACGGAGAAAACCACCACAAGTTTTCTTTGATATCATAAAAATACAGAAAAAAAAAATTAATAAATAACATAAAAAAAATTAATAAAAAAATTTAAATGACAAAATAAAATACAAAAATACATAAAATTCTGGCTTGTACTAGAACTATATCTTTGCTTAACAATGAGAAGTTCACAAGCTAGCAGAATCTGTTTATGTATTTTTGTATTTTATTTTGTCATTTAAATTTTTTTATTAATTTTTTTTATGTTATTTATTAAATTTTTTTTTTCTGTATTTTTATGATATCAAAGAAAACTTGTGGTGGTTTTCTCCGTGTGCTTCCGATTATTCTTGTCAATATTATGGTGGTTTTCTCCGTGTGCTTCTGATTATTATTGTTAATATTATGGTGGTTTTATCCGTGTGCTCCTGATTATTCTTGACAATATTATGGCGGTTTACTCCGTGTGTTTCTGATTATACCTAACTAGACATCTGATGGATTTCTCCGAGTGCTTCTGATTAATCTTGATATTATATTGATGGCTTTCTCCAAGTGTTTCTGATTATTCCTGGCTAGACATCTGATGGTTTTCACCGAGTGCTCCTGATTATTTGTGAGAGATCTATCTCTGCATGAAGAATTTTTTACTTACTGAGTCATGACATTTTTATTCAGAGTTACATTTAATCAGTGAAATTCTGTCAATAAAACAGAACATACAATATTTTTATCAGGTGGATTTAAAAAATAATAACTTTACTCAGACAAATAATATGCTTTGAGACAGCTGAGAAGCATTAACATGAAAGATAAACTTCCTTCTCCTTGATGTCTAGCGAAGCCATCCTTGTTTTGCGAACGTTAGTGAGCATCCCGCATACCACATAAAAGAACTAGATAAATTATGACTCAACACAACACGTGGCAACATCTCATGCTAATAATCGAAACCACATGAAACAATTTCATTTGTATGAGGTAACTTAATTCTTGCTGGTGAAATATTTAGAAAATACTATTTAAGTAATGTATCTAATTTAATTCACTCAGTTTGCATCTGACAATAGTCTCAGTAACTAATATGAATCCTGATTCGGTGACTGTTGCTGTATTGAAAGGACACAGGTGTAAGTTTTGCAGCAAAGAATTTATCTTGAGAAAGAATGGAAGACAACATGAGAAGAATGACTGTGTTAAAAATCCACTACGTAATATGATAAGTTGTGTTAGATGTAGCAAGTCGTTTACGCGGAGAGAGAGCTTAAAAAGACATGACAGAACTTGTAACGCCAAGCCTGCGTACAAGCTAGAGGACAACGATGGCTCTACTAGGCTAAGGAAGAGCGATTTGCATTACGACAATAATTTTCCTTGTCTTGGGAGAGATTATGTTCGCGGCTCTTCCAATCTCGACAAAAAACTTAAATTGACGGATGATGATGATTTATGGAAGAATGAAGACAATGGAAGAATCCTTAACGTGAAAAGTGAGAATACATTCCAGCCGAATTCAAGTAGATCTTTCCTACTCTGTAAAAATGATGGACTCCTAAAAAGGAAGCATGAAGACGATGAAGACACTTCGACATCATCGGCATCGAATTCTTACGGTAATCTGGGTGAAGATGATGCCTTCTACGGTAATTGCTACAGCGACTCTGAGGCTGTTGACAAAGACATAGACTCTGATGAAGCAGCTAAAGCAGGCAAGATCGAAGACTGAGTCGGTGTCCTGAGACCGAAACGATGGAAACGTCGAGATATATTAAATAAATCTGATCAAGCATGTGATGTTCACTATCTCGATAATGAAAGTTACCCTGAGGTTGGTGTTAAAACGGAATACACCAGAGATCATAATATTTATAATAAACAAGCAAGTAAAATTGTGGTAGAAGAGATTGATTACACATCATGGAAAGATCCAAACATATTGGTTGACCGGCTAAGACTTCTACATGGCTCGCTTTGTGCAGGAAACTATTCGTGCATCAAAGAAATATCCTTCATACTCAAAGAACTGAGGAAAGCTGGCTACATACAATAATGGCTTGTTTTACTTGTATTTGTATAATGTACAGAAATAAAAAATTTGAATTATAAAAATTTAATGTTTTTATTTCTTGTATTCAGATTTCTAACTAAGACTAAGTTCTCGTAACTTGTGCTTCCAAATGTGCTTCCTTTTCGTCGATGGTGCTGCCTTTTCGTTGTCGGTGCTTCCAAATGTGCTGCTTTTTCGTTGGCGGTGCTGCCTTATAGTTGTCGGTGCTTCCAAATGAGCTGCTTTTTTCTATGGCGGTGCTGCCTTTTCGTTGGCGGTGCTGCCTTTTCGTTGTTGGTGCATCCAAATGTGCTTCCTTTTCGTTGGCGGTGCTGCCTTTTCGTTGTCGGTGCTTCCAAATGTGCTTCCTTTTCGTTGTCGGTGCTGCCTTTTCGTTGTCGGTGGTTGTCGGTGCTGCCTTTTCGTTGTCGGTGCTTCCAAATGTGCTTCCTTTTCGATGCCGGTGCTGCCTTTTCGTTGTCGGTGCTTCCAAATGTGCTTCCTTTTTGATGCCGGTGCTGCCTTTTCGTTGTCGGTGCTTCCAAATGTGCTTCCTTTTCGATGCCGGTGCTGCCTTTTCGTTGTCGGTGCTTCCAAATGTGCTTCCTTTTTGATGCCGGTGCTGCCTTTTCGTTGTCGGTGCTTCCAAATGTGCTTCCTTTTTGATGCCGGTGCTGCCTTTTCGTTGTCGGTGCTTCCAAATGTGCTTCCTTTTCGATGCCGGTGCTGCCTTTACATTGACGGTGCTTCCAAATGTGCTTCCTTTTCGATGCCGGTGCTGCCTTTTCGTTGTCGGTGCTTCCAAATGTGCTTCCTTTTCGATGCCGGTGCTGCCTTTTCGTTGTCGGTGCTTCCAAATGTGCTTCCTTTTCGTTGCCGGTGCTGCCTTTTCGTTGTCGGTGCTTCCAAATGTGCTTCCTTTTCGATGCCGGTGCTGCCTTTTCGTTGTCGGTGCTTCCAAATGTGCTTCCTTTTCGTTGGCGGTGCTGCCTTTTCGTTGATGGTGCTTCCTTTTCGTTGTCGGTGCTTCCAAATGTGCTGGCTTTTCATTGATGGTGCTGCCTTTTCGATGATGGTGCTTCCTGTTTTTTTTTTGATTGTGCGTAGTACAATATGTAGTGATTGAATATTTACTAGTTTAAAAACCTCTTGGTGTTACTAAAATATTTTTCAAGGTCACTTGGTCCTTTAGTAAGTATAAAAAATGTCACGAGGGATTAATTGAATATAATTAGCTAACGACGAAGTTCATGCGGACCTGAAATGACTAGCCTATACGTCTGATAATGACGTGACTCGGTCTCATGGACTGAAGACAATTGATCTATATGTATGGCTTTGTACATGAACAGCTTATATGTTTTTCAGATTATTGAAAAATTAGACTTTCATAATAGGCTAATCGGCACTGTATTAATTCGTTGGTCAGGTATATTGACTTGAGTTGTTTTTCGTAGAGTGAATGATTAATAAACTCCGTGAAAGGTAATGGAAAACAGAATCTAAAATTTATTTCATAATTAGTTACAACTGTCACTGGTCAAGAATCGAACCGTGGACAGGGATCCATCGATTCAATATGTAAATTAATAATTGATTTCCTCGGAGACTTTTGGTATTTTCCCCGCATTTCTAGCTAAATAATTACATGATTTCAAGATGGCGGCCAAATTTCAAGATGGCGGGCACCTCGGTAATAATAAATGATTACTGCACTGTAACAGGTTAGAATAAAACTATCATGATGGAAATGTACTCTATAATACAAGTACACACAAGATGGTGTCCAGCAGCAGACGAAAACATGATGAAGGGCAATGACCGCTAGCATGTACTAAACATAAAATGACGGATCCATGATGGACGACAAGGACAAAGACAAATTACAAGGACAAAGTCGAATTTCAAGGTCAAGGTCAAATTTAAAGGTCAAGGTCAAATTTCAAGGTCAAGGTCAAATTTCAAGGTCAAGGTCAAATTTCAAGGTCAAGGTCAAAGTTCAAGGTCAAAGTTTAAGGTCAAGGTCAAAGTTCAAGGTCAATGACAAAGTACAATGTCAATATAAGAGGTCAAAGTTATGGTGAACAGAACATTATACTAACATGTCGTCAGCACACTCTAGCAGACGAAACCAAGATGGCGGCCTCCAGCAGACAAAGACAAGATGGCGGACATGACGTCATACCAGCTGATGGTAAATACCTTGTTATTGGTGGTGGTAGGTCAGTCTGTAGGTGGCTTCTGTGGAGGAAGGATCTGATGTGATATTTTTTTTGCCCTCACCGGTTTCGAACCAAGGACGGGAATCGATATAATCAATCAGAATTCTAAAAAGTTAATTTTTTTTGATGAATTTTGGAATTTTTCCCGATTTTCTAACATAAAAATTACGGATTTCCAAGATGGCGTCTAAATTACAAGATGACGTCTAAATTACAAGATGGCGACTAAATTTCAAGATGGCGACCATAACGATAATTGCAACATTAATAGGATCCAATATGGTGGTCGTAACGTAAAGTGTAAGAATGGCATGGTACTCAACCAAGATGGCGGGTGTAAAGAAATATGCAACATTTATATAATCCAAGATGGCTACCGTAACGATAACTGCAACAGTGGTTTTTAATATTTTTTTTTTAGTTCGATCAAATGATTTTTATAATGATTTTTAAATTTTTTCCCGATTTTCTAACATAAAAATTGCGGATTTTCAAGATGGCGGGCGTAACGAAAATTGCAACGGTGACGTCATAATCCTAAAAGAGGCTTAACTGAGGCTTGAGTTAAGGATGCTTAAGCCTCTATCAGGAATTTCTAGCTGCTGGGATTTTTACGGAATAAAACGGGAAATTTTCCCTCGAAACGGGAATTTTTCCCTCGAAAACGGGAAATTTTTTCTTAAAACGGGAATTTTTGAGTCATTTTGAGTCAATTTTGAGGAATTTTGAGTCAATTTTGAGGAATTTTGAGGAATTTTGAGTCCAAGATGGCCGCCGTGACGTCAGAGATGGACGTGACGTCAGAGATGTGGCTCGGCTCCCCGCTCCACAGCCAGAAGCCAGTTTCAGGACCGGCTATCATATACTACTCCCATAAAAGCCTTCATCTCTATTACATCCGTCGAACGTGCATCTCTAAGGCGATTAAATTGAGGTCTTACAAGTTCAATATGTTGGTTTGTCCATGCAACAACAGAGTCGAGTATTGACTCATCAAAAAGAATAAGCCAGGTATCTAAAATGGTTTCAGCATTCATTGCTGTTCCTATAACCCCAGGGATGTGTAATAACAAATTTTGCTTACCTCTTCTCCTCTTGTTCGGACATGGGCATTTGTTCCATTGGTACGAATCGACGATCTTACCATTTTTCTTACGGTTTGCCATGTAGTAAGATGCATTACCGGGATCATCACCATCTGATTCATTACAGCTTTGCTCAGTGTCTGAATTTTCCTCTCGCTCGTGTATCTGATCTTCACTATCAGAATCAGATTGTTCTCCAAAGTCCTCATCTCCCGAAGTATCATCAAACAGCATACTATGGATTTTCTTGACGTCTTCAGGATTATCCAAGTTATAAATTATTTTTTCCCCAGCCATCCTGAAACACATATTGTAAAACAAACACATGAAGTCGCGCCACACCTACTAGGTGATTCTATTTTTTCAGTAGTTAATGTTAAATTCACAATATTAGCTAATAAGTGTGTAATTGAATAGAATTAATAAGCAATTTGGTGAAGATAGCAATTGAAAATATCATAGTCGAAAAACTTACGTCAGTAGTCGCGCTGCACCTGCAGGGTGAAAATGGCTGCCACAGCCTTGAAGTAACTACGTCAACAGTCATGCATGAACTAACCAGAGAAGAAACAAAAGTTAGGAAGCTAGACGATAGCAGCCCCCTCCCCGACACACGACCTCGTGCAGGGAACATAAACAAGATAATAATGCACCTGTCAGGCGCGCGCGCCTAACGGAAGGTTAAATAAACATTTAGTTTTGCATTGGCTTCAAGTGACTAATTCTTAGCTCCAAATGGTTTACTGAAGACAGAGATCAGTTAGATCCGTTTCCTACATAGCCTTTTTCTTCCAGACAGAGGTTTTCGATATCGTGTGTAAAAGACAGTTTCACTTCGTTAGAAGTGTAAATTGTAGCAGCTGATGGCTTGAAAACGCACTTCTAATCGTGGTACTCGAACGAATACGGTTTACCATAAACACATACTGTATAGACCCAAGTTATATATTAAAAGTCCGTACGTTGCAACTTCATCAGTAAGCTGATTGATAATGTTCTGCTTGATATCGTCAAGAAAATAACCAAAAGTCTTTCTTCTCACTAAACGTATTAAGAAAATAGTAGTCTTTCAATATTCCACGAAATACAGATTGCGCCAAGCGGAATCCATTATAATTTGCCTAAAATGCACCGAGCACTATTGCACTGCAATGCACTATTATATACTACTGTTGTCCTCTGCCCACAGACTCCCTTACTAGAGGCCAGCAAGTCGGATGGCGTCAGGCGCAGGCTGGTCCCTACCGCCGCTACCCGCCTATCCCTGCAGCATGGCAGGGTTCAACCTGAGCCGCACGCCGCCACGTGGAGCCCGCGGCCCGCCAAGTTCTCTGCGCCGTCCGCAACCTATTCTACGTCCTTTTCGCGTCATAAATGTTTCACATCAATTTTTCTCGAAAAATTCAGCCTTGAAATTTTACTCCAATCGCGCTCAAACAAGGTTTCACTTCAAAAATATTCTAAAACTTACTATAATTATCAACAGTACATAAAATAATAATTTAAATGATAAAAAGGCAAGTAGTGTCAATCTGGCAACAGTGGGGGTCATTTGCTCTGTACTGCAGTCTAAACGCGAGACGGCCTCTGGACTGGTGCTGGTCTCGCTCCAGTAGCGCCTGGGAGGTATGCCGCTGCGCCGACCTTGCAGAGCGCAGGGTGGCCTGTCGGGAGGTAAACTGCTATGGTTCGTTTCAGCTAAGCTCCGAATGAGTGAACCCAACTGCAGGCAACCATTCCTGTTCACATAGGCGCAACTTCTCCATAAACACAGCCTGATTTATAACTTATCTTACGAAAGTCATATAAAAGTAATGCCACAAAAAAAACTTTACAACCATTTAACAAATGTTATCGATACTTCTTTATGGATAACACAGACCAACAAGAAAGAAAAAAAAATTGTGCCTAGGTTTTTCGAACTGATTTTTGCTATATTTGTGGCGCTAAATATAAATATGAAATTAGTTTTTTTTATCAGCTCTACTATTTGAGATTAGTGTGAAAAAATAAGAAAAACCGCATGCTTGACTCCAGCCACTTCGTCACAAGCATACCCCAGGCTGGGAATCCCCACTTCGTGCGACATGCGCATGCTATCTCGAACACAAGCGCCGGCGTCGCAAGTGGACGGGAAAGTTTGGTGCAAAGATTATTCCTTAGGAAAATAGTACAAGCAAAATAATGTAAATAGGTACAAAATATTTACTGAAATTTCTAACAGTGTGGAAACAATGCTGAAAATATCTTGTAACGCTTAAGAGAATTTACTCAATATTAAATTTTGATATTGGAGGATGTTTTTACACAACATAATGTTTTAAACCGTGAAAAAAAGAAGATTATATAATTTTCAACTATTCAACTTTATTTTGTTTTATATTATGCTTATCAATTTTCCTTGTTGATACTGTAAAGCTATTCAGGGTAAGATTTATAAATAACTTTAATTAATATAAGTTCAGGGACAACATTAAGTATGGATGCCCAGGCAGGAATCCGAACCCAGTATTATTGCGAACATTATTTTTGTAGCAATACAGTTGCTTTCAATAAATATACATATGAAACAGGTTTAAAAAACATTTCTTAGAATTTTACAAATTATCTAATTTTACCTGAATATTTCAGTTCTGTTTCCAAACACAAGCTGTAGTTACCTACGCTTCACTCGGACTAAGCTTTATTAAAAGTGAATTTTAAAAATGAACCTTTAAATACAGAAATTATAAAGTTAAATAAATAATCATATTATAAATACAGTTATATTTGATTTAGTGAAACATAACTTTGATTTTTATTTAATTTTTTTTTCACTTTATTTCATTCTTAATTAACTTATTTCATTACAATACAGTGAGGAGTGCGAACTGTGGACTTGACATATACCTAGTGATTTGTGAACGGACATTAAGTGTGGTGATATAATTAGTTATGTAATTATTAGTAGCAAATAAAACTCTATAATATGAATTGGGCTATCTTCACGAACCCGTTTTCCCCACTCGTAACAATTTATATTGAACTTATATTTTGCATTTGATGCGGAAGTGCTAGTAATCTAATAGGTGAGTTCCAGGTAATGGAAAAACCCTGAGTTGAACTTGCAAGTGTGCCATAAAGGCAAGTAGATCGTAGTAGGTGAGTTCCAGGTAATGGAAAAACCCTGAGTTGAACTTGCAGGTGTGCCATAAAGGCAAGTAGATCGTAGTAGGTGAGTTCCAGGTAATGGAAAAACCCTGAGTTGAACTTGCAAGTGTGCCATAAAGGCAAGTAGATCGTAGTAGGTGAGTTCCAGGTAATGGAAAAACCCTGAGTTGAACTTGCAGGTGTGCCATAAAGGCAAGTAGATCGTAGGCTTCACGGCCATTGTCTAAATAAATATCCTGGCGTCCGAGGTTGTGACGGGTTGAAGTGGTGGATTGTATAGACGTTTAGCTCTGCATTTCAGCAGGCATCTTCAGGGTTGAAGTATTCAGTTTCAAAGCATCGCGAAATGTCTGTACAGTCCACCACTTCAACAGGTTTAACCTCGTAAGCCAGGGTATTTTTTAATAAAGTGAAGTATTTTGAAGATGGTGCGTCATCTGTCACTTCTGTCTCGTCGTTGTCAGCCCACTGTGTTCGTCTGCGCAGTGACATTGTTCTGGTTCCTTCCTTCCACGGAATACTGTGTGCTGTCTATATAGATACATTCAACATTTGGCATCGGATGATTTTTGCTTGTTTTCTGCGTGTATCCGTCTTTCTTCGTCCGTTCTTTGAGAATGTACAGTGCGAACTAACAATGACGTATGTCCAACAAAAGATTTCAATCAATTCTACCCCCACTGCAAGAACCGTTCAAATAACGTCCTCCTTGTTGTAAACAGAAAGTACAACAGAATTATTGACGTTAACCATTACGTAACTGTTTCGAAAACAAACGTATACAGTTACGGAACAGACAGCGACAAGGACTAGTATATGAATGGGAGGGGGTAGCCAAGTCAGTAACGAAGATCAAGGCTGCCAATGCCTGGACGGCCGCGTCAAGAGTCAAGGCTGATTGGCGGCTGGAGGTGAGACCTGTCCACTAGGATGCAAGTCTCAACTGCACTAGCCTCGTCTTGTCGTGACTCCAGCTCAAGACAACCCGCCTTCCGCCAGTATAGGCACCATCACGTTAAAATAACACGGGTACGCGATATAGACTCCCGCCTACTTGTGGACTACGAACGCTGCCGACTACTAGACGGCACGACTACTGTTCAGTGCTGGGAAATAGCGTTATTCTGTTCTACTATACCCATGAGCCGAAGCTGTCAAGATGGAGGGCTTGCCTGTGTGGCAGCATGCACCCGTATACGTTCATGGTTGTGGACATCGGGAAACACACCAAAAATATTGGTGTGGCAAATGAAACGTCACAGTGAATCTTTTGTGGAATATATTTTATATACAATAGCCTTAATGTTAAATTATCACAAATTCAAAAATAAGTGTTTAAACTAGCTTAATTACATTAATGATGTGACATCTCGAGCACAGTTATGCGTTTCTGTACCAGCACAGCAAAGTCCATAATGTCAGTAAAGCAAGTCTGTAGCTCAGATTAATTCACATCTCGTCAGTTTATCAAGCATTTTCCCTTTATATATATATATATATAATTCATTATTGCATTATATAAACTGCACTTGATACGAAAATGTTATTTTTAATTGTATTTGAGTCTCAAACTGCTGTAAAAATCTTCCATGCATATTTCTGTCCGTTTGTTCTGCTATTTCATATTAGGTAAGCCTATGGCAATTTTAATAAAACTTTAATTTAAAATAAGCAATACAAATAACAAAGTAATTTTTATACAATAAGGTGCGTGTACCTATGTACGCGCATCAGGATGTACACAAATATTTATATTTCATTTAATAAACTACTTATCAAATTTTGACAACATAACTTTTGTAATAACATAAAGAATATAGAGTTAAATACCAGTACATATTATATTAACATAAAAGCTAAGTACTCGGTATTGCCTGGGCTTTACGTAGTGTGAAGTCTTCGTTTTTTTAAAGAGAGTAATTAAAACAAACATTTATAGTTTTCTTTCAGAAGTCAAACAACTCTGGTGAATGGGAAATTAGGTTGTTTTTTTAGAAATCAGATTAATATAATAATTTTTGTCCTCTTCTAAATATATATTGTGCAAATTATTTTTAAGAGTGGAAATGTGGGATGGGTTTATATTTTTAATATTATTAAGCCAATTATATACTTTTTGATTAAATGTTGACGTTAAATTATGTCAAGTGTACTAAATTACTTTTCGAAAGAAGAAATATCAAGGGTGGTTTTTATAAATCTCATGTAGACAGTCATTTTACTCTTTTGTCGAAATTTTATAGACTATTTGGTCAAGTGTGCAAAATTTCGTTAATAATACGAGAATTCCGCTTTAAGGATTAGGGAAAAGGGATGCGAGTGGTTTTTCAAAATTTAATGTAGACAGGGGCATTCCTTAAGTTTTGTAAGTGAAGAGTGCCAAATGTCATTCAGATCGAAATAAAACTGTAGATTAATATAACTAACAAACCATTTTAAACACTACTTTATACATCCAATCAATCACGTCAATAATGTCGCTCTGGTTGTAGAGCGCGCCCGTGGATTGTCCCCAGTATCAGGTAAAACCACGACACGTCTGTCAGGCGGGAAACAAGACAGCTTTCATGCCTACTGCGTATGAGAGGAAAAATTCCAAAAGAATCGTTAATTGACATGAGAACTGTTTATTTTTGCACAATAAATGTGTAAAAATACACAAACTGTATTTTTTTCCCGAATGACACAATGTAAAAATACACTAACACCGAATGTGTAAACAGAGAAAAATATTTTACATTTAAGAACCGCGCCCCTGCAGACTCGGCGGCTCCGCTGCCTCGAGCTTGTGCAGAGAAACATTTCCTGTACTTTTACGAACTGTCCGTTGGAAGCCAGTTTGTAACACCACAAGGAAGATATTGTAACTTTGTACAACACGTGGCTATGGTAATTTTTGCATTTATGAAATACGTTTTTCGAGATGATAGATTACTGAGTATTACTTACGAAAATGGGCACATATTTTTATATTTTAATAATTAATGTTTCAATGAAACATAAAATTTTTTAAACTGTGGAAAAGATAATCGAATATTCAATAAATGGACTTTAGTTTGTTTTATCGTGCTTATTATGTGCGCAGTTCTTACGGATGGCTATTCGGGGAACGGTTTACAAATAACTAACTATTGGAGGTACTGGAACAACACAAAGCATGAATGTCCGGGTAAGAATCCTAACACAGTATTACTGCGAAACTATTTTTTTAGTAATACAGTTGTTTTAGTGTAAATGTACAAATTTACAAATATGTGGAATTGTACATGAATACATCGGTACTATTTACTGTTTAGATACCAGCAACATTCTCGTTATTTTCCATCTACAGGATATAATCTATATTCCTGTACAAAAACCAGGTCGGTTTCATTTGTTTATTGGCTGCTCTCACATAGTAACTCCTATCATGATTGGCCAAAACGCTTTTTTCAAGTTCGTTATTGGATTCGAGTCCTTCCCGTTATTTAATAGAGGTTATTAAGTTATCTAACTATTTGCAGTCTAGTCTGTTCTTGAATAACAACAAGGATTCATTGGCTGCGCTATACTAGGAAGACACCCTCCTGTCTTACTGGCTGCTCCCCGCATTGGTCACCTGGAGGCTTCTGCCCTGGGCGCTGATTGGCCAGCTGTGTTCCGCCATGTTGCTGGCCAGTGCGGCGTGAGTGGCCGGACGAGTGAGCGGACGACACATTTGTTCCGCTCTTGAATGACTGCGTTATGGAAACGCCTTCATTTACATAGAAAACTATTTTTTACAAAAAAGAAGAAATATATTTCAATTACTTCAAAGCTAAATTCTTGCAAAAAAATTGTTTCATAAAGATATCAACGAAAATCACTGAAGCAGTTGAATAATTTTTTTAATGACAAAATTGTTTTAAAGTAAATTTTGAGGTACAAGCCAAAGTATTGTAAACATAAATAATAATTAGTAAGAAAACAAACTATGTTAACTTAACTAGCCATTAATTATTTATTACTTAAATGTCGCTATTGATTTGAGAGTACAGAAACAAATTTCATTTAAAAAAAACACATCCCCCCCTTCCTATAAAAAAATATTTTTACTGTAAAGTATTCTTTTGCATGGCAATTTTCGTACCTGTAGCATATATTCTGTATATATTCAGTGAATATGTTAGCTAATGTAGGAGTCTGAAGATTCTGTTGTTTATACGCTGAGGGACTGCGAAATAATTGTTGTTACTACAAAATGCATCGATGTTCGTTAGAAATAAGTTTAATTATTGTGTATGACAGATTATATCGACTTTATTTGAAAGTCTGCTTTAAATCTGTGGATTGCTAACAATTCTGCAACGCAGTTCGTTTGCAAGATATCAGAGTTCATTGACCATGTATTGTCCACGAGGCAGATGTGTTACAGAAACTGCAGAACTATGACAAGGACCTGGTAAAGTCTGGGAAAGACAGGCCAGTCCTCCACGGCCTCGGGATTGTGTCTCCTGTCTCGTGCTGCGTGACTCATGCCCTACGAGACGTCTCAACAGGACTGACAGGACTCGTTAGTTCTTCGGCTGGTAGTTTTGTGTTGGTTTACAGTCCTACAGATAAACTCTAGACCACAATGTACAGGTTTGCGTAATATTACAAATAACTAGGATTATAGTTATCAAAATATTTTCTTGTAAATCTTGTAATTTTTTTTGTAAATTATAGTTTTTTTGTTCTTGTTTATCTATCTTTGTTTTTAAATTTAAATATAGTATGTGTACTTTTTCTCTGTATGAAATCAGACCACCATTTAAGAGCACATATCGGGAAAAAAATTATACATTATATTCCGTAGTTTAAGTGTGTGCTATTTTCTTAGATTAGTCTTTTTTAAGTGATAACGTATTTGTTTTTTATTTAGTGTTTATTTTTGTTTGTAAAAGTAATATATTTTTTAATATGTTTTTAAGTGTAAGACAAGACGGTGTCCACACCTTAACTTCGCCTCACGTAAGAATAATACGAATAAGTAAATATAACTGTGTGAAATGTGCAATCCATTCTTAAGGAACATACACATCTGATAATTTAAAGTATTTTTGTCTTCCAAATCATGATAAACATGGAAGCACGGCACACATTTTGTAAGGCCCAGATAAACCTGTAAAAGTGTATGTATTAGGTACATGGAATGGTTTGCATGTACTACTCAAGACAAATATTTGGGCAACTAATTTTGAAAGAAAAAAAATCCTTACAAAACGTGTACAAGATTTTTCCAGAGCAAGCTCAGAGGACGCCGCGATAGCGAAATGAATGAGCTGGTTCTCCCAGTGTCCGCCGACACCCTCGCTGCGGGCAGGTGCGCTGCACACTACAGCCTACACCACACACAGTCAGCCAGCAGGAGGCCAGATACAGGTCGCCGGAAGTGATCCAGAGCGCATCCTGCGGCGAGCAGGTGCAGTTTCCGGTTCCTGTCATTGTGTTGCCGCGCCGTGTCGGCCTTCAGAAGCAGTGGCGCGACCAGGAATATTGCTCGCGAGGGTCCGACCAGTGCCAAGCATTTCGCAGGTATGTCTATGCATGTACATATCATAAACCTTAAATATCAGTTCATTAACACCGAGCCCAAAAATACTTGAATATAACATTATACACATATAATAGATATTTGTGAATAATGTTTTACTTGGAGAATGTTATCTGCAAGAGAAACGCTGAATTACGTTAATTATATCCAACAAAAACTTGGGCCTTAAAATAAAAATAATAGTAATAATTTTGCGGAATTTAAAATGCTTTAAGAATGTTACACATTACTTTTGAATCGTGATTTTTATTTGTAGGTTTACCAGTTGGCTTCTCCATCCGTAAATTATTAATTTAATTACATTATCATCGCGTACGGAGACTGATCGTACACTTCGCCTCCAATCATTTTACAGACTAACCTTATTCTATGGAGAGAAAAAATTGGTTGTCTGTAAAGTCTGTTTACGGACGATAGTTTAACGTGACGTCATAACAAAACATTTATGAAATGGTTGCATACTTTTATGAATAAAATTGAATCATTTTTATTGAATTATCACTATTTTGTATGGATACAAAGAAGGAGTGAAATGAAATCTACAATTTAAATTATAAATTTACTTTTATTTGCACTCATTAATTCAAATATGTTTATTACTTTAACGAACAGATTATTTTAACTATAACTTTTATACATGTTTGCTATTTAACTTCTTCCAATAGGACGATGATAGGAAAAGTAGGAAACGAATGGGAGTGTTTCAAGTTTAATGTGCCTCGAAAAAGTCAAATCGATGGTTGTTCCAATCGAGTGGAAGAGAGATAGATGCGGCGCGACAACGGGCGTAACGGGACAAAGCGTAACGGGACAATGTGCGTAACGGAACAATGAGTCATCCTTTTTCGTGCGTGCAGCCGGCGTTCATAGATTTATTAGACGCTGTCACGTCAAAAAAGTGTATCAAACAAATAAACAAACGTTCATACACAGAGGATATTCATTATTAACGTTATGTTTTAAGAAAGCTTAAAATTTTGAAAATTGTTCCACAAACGTATAGAAATTTTGATGTTCACGGTAATATGATATAAAATGTAGGTACTGCAACAATAATAGAAATAATAATTTACTAGCAACATATTAATATTTGGGATATATTTGCGCTCACTCCTACAAACTTAAAAAGGTTCCTGTATTCAAACACAAATAATATAACAGTAGTATAATCAATAGTGTAAAATCAATTTAAATGGACATTCTCACATATTTTTTTGTTTCTTAAAGGGATATGCAGATTAAATTATACAGGTTGAGTCTGAATTCGGCCGAAAAACTGTGGCTACAGAGTTTATCACAACAGTGCTACAACAGTAGTTCGAAACATGCATACAACTTATGGTCTAACGTGCTTTCTAGTGCTGGTATAGTCTTTGAAGTTGAAGTTGAACATTTGTGTTATAAATAATACAGAAAACATTTAAGATGTAACAAACAATAAGCGTCTAGATTATGTTTATTTGAATATTGTTTTACAACCACTGCGAGTTTTGCCGCTGTCGCAAAATTATTTAATTGAAATAATTGAGGGTAGAAACACGTCACAAAAAAATACGTGAAAAATAAAGGTGTTTTACAAATCCAAACGTACTAAACACTATAGCGCGTCTCATCCGTAGATTGCAGTTTGCATTTAAATGGGCATTTCCTCTCTTTTTTTTAATGCAGGATATCTGATATTAGTGCTGTCCTTGTTTCATTGCGATCTGTTGCCAGGTATACGCAAAAAGCGGCAGCATTTTAGACACAACTTTATAATTTATTGACTATTTTTTATTAATAAAACTTAGAAATTTTATTTTTATTTGGAAAGAGAGTTTTGGGAATACATGCTTGTAGTATTTCACCAAGACTCATGGTAGTATTCAATTCTAACTTCTAGGATGCCAAATTAGTTTCAAGCGTTTTTGGTCGCCAAACTTTATTTATTTTAATATTAACCATTATAGCTCTAATTAACCGTAAAAACGATTGATGTAATGCCTTATTATTTTATTAATATTATAAGTGGCCGACTGCAACAAATAATTTCTCCTGTAAAATAATAATTGGTGTTTAGAATTGAGTTTTTGTTTTATTTCAAAATGTTTACAAAGGACACTATTTTATGGTCTCGAAAAATCAACAAATAGGTAAAATTTAATACATTATAAATATAAATGACATACAAAATAAACTTTGTGATGCTAACAATCTGGCTAGTATAAATGTGGCGACAGGGACTACCATCTAAAGCCTGTATTCCACGATGGAAGATTCCTTGGAAGGTCTTCCATGGCAGCTGGCATGGAAGGTTCTGTGGAAGAAATATCGGAGCGCTGGCCGTTTCCATGGAAGTTTTTGTAATCGGTCGCGTTTGAATTTCCATGGAAGGTTTCATAAAATGTGAAAATTTTAGCCAATCAGAATGAAGTAGTGTGCCCCTAGTAGAGGTGTAAAAGTAACGAAAAAATGTGTACCCGTATGTATTCGTTACTATAAAAATTAGTACTCGTTACTTTCGTATCGTTACTCGTTACTTCTGATACCGCATGACATGGCACATACTATGTTATGTAACAGCATCGAATCAGTCGTATTTCGTACGCGTACAGTATGACGTCGCGTAAATAAAAATAAATCGAATATAAACAATTAAAAATATTTGATAATTAACAGCTTTTGTTAACCAAGAAACAATTAACTCTCATTAGAGCGGCTTTATTATAATATATCTTTTAAGATAAGAACATAAAACGTGAAAATACGCGATTTTAAAAAACAAAAACATACATATTTATAATTTGTAAAAAATACTTTCTTACGTTGTTTCTGTTCGAATCTAAAACTTTGTCTACACACACAATACCTTTAATAAACAGTAAAAAACTTGGACGACGAATTTCCAAATTATACTTTTATTAATAAACAAACATCGTTCTTTGTAAAGCTAGGCCTACACCAGGCACAGTCGTCCTTGATTCTACGTGTAATAGTTTCTTCCACTGAAACATCCATACCTGCTGCCCTGGAGGCTTGGCTAGCAGTTTCGTTGGAAGCTTTTAGAGGAGCATGTACGGAACCTTCCATCGTGGAATACGGGCTTAAGCGTGAGACGGTGGGACAAGTACGCGGAAGACGCTGCACGTGCAGCGCTCAGCCTCTCGAGACTGCCGCAGCGCCGCGCCACCGTCGAGGGCTCTCCTCTCTCCGGCCGTTATTTATCCACGCACTCGGCGACTTTCCCCGGAGCCCCACCCACGTGACTGGCCGCGACTCGCTTTCCCGCCGGCGCCGAGCGCCAGCCTCGCAGCCGCAGCCTTCAGCTGTCTGTGTCTGTGTAGCCCAGCGGTTATCACACGTCTCGTCTATTGTTTCAAGTGAAACTTATTTGGGCGCGATGAGAGTAAAATTTCAAGGCCAATTTAATGTCAAGTTATCATGAACCATTGTTGTGAAACGATTTCTGACGCGAAAAGGACAGAATAGATACTTGGCCAAATATATATAAAGGGATCACTATGCTGTATACGTTGTTGGGCTAGTGAACGTCTTTGTGCAATGATTCGTCCCCCGCAAAAAAAAAAAAAAAAAAAAAGAGAGAGAACCGAGAGAGATAGATGAACGAAAGAATAAGACAGAGAGTGGGCCAATGCGCTTGTTTCAGAAGAAATATATAAGTATCCTATACATTCAGCTGTTAATTCCTTACATTTTATATTTACTACCAGCGCGCTCGTGTTCCTCCTTGTTCAACCAGCAGCGTAGAGAGCGCTATTGAGACAGTCCCAGCATTTCCTGCATAGATAGCGCTACCTGTTATGAATTTCATACTTCATTCAGAGAATTGGAGTGTTCCAAATCGCAGAATTGTTTGAAGAAAAAGTAACACACACTATTTTTCTTTATGGTGTAATTCAACAGTGAGTAATATTTATTTAGAAATTTGTCTCCTTTCTCTATTTCCATCTCTCTGCCGTTTTACCCCTTTCGGCATACTGACGAGACGAGATTTTAATTGCCAACGAAGTTTCACTTTTATCATGTTTACCGAGATACACGCGCTAATTTTTTTTTTTTTTCATTTACTCGTCATTACTATTAGTTAAGGGCTATTTATAGAGACCGGAAAAATTCACGGATTTATTTTGTGCTAGGCGAGAATGCAAATATTTTTACCTCTGAGCTGCATCCGCTAACAATTTACCAGGAGGACTTCCGGCCAATGAGAAACCCTCTTCAGAAAAAATATAAAATCACAGGCTACTACGTTAGAACTCGTAACAAGTCAGCAGCCAATCGGTAATGGAAATTTGTCCGAAGGTACTGAGAAATGTGGAGTCTATCCTTGAGGGCGTTGAATCTACGAATGATACCAGTCAATAGCTTTTTCTTTTTCTGTAGATTGAGCACTATACCTCTTTTGCATTTATTGTCCAGTCCCAAATATCTTCAACAGACATTTACTAAGTGTGATATAACTACTGTAAAACGTCGCGCAAGTGATGACAATTAAAAATATTTACACAATTTTTTACACACAAGATATAACACTTCGGTTATATCTATTGAAAATATTTCCTACTGAACAACAAATCTTGAAAGGAATAGTGTTAAAATAAGATAAATAGCATTTAACTAATAGTATTGACGATAAAGTGAAAAATATCAACCTGGCGAGCGAGACCCACCTTAAAGGGGCAGTATCCTTAATTATTATGTTTTTCGTAATATCATGTTTTCAGTGATTTTTTTTCTTAAATTAGATGTTGACGATGAATTCCTCTGAACTATTTCAAAAATTTTCCAAGGAGAGCCAAAAATCTGCTTTAGGTACTTTTTTCGTTATTTCAAAAAATTTGATAATTTAACCATGGGTAACTGTTTATAAAGGTTTTTTTGACGTGACAACGTCCAATAAATCGATGAACGCCAGCTGCACGCACGAAAAAGTGTCCCGTAACGCACATTGTTCCACTACGATGTGTCCCGTTACGCTCATTGTACGCTTGCGCCGCATCTATCTCTCTTCCACTCGATTGGAACAAACATCGATTTGACTTTTCAATCATTTTTTCGTCGTTTGAATTATTAATATTAAGTAATTTAACGATCGTCCAAAGATTTTTAGCACAATCGGTATGGTTATTTTAAAGTAATGTTGAATTTTCAAATATGTATTTGTACGAACAATGGTGTTTTACAGTTACAAATAATAATCCAAATTACACCCGGGATCTTTTGCACAATGTTTTAAAAATATTGTATCACATTATAAATAAGTTTGGTGTATTTGGGATGCTTATTTGTTATAAAATCGTATTATAAAAACGAAATTATATTATTCCTCTACGGTGCTTCTATCTACGGTGACGGACGCGAACCGAACGAATCGCGCTATCTATCAGCCTTCCGCGGCAACCAGGCATTCGTTAATACGTATTTTCCTTTGTTTATCGCGAGGGGTGTTATTTTTAATAAAATTTCGTGCCCGGGGCCACAATTGCATATCATTTTGAGCACTGGAAGACATAAAAACGTAAAATATTCTCGACGAATTTTAATCTCGGCTCCAGCGCACCACGAGCGTCTGGGTTGGAGATTAAAGCCGAAATTCTTTCTTAAACTTACTAATACTTATTTTATTAACTGCAAGGGCATTATTATCAAATTATACGTTTAATTTCACGACGAACAAACTTCGTCGTTAAATGTGTAATCGCGAAAAAGCGTAAAACATTCCCGACGATCTTGAAGTTAAATAGCAAACATGTATAAAAGTTATAAGTAGTTACAATAATCTCTTCGTTAAAGTAATAAACATTTTTGAATTAATGAGTGCAAATAAAAGTAAATTTATCAATTAAATTGTAGATTTCATTTCACTCCTTCTTTGTATCGATACAAAATAGTGATAATTCAATAAAAATGATTTAATTTTATTCATAAAAGTATGCAATCATTTCATCAATGTTTTGTTATGACGTTGTCACGTTAAACTATCATCCGTAAACCGACTTTACAGACAACTAATTTTTTTGGTCGAAAATTAGATTTTCAATTGTTTCAAAAACATAAATATAAAGCAATTTTTTTTAAGTACAAACATGTAAAGTTTAGAATGTTAATTAACAGTGGGAAAAATATATATGTCATGCAACATTTAAAATCCCCGGAATCTACATAAAAACATAAAAAATGTTTTCACCAAACACGAATATTTTCCCATTCAGAGCCAGGAGGAAATATTATACACTTTTCTGTGAAGGAGGGCGTCCAGTATAACCATTAAAACATTTGTATGAATAAGTTTTTTTTTATAATTGCGTTTTAAAATAAAATTGTCACACTAAAATTTCAGGAAACAGTAGACTTCTGGAAGTTCAACGTTTACACATAGAAATTTAAGTTATGATTTTGGTTAAGAAAAGAAAACTGAACATTTTATGTTTTTACGTGATAACGTCTTATAAATCGATGAACGCCGGCTGCACGCATGAAAAAGCATGACTCATTGTCACGTTCCACCTGAGCTGAGTGTGCAAGAACCGGCCAACCACCGTGCGAGAAAATCTTCTATAATATCAAACAGGTTAAGGCGGACTTTTTAAAAGCAGAAAATTTAAAAAAATATATTTTTATGTCCAATTTCGTCATTTCAAATTAACATTTTATTGGCATTGATTTGATTTCAGTTTATTTCTGTAGCTAATTGTTCCTGATTATATTTAAACAAATTATTTAAATTATTTTTGCAAAAACTGTAAATAATATTTGAAAATTAAAAAGTATGCAATTTTTCATTAATGTTTTCTTATGACGTTTCACGTAAAACTATCGTCCGTAAACCGACTTTACAGACAACTCCCCTTTTTTTTTATATAATTGTTTTAATTCTTTTTCTTTTGTCAAGTGTTTGATGCTTTCGTTAAAACAAGTCATAAATACATATATTATATTAATGTTATTTAAAACATGAAACAATAAAGTCAAGTTTGTATGAAAGGCGTGCTTAAAAATAACACGTGTGCAAACAGGCATTACATATAGACTTCTTGCAAACAATTCCTGCCGCTTCTGTGTATGAGACATGTTGGGCTATAATGAGTTACAATAATCCTTTCAAATAAAGCTCTCTGTAACCTTATGTAGTTAAGTTGCTGTAATGTTATTATTGAAGTGAAACTTCTTTGCTGAGGGGTAAAAATTTTCGAGCGATACGAAAATTCTGATCGCATGAGGGGAAATAGTTATGTGGTGGAGGAACCGGGAGAGGAGGGGAATAATTAGGTACGTGGTGGGGGAATCAATACAGGAGACGGCAAGGAAAGGTAGAAATGACGCAGCATACTTGCACTCTTGCTGTCTTGCGCTAGTGTGCTCTTGCTCTCTTGCATTCTTGCGCACTTGCGCACTTGCATGTGCGCGGTTGTTTCTTGGGGGTTGACGTCGCGCTATCCCCACTCCGGGGCCGTTGGCGCAGTCGGTGATCGCTGAAGCAGCCTTGAGCGGGCTCCACGTGGCAGCGTGCGGCTCAGGTGGAACCTGCCATGCTGCAGGGATAGGCGGCCACTCGCCTGACGCCAGCCGACTTTCTGGCCTCTAGTAAGGGAGTGTTTGGGCAGAGGGCAACACGCGGGGTTTGAGCTTATTGCTGTGCACCGTACCACGGGCCGTATTCAAAAGAAAATATTGTTTTTTTTCATATACGTATTATAAATGTAATTACTACTGTTAAACAGTGTTATGTGAGTATTGTTTTAGCAGTGTAACTAAGTATTTTTACTGGTATAATGTTTTTCACACTTTAGTTTGATTTCGGTAATTATTTGCCATGAATTATTATTTGATTAACTGAATCACACACAGTATTATAGTTATTAGCCCACGAGTATGTAAATATGTTAAGTTCAACGAAGAGGCGTGAACATTTCTCGATCGGAGTGTAGCTGTGTGTGACTGTGGCTCAACAAAGTAGCATTGAGCTAGGTCCCATTCGTATGCCATGTTGTCACTTTCACATGACAGATACCTACCTCAGAATACACACGTCCATATTACAATTAGTTGAGCTGCATAAACTACATAACTATACGCAAGGTTCAAGTTTAAGAATTATTTAAAAATACAAGTTTTTTTTTTCAATGTTCGAGAAAAAAAATAGTACTTTTTTTATTTAAAGAATCTAAAATTTATTTATTCATGAGGACAAGGGTTATTTCATTTGAGATCATACCCACGTCCTTACTATTCTCAATAATTATTAAATCTTGTCCAATAACAAAAACTAAAAATATATCTCTATCTATACCTAATAAGCAAGAAGTCTCACTTCTGTCGTGCATGGACTCCAAACAAATTTGTTATGACTTCACTAGATTTTTTTCATTTAAATCCCTCCCCCCGGCTACGTCCTTGTTCAACCCATCCAGCTAGTAGAGCCAGCTGGACTGCATGTCATTATGCATTTAAAACAAGCTTTATTATTGGACCACAGGTAGTTTGCCATGTCCAGAAGGAATAGAAACAAATCACAGAACTAGAGAAAATCATATGATCAAATAATGTGCAACCGGTTAAATGGTTAAATGTACAAGCACTGCCAATTTAAAAATATCTCGGAGGTAACTTTGTATAAAAATCGTGCAGCCTTATTTGGTGCTAAAAAAACGCGAATTTTAATCTCAACTTTTTTTCTGTATGCAGTTGTAACGGGTGTTTTCCTCCGCCCAGTTACCTTTTTGCAATGCGAGGTACAAGAGTAAGTTACTTCGCACGCCTGTTACGACGCAATCCGCTGTGCTTTGAACAGCGATGAAACCCCAGCTCTCGTCGCCTGGTTATGCAACATGCACAACTTCGGCGAGGAAAGTAAAGAATATTCGCGTTAATAACGACCATCGCCTCTACGATGGTATATATGTTACGGGTAATGCTAGAAGAAGTAAACCTAGGTTTACTCGGGTTACTTAGAACTATCCACGTTTTCTGAGTAAACTTCGAATAATAACTGAAATAAGTTTAAATTCGGCGTTTACCCGTGTACACCTAGGTCTATCCAACGCTGACTGGGTAATGTAAGAAAAACCAAATTATTGATAGCTTAAGTTTCACTGATACCTTAACTAACTAACTTTACCTAATCTTAACTAACTAATCTAACATGCTCAAAAATGACGCAACACCTAAAATAGGTGTACACGGGTAATCGCCAAATTCAAATTTATTTTAGTGATTATTTCGGACTTAGTCCTACAACCTTGGATAATGCTAAGTTAACCGGGGTAATCCTGTGTTTACTTCTTCCTCTAGCATTACCCGTGACATATACACCCCTGAGTTTGCAGCGACACGGGGGAAGACGGGAACCACGCATCGCAGAGCTCTGTATACGCCACGGCGCCCCGCCGGTCGAAGGATGACGTCACCACAGGGTTAAGCCCTGTCACCAGAATCTACGAGCCGATGTGACGCCATGACGTCACCAATGCAGAGGGTCGTGGGTTCTAATCCAGTGACGACGAGTGAACGTTTGCTCGGCGAGTCAGTTTAATAGAGCGAGTTACCGGCGAAGTGACAATAAGGTCCCGGACGAGCGAGTGCGAGTAATCCGACGGTGCAGCAAGCAGCGGCTAAGGAGGAGTCGACGGAGGACGGATGTCGGCTAGCGGCCGGGCCGAGGAGCACGGGGTGATGGGTCTCCGTGGCACCACGCGGCGCTGGCTCGAGTCCCAGTGCGACATCTGCGTCGCCGAGCTGCTGAGGATGGCGAGTTCCTCGGCGACGCGACCCTCCGACCCTGACTCCGGACCAGGCGAGTGGCGGCGACAAGCCGGCGGTGCTAAGCCTGTCACGGTAACTAAGGACTACACTGAGGCATCAGATCTTCGGCTTGGACGTGATTGATACTGAAGAGTTCAGAAAGTACAAGCTGCGGAAAATGTTACCTTTCATGTGAAGGATCGAACCTAGTCTGTAGCAGTTGACAAATGGGGCAAAGTAGACCCGCTGGAGATCTTAGTGCGGTGCGAAAGCACGACCCAGATATCATACATACATTCATTCAATTACATATATTGAATCCGATAAATATGGGTTGGTATTTTTTCGTAGGGAACAAAAAATATCTGAACTCTCATTAGACCGCAATAAGATAATCCATAACCAGCGGTTTCATCCTTGAAAATTGCGGCCAATTTCTAGAGAAGACATTCAGGAGTGGTTTGCTTCCGCACAAAATCTCTGTGATTCCGAGGACTGTGGGCCAATGGGAGACCATCAGCCAAAGAAGAATCTAATCACAGACAACCCAGTATAAACAACGCTCGAGTTAGCAGCCATTGCGCAGGAGATATTTGCTCAAGTTTGTAGATGATTGTGGAATCCATCCTAGGGATCCCTAAAATAGCGAATTTTCCCAGTCTAGTAATTCGTAAGTCGACAGCGGGTGTTTATGTGGAAGAAGCTCGACCGACCAGGAGACGCAGGCGCCTCCAAGGAGGTCCTAACGCACAGCTGGTGTGGACGGCGCCAGAGGGCAGGCGGCCGAGCAGTCTGCTGTGACCGCACCTGCACCGCCGCGCCGAGTGGGCCGGTGCAAGGCAGGGCAGATGGCAGGGCGTCTCGAACGTGTGGGAGCCGCGCTCCGCTCCGGCACGTGTGGCCGCGGCATGCAAATGCACGGGCGGTGCCCGGCCTGACGAGCCGCGACCAATCACAGCGCCGGGCGCCTGCCCCCCCCCCCCCCCCCCCCTTCTACCAGTGCGGCGGGGTGGGGGGTGGGTGGTGGGGGGGCTCTCCGCGACACACGCGCCAGCCTGCTGCGAGGCTTGAAGGCCCAGCCGTCTACTACACTGCACGCTAGCACCTGGCGTTGTTGTCACGTCAGTCCGCTCGATAGCAGACGGTATGCCCAGAATGAATCATTGAGTATTGGTCTTTTAGTTATTGCTTTTCACCTCCATGGTATGAACAATGTGTTGGTTTAATACATATTGTACCAACATTATGACCACGAAAATATAACATGCGTTAGAAGAACTTTTTTTATATACTTTATAAACTTTTTATATAATGTTTTTAATACTTATGGTACCAACTTTTTTTATCATTGTACAGTTTTATTGGGGAAAATTTACCTTCAGTGATTTAAATTCCTTAAAAAGAAGTTTATCGTTTGACACAAGATAATATAGTATATAATATGCAATTTATCTGTAAATTATTTTGTAGCCTCGCATCTTGCCACAACTTTTATTTTTCACTGGCCCCTGTGTTGTTAACACAGAGCTGTCCGGTATTAGTTACTGCGTTTGCTGCGTCTGACTGTGCGTCGGATATGGCATTTTGTTGGTTCACGTGACGTGTGACGTCGGGCGCTGCTGAGGTACAGTCGCGCGGAGCGGAATTATCTGACCAGAGCTGCATGCCATTGTATTTGTACATGGAACAGCTATATTCATGTAAAATTACAAATATTTGTAAATTTGTACTGTATCACTACAAAATAGTGTTTGCAGTAATATTGGGTTCGGATTCTTACCCGGTCATTTACGCTTTGTGTTGTCCCAAAACCTAAAATAGTTAAAGATATTTGTAAACAGTTTCCTGGATAGCTTTCCGGTGTTAACTGCGCAAACAATAAGCATGATACAACAAAATTAAGTCAAATTATTTAATATTCTATAATATTTTCCATGGTTTAAAAAATGCTTCAATGAAATATCAATTAAAATATAAAATTATGTCCCAATGATCGTAAGAAATACTCAATATTATTTCGAACAACGTATTTCATATATGCAAAAATAACAGTAGCAACGTGTTGTAAAAAGTTACAGTATCATTCTTGTAGTGTTACTATTTTTTTTCCGAATAGTTACAAATTTTTTTTTTTTTTGCAAAAGTACACAATTTTTTTCCTGTGTGGCCAACTTGCACTTCCGAGGTCAGACAAGTCACTCAGCTCCATCAGCATCTGACATCATGAACATTATTCGCCAATGAGAAGCATGATGAGTATAAACCAACAGTAAATTGGCGAGAAAATAATTATTTCCAAACAGATCTTTAGTTGTAGGTTTATGTGATTTTATCTTGGACATAATTTTAGTTAATTTGTATTCCGTTTAGTTACTTTAAAATGGAAAACGAAGTACCAAAAAAAAAGTAAATTAATAGTAAATCTCTGTAGGCATGAAAATAACAGGTTTGGTACAAATATATATTATACTCTTAATTAAAATTTAAAAAGTATCGACATCCCATAAATATACACTTACGTTAATTTCTCTTTGTTGAAAGCTCTCAAGTAAAGCCAAGAAAAAAATATATAGCAATTTACCGTTCTGACACTGCACCAGATGCATCAGACAAGTGATCGAGACACGCTGCTACAGAGAGTATGTCGGACAGCACGGTCAGACAGATCAGACAGACGCTACAGCGCGGATGTGGCAGGGCCTTAACGAAGATACGGACCGAGTCTTGTGGTCGTCATTGCTTCACAACTGCCAGCATAAAGGCTGTAAACACGCGCTTTTGTTTAAATGCTAGCTACCTACCTACTTACCTAGAGTCTTCCCTACCTAAGGGGAAAGGGGCCCCGAGACTTTCATTGCCTAGGGGCTTCTGCATGGCTTAAGGGGCCCGCCTACATGTTACATCAAATGTGTTGTAGACGTTCAGCAGTTTACGTTTTATGAAGAAACTGTTTGACCTGCGCAATTTTTTTTAAATAAATAAAAGAGATTAAAATACATTCTATGTCCCTGCGGTGTCTGCATCGATCTAGAATACATATGTCATAATAATATTGCATGCTGAAAACGGCAAAATAACGTATTTTAAGATGCCGACAGAACTCGTGGTTTTGAATATTTTTAAAGAAATCCACCGCAGGAACATACATCATTCTTTTGTCATCCATCGCATGTATAGTTTGCACCATGTCACAGCATTAAATTTCGAGAAATTTGTGATTTCCTATCGCATGTTTTGTGTGAATGTGCTGACCAGCATGTGGCGCCCTCCAGACCCCGCCGTACCTGCAGACAAAGCGCGCGAGAGAACAACCTCTCACTCTACTGGGTGAGGGGTGGGGGGCTGTTTCTGCTTCCGCCCCTTCTTGGCGACCTCTTTAGTTCCCTTCGCGATCTGGGTTGTTTGTGTGCGCGAGCTCCGGTGGGTCTGCCCTGTCAGTGTAGGCTCAGTACTACAGCTGATTTCACTGCCATGAAAATTCCACATGATCCAAGGCGAGGAAAGAAGGCTATAGCGCGATAGTGTTACGACGACAAGAAAGGAGATGATTTTAACTGTATACAATTAACAGTTGCCTTATTTATTTACAGGGGAAGCTGTGAATACTTTTCTGATGAGCTCAGCATGTGTTACTTTTATCTTCACAATCCTAAGAATAAAAACATTATTTAATGCTCCACCCTCCATAGGCATTCCATCATTTACTAATATAATACCTTCGTGACACTGACCATTACCACAAAAAAATAACAAATACAATTTAAAAACGAATAAACTTTTAGTAGCGAAAATCTCCACAGGCAAGACTAATTCTAACCAACTGCAGACATAAATACACAATATATGTAAACATCATTAAAACATACTAATAAATAAAGCAAACATTTCAGCCCTTCCCTTCGGTATTTTATCGGGTGAATTGGGGGGGGGGGGGGGGGAGAGAAAGGGAAGGTGAACAAAAAAACTAACTACACAGTGTACAACGCACATAGCATACAGCACGTCCCATTGTGCTAAAGTCCTGTATAATCTAGCGAATACACGACTCGTATACCTTTCACTCAAAGTTACAAGATACTTCATTTACATCGTTTCGAGTAACATTGTTTTTAGTAACCAGGTGAAAGATATTTTCACTGTAGCTTAAATCATATTTAAATTTTAAATTTTCATTTCTTGTACAGCTAGTTTTATAGAAATACACATTATGATGTAAATATTTATATTATACCTATGTACAAATATTCTGTTTTAGGTCTCATGATATTCCCGTTGTTTCAATATATTCCGCAAGTCCAAAACCTGCAGATGGGGTGGGCTGCTCTAAATGGTTTTCTACGCCACAAAGAAGTGCTCATGGGACAACAAAATTGATAGAATTATTTGCCGAAACGTCTTGTTCATCTGAAATATCAGACTTAAATTCGCGATCAGAATTTTCAAATGATATTACATCATTACCACCAACACCAAATAAAGATTCGGCTCCCTATAGAGGTGTTTCAGAAGAAGTGGAGATGGGGACTGGGGAACCTGATTGCACAGCCAATGACTCAATGTATATATTAGAACCTGAACTACATGGTCGCAGGATATTCGATGTGAAAGGCCTGTTTTCGCAAATTTCAAAAATATGCCAACTGCTCTTTCAGCAACATGGAATTCTTTAAAGAAGCAAGACGAAGAATGCAGAGCATTTTTTTACTTTCGGTGTTGAATGTGTGGAACAGTTGAAACACTAAATACAGAGAACCCATCAAAACAATTTCAGATGTATGTTAATGATGCTTGGACTACCGGCATGCTGATAACGGGACAAGGTTATGCACAAATGAGGGACATAACATCAACATTAGAAATTCCATGCATGGCCAAAGAGACTTTCCAGAGGCACCAAAGGAGTTTGTCATCGGTGATACACAATGCCGCTTGGGAGGAAATGGAAGCTGCAGGAAAGGAAGAATATTATTTGGCCATATCTGGAGGTACTGTTGACGAAAATGGCACACCCATTATTAAAATAATAACTGATGGAACTTGGTGCAAAAGATCGTTTGGAATTTGGAACTAGTTACAGGGCCTTGTCTGGAATGGTGAGTAAATAGTAATACACAATTACATTTGAATATGTGTGTATGAGAATGTGCGTGTGTTTAAGCGAACATTTCATTTGTTGTCAAAACTTACTTTGTACTTATTTACAGGCTTGTATTATTGGAGCGCGCAGTAGAAAAGTATTATTTGCAAGCACTAGAAATTCCTACTGTTGCATATGCGCTCGATCTTCCACTAAGAACGAACCATCACATGAACATATTTGTTATAAAAACTGGTTAAAAACACCAACAGCGATGGAAGCAGATATAATTGTGGAAGGTTTCAAAAACAGCATGTCAATGCACAATTTGAAATATGGGTACATTATAGGTAAGGTCAGAACATAAGTTAGCACTTTGAAAAATAAATTTATATATGTATTTTTAGATTTTTATACTATCTTTCTAACAGGAAAATATGATCTTATGTAATTTTTAATCGGGTAGATTTGGCACGGTTTAATGAAGTGGCAACTATGCTATAAAATGACAGTTACCAATTAACAACATGTGAAAACTATATACTATTATGGAAAAATATGGGTAAACATTTAAAGCAGAACTGTAAGTTTTATTACATTAATTTCATTATTCATGTAACCGAACCACTTTTATATTGAGTTAACGTTCGAAACTTCGCTTTAAGAACAGTTCATATTTTAGCTTCACGTTATATTGAGCACCCAAAGTTTTAAATTTGTCAGAATTTGTTTTAAACTGTGATACTGTTTAAAGTTTATTTCTACAACCTGTTTGTGTTAATTCAAAATTTTAACATATTTAGAATTGTGATACACGGTTTGTTGTGGTCATTTGTTTTCAATACAGGAGTTACATTGTTATGCGCACTTTTTCATTCCTATACTCTTCTTTTACATAAATATTTCCGTTTATCATGTGGTTTTATTTCGTTCATCGTGATTCTTTTACATTTTTTTTCACGTAACACGACTGACATCTCTATTTTACTTCGTTTGAAGAAACCTTCCTAGCTACTTAAAAACAAGTACACATTCTCATCAATCCTTTTTACAGATACTTTCTCAGAACTTGAAAGTTTAAAAACGGACGACTAAACTGATACGAAACAGTGGTTATTTTTATGTAACCCAATATGTTATTATTAAAAAGCTAGAGCTACTTGCCTATTCTAGGTATTAAATTCATTTCAATACTTTAAGAAACATAGTAAAAGAGATAAAAAATAGTTATAAGCTAAAGGAAGATTTTCGTATTCAAACACAATTCCTAAATTTGTTTAATTTGTTTAATTCGTCCAAGTGGTTAAGTTTCTTAACGACTTTTTTCAGTGATATAACTTAAAATATTTATCAACAAGCATGATCCGTAGCATGAATATAATAACATTTCTGTTCTATATGTACTGTATTGATAATAATATAATCATACACCAGAACGGCTCATGATTGCAATTACATCACTTTCTTTAGGGTAGTTCGTAATGAATGTTTTTTCAATGCTAACATTAAATATGTGTTAATTTACCTATAGGAGATGGAGACAGCAGTGTTATGGCGCAACTCACAAAAGCCCAGCCTTATGGACCAGAATTCACCATAACCAAAATTGAATGTTCTAATCACATACTCAGAAATTAACTTCGGCGAATAAGAGACATAAGCACGAAAACTAAGAATCCTGTTTGGCAAGTTCCACTGAGTGCAAGAAGAGCTATTACTGTTGATAGGCAACTTCGTTTGCGGTCTGCTGTGACAGGTGCTATGAAGTACAGGGCTGGTCAAGCAGACTTAACTTTACAACAAAAGATTAATGAACTGAAGAAGGATATACAAAATGGCCCATTCCATGCTTTTGGAGACCACAGCATGTGTCAGGAACGAGGGTATTTCTGTACAGGTCCAAAGCAAGATGAGGATAATATAGTTCCAGATTTGAAAGTAGTTGGTATTTGGGATGAGATTTTAGCAGCCAGAAATATTGTTGCTTCCCACGCAGCTAGCCTCATTCACAATGTTTCAACAAACAGGGCAGAGTCCTTCAATTCCATTATTTGCAAATATGTAGGTGGAAAGAGAGTGAATCATTGTCTTCGTGGAGGATACAATATAAGGTGTGATTTGTCAGTGATAAATGTAAATAGCGATGGCAGAACACAGGGTATAATTCACAAGAGTTTAACAAGACACAGCCCAGGGAAAATTTGCAAACAAAACATTCTAAGTAAACAAAATTCAGTTTCAAAGCGGCGTAAAAGACGCAATCAGAAACATAGAATACGGAGAAGAAAACGTTTGGTAATGAGTGGCCCAGACTGTCATTACGGCATTTTTTGTGTTTCTTTATTTTATTACAGACCATACAATGAGCTCAGCTTACACAAAAGTTATTGATAATTTTATTTATGGATAATGTTTTTTTACTCATTTATTAGTTTTAATTTATTTCCAAACTATTTTGTTTTATTAGCTTAAGCAAGCATCTTTCAAATAAAATTTTTTTGTAGCTTCCAAACACTTTTAGCATATATTATTCTAATGATTATCGTAATTTAGTGAGTTTGGATTATTTTTATGTCTTTCCTGGTATGTTAGGTCTTTTGAGATCTAGGCGACGTTTTTACACCTTGAGTAATTGAGCTTGTGTTTCTGGTAGTGCATGTTTCACAGTTTTCAATGAACAGATTTTTCAAAATGTAAACAAATCTGACAATGGAAATCGGTAAACATAATTTCCATAAAATTATTATGCTTTGGTGTTGTTCATACTGTATTTTACAGAAGGCTGTTAAAATGAATATGATTATGTGTATTAAAAATTCGTTTACTAATGTACTGTCTAGTTATGCTGCTATGTCATAATTAGCAACTGCGTAGTATTGTCACTGACACAATTTTCTATGACATCAATAGAAAACAAATATTCATCTAGATTTGTAGAAAAGCAAGTTACTATTGTGAGATCATTAATAGAATTTTTATTATTATAAACTCTGTACACATGAAGTGCATTTTTTATTATCGATAATATATAGAAGTGACAAAAATTAGCTCCTCCGCATTTATATACTTGAATGCAGTAGCAGTTACTTATTTTGTAGCCACAAAGATTTGTAGCTGGGATTTCTATGTTTTCCAGCCAATGCTCTGTCAGACAGGTTTATCATACATAATATCTAGATACATAGTTAGGCCGTTTAACTTATTTTTAGGCACCATATTTTTTAACGAATTAAAGAAAGTAGTTTGTAATGTTTAGAACAACCAGTAATATCCTGTTGCTTGTATTTCTTGCAATCGGCTGTTTTCAATAGCATATTTATAGATACTGATTTTCGGAAAACTTATTTAAATGTATAATTCAAGCATGAGTATATTAACTATTGCAAATATTCACATATTATACAAAACTAAATGATACAAAAAAACCAAAGAAGCCATAAACATAAAACAGAAATTGTTTGGCGTAAACATGTTCATTTTTCCCCACCATATCTTCTTTATAATATAAGCAAAGTTGTATTTCTCACAAAGTAAAGCTGTGACATGAATCGTCAAAAAAATGTTCGTTGGGAAAAAAACTTATTTTTCTGTCAAATCTAATTACACGAACGCTCACTAAGTGTCCATCATAGTGCGTAAATCAGTTCAGGAAACAAAGGTTTCAACCTCCAAATTTTTTTTTTCAAAGCTGAATTTTTGCACAGTGGTAGAGTCAACTATGCTTAATAACATACCGAAAGTTTACCGCTGTAGTTATTGTGCATATTACGGAAAAAGTGCAGTTAAGTCCTAGATGACAGCGTCTTGCAGCAATACATTAAAATACCTTCCATTCATATAGTTTTAAACGTAGACTCTCCGTAAAATCATCAAAATAATCTGGAAATGCTATTACCCACATTCACATTGAAACAAAGTCAGAAAGGTAATATTAAAGGTGTGATATAAATCTATTAATTAATTTAATGAGTTTTTTTATCTCAATCAAGGACATAATAAACTGATTATAATATTAACGACTGGTTTGACGTAATACCTAACTACTTAATTGAAAATTTTTGAGAATTACTTAAGCTTTTAAATGACATACTTTGCAAAACGCTAGCGTAAATTATTACAATTCTAGAGTGTTCCGAGCGAAATAATGTTGCGTGGGTACGGTGCTAGAGTCGCAAGAGCAGGAACGAATTTCGCTCTTACGAAATAGAGATTTCTGGAATTTTTTACCCACACAGAAATTGAGTAAAGTGGTAATACCATTCTTTTTTAATAACATGTAAAAGTTTACCCCGTAATCCTTGTGCGTCACACCGAAAACGTGCAATAAAGTCCTAAATAATATTTTTTGAGCGTTCCACAATATTGCACTCCGTAGACTTCATTATTATATAAAACATTCAGTAAATAAAACCATATTAAAATAAAAAAATTCCACATTATAAACCTAATTGAAAAACATGTCTTTATATTTTTCTGAACATGCAATATTTTAATAATATTAGGAAAAAGTATTTTTCATTAAAATTTAGGTATAAGGAATGAAAATATACATTACATAAACGTGCTGACTTTGACGTAAAAATTGTTTAAAAGACGTGGTTGTAAATTTCGTAAACTTTGAATTGGCATATTTTGTAAGATACTGGTACAAATGGCATGACCGCAGAAGCGTTCCGAGCGTGGTGTGCGCACCGCACTGTGGCGGTGCTAAAATCGCACGGACTGGGACGATTTTCACTGTTAGAAAACAAAGGTTTTTAATGTATGGAAGTTTATCCCAAATCTGAAATTTGGTACAGAAGCAGTAAAAAGTATTCTTAGTGACATATAAAACGTTCACCGCCGTTAACCATTTGCGTCACACCAACAGCGTGCAGTTAATTCCTAAATGATATTTTCTGCAACGATCCAAAAAAATGCATTTCATAGATGTAATATAGATAGTTAACTCTCAGTATGGACACCAAAATAATCGAAAAACATTGCCATATATAATGACAGTGATAAAAATCACAAATTTTGTAACACCTTATCATTAATAGACAATTAAAATCATTGAAGTTAAGAAAACATATTCTACTCAATTTTATGGAAATATAAATACAAATTACATAAATATGAACAGCCCGACGTAAAAAGTGATTAAAGAAACGTTGTTGCGAATTTCATAAGCGTAAAATTGGTATATATTTTATGAGTCTGGTATGATTTTTTCTGACTGCTGGAGCGTCCTGAGCTGCGTAGTGTGCCCAACGCGAGCGACTCATACCATCGCTGCAGTGCGGTACACTACGCAGCTCAGAACGCTTCAGTGGCCAGATAAATTGTACCAGACTCTAAACAAATACACTAATTTAAAGGCAAACAAATATGCAACAACGTTTATAAAAGCGTTTTTTCCCATTGAACTCTTATAAATTTTATAATTTGTGTTTATTTTTACATTAAATAATATAATTATGGTTTTATTAACTTTAGTATAGTATAATTATGGTTTTATTAACTTGTCTATCAATAAAAATATCTAAGAATTATGTAATTTTTATCACTATAGCCATGCACAGCAATGTCTTTAGATTATTTTGTTGTTCATGTTGAGAGTACACTACATAAATTGCATTTATGAAATGCTTTTTTGTAGATCATTGTAAAATATTACCATTTTGGGCTTAAATGCACTTTTTGGTGTAACGTTCAAGGTTTGCGGCGGTAAACTTTTAATATGTTACTAAGATGTGTTTATCCTTCCACTGTACGAAATTTCAGTTTTGTAATAATTTTTCAATGCATTAAAAAGCTTCAATTCATAGGAACGAAAATCGTCCCGGCCCGAGCGACTTCAACATCACCGCAGTACAATGCACACTGCCACACTCAGAACACTTCTGCAGTCAATCAATTATACAACCATCTTAACAAATATACCAATTTAAAGCTTAAAAAATACATAAATTTATTCATCTTAATTTTCATGTCAGTCAATTTATATAACTGCAATAAATAATTCCATTCTTCATATATTCGGATAAAAATCTTTTCCTAATATTATTAAAGAATTGCATGTGTAGTAAAACATATACAAACTTTTAACTTTTAATTTTATTACGTAAAAAGATGCTTTTGTAGACATTCAGCAAAGTAAACATAATTAATAGTAATAACGTTTACGGGTTGAAAATATTGTGGATCGTTCAAGAAGCTATTATTTAGGTCTTAAATGCATGTTTTTGGTGATACGCACAAGGTCTACAGCGGTAAACTTTCGGTATGTTATTAAGCATAGTATAATCTACCACTGTACAAAAATAGAGATTTAACGAAGGCTGCTAGCCAGCACACAATTCAACTTAAAATAGCTTAATCATTTATGCTAAATATTTTACAATAGACCCCTTGATTTATTTATTTTAGATAAAATAATTGAATTATAGTAATGATATAATAAAAGAGATAAAACCTGACTTTGTAGGTACTTAACGATTTATATTTTCGTACTTTTTATGAAGCATCAAACTAATTTTTTAAGATTTAAAAATCTTAACACATTTTCGGATAAAGGCTTGGTTAAAAATCTTGCATTGTCTGGTTGAAAATAAAATGATGAATTAGGATTATAAACAATAATTAATTGGTATTTATATAATTTTAAATTTAAATCCTATTTTTTAATATAATATCTACCAACACATAGAAATCATATGTCTCTTAGTGTTTTCGACGGAAACATTGCTAACAGAAATAATTTAAGAGTTGATTTTTAAATTGTATAAAGACTCGTTCATAAAGGAAAACCAATAGAAGTATATATATATATATGTAAATTAAATACACTCTATCGTATAAAATAGATAAACAAGACCAATTATAATTAGTGACGCTATGTCGCGCCGGCTGTGAGAGTTACAACCGCCGCGCCACAGAACGATACACGCTGTGACACTCGGGCCTCTCTAGAACGCAAACTTATTAACCTAGACTCTTTATAAAAACACTACCTTAAAGCTAAAAGGATACACAAAAACATTTATAAGAAAATGTTTCGCATTAGGCTTTTCAGCTTTGTGTAAATCATATTTTTATCAAGGGTGACAGATATAAAAAAAAGTATTTTATGATTTAATCGATGCATATATTATCTTTAATATTATACTTTGGAATATTTATAACACGAATGTATAAATAGCGTTTCTAGATTATTTTGATAAGTTTACGGAGAGTCTACGTTTCAAACTGTATGAAAAAGAAGTATTTTAATGGACTGCTGCAAGTCGCTGTCATCTAGAACTTAAATGCACTTTTTCGGTGATACGCACAAGGTCTAATGCGGTAAACTTTCGGTATGTTGTTAAGCATAGTCATCTCTACCACTATGCAAAAATTCAGTTTTTGAAAAAAAAAATTCGATGTTTGTGCCTTGTTTCCTGGACTAAATGCCGTGGTGTAGCAGACAGGCGAACTCCAGCCGTGGCCCGCTACGCTGGCCACCAGTTTTTGTTATTCCCTTGCCCCTTTCCTTTCGCAGTATGGAACGAAGGTCGTGTAAGGCCGGAGAAGAGGGATAAGCCGAGTCACCCCTACCCCTCCTGTTGTTGTAAAATACGGAAGAACACAGAAGGGCAGGGGGGGAAGCTTGAATGTTTCTTCGAACCACCACGGAACTTGGTGGAAGAAACACAATTTTTGAGCGCGGCAGGTCATTTCAAGGCTATGTAGGCGGGCCCCTTAATCCGGCCCTGCCAGCGAAGTCGCACTTATCATTCAGTTACACCAACAGGAGTACAAGCAAGGCTAGGTGTGACCTTTACAGACTGCCCAATCACACACGATGCACAGATGTCTGCCTGGTGGGGAAATATACCGCGGTCTGACAAGGACTCGAACAATACTGTTGCATGCTACTCACGGCAGCGGTTAACTCTGTGTATAGCTTCAGTAGTGGTGTTCTAGAAACTGAATTTAATTACTTAATAACCAGAGAAAGTTTTTTAGCGGTAAATATTCATGTGAAGACATTTCTCAAGAGACAGTAGCTTTTTCATAATTATTCTTACTGGTCTATTCGAAAGCGGCGTGAGATTCTTTCGACGATTGCAGTTATAGGCAGCGTGAACACAGCGTGTCAAAGGCTAGAAAACTGTCAAAATGTCTCGCGAATTGCCTACTTTTCTGTGCTGGCTTAAGGATCTTGCATCCCATAGGGATCCTGTCGACTTTATGGGATAAAGAGCGGATCTATGACGTGTCGGAGCTGTAGTCGGCTCTAGTATCTGAGTGATGCTCTCAGCAGGATCCAAAAAGGGCGAATATATAGCCTCTCCCGCTCACGGCAACCCATAGCCTTCTCGTGGCGCCTGTGTTTAAACAAATATGGGAAATGCCGGGGGTGCCCACTCCTTTGACTTCCTCGGTATGTCGGAACGGGAATTCTGGTGGATTAGTAAGCTGTGGGTAGGTGACTACGCCTTGCTCCTGCAGAAAGTTCACTGGGGGTTTTTGGACCCCCATACCCTAGGTGGTGTCTCAAAGCATCGGATTCAACATGAAGAATCCATGATGCATATGGAATAGCGAATGGCGGTTGCGCGGCGGGGGTTCGCTCCCGGTCCGGGCACCCGGGCTCTGGCAAGGCTGTAACCTTTGGGCGGTGGATCGTCTAAGGGGTGGTAATTAAGACAATCTTTGGTTTGGTGTTACCTTACCTACCCGGGCTCTGGCACAGCTGTAACCTTCGGGCGGGAGATATGCTGATATTGAAGTACCCAAGGACATCCATGTCCTGATTCGGGGGTGCTCTGCCGCCGTGAGGCTGCCCGGTAAAGCACTATACCTGAAGATGAAGGGTGCCATGGGACTGATCCTTTACTGTGATAGTTCCCTGCTGAGATTTCCTCGAATGGCTCAGGATCAGGATTGGAGTAGGATATGTGGTGGTAGTGGTCCTCCTATGCTTGGAGAACACTCTGAGGGGTCCCCGCCCTGCTGACGAGTGGAAGTGTTGAGCTACTTAAGCTCGGGTACTAGCCTGCTGAGCTACTAGAGGTTGGATAGGCCTCAGCTGGATCACGAGTAAATGGGTTACCGAGGGGTCCCAGGGATGTGAGAGGTATGGTTCCATGTCGGTGCTACTCAGATACCACAAAGGGGGCTGGCTCCGTAGGTGGTCTGGGGGTTTAACGGTGGACCTGGGGGCGGGTCGGTGGGGCCAAAGTTGGGATGGGTCTCTCGACCTAGCCGTGCGCTCTCCAGTAACATGCCGCGATTGGAAATGGTGAATCTATTTCCCGGTTCTTGGAACCCATGTTAGGCACTGGTAACAGTGTCTGTCATGTAAAAGACCCATCTTTCTCCTAACCAGGACCATGCCCTAACGGGATTACATGCCTGGGGGGGTATCGATGATTATTTTGAGGTGTGAACCTAATGTACATGCCTACTTTTCTGTTCTGATAACCTCTTCGTGAATACCTTTTTTAACCATTGGCACACACTTAAGCGCGCAGTGAAATTCTGGCACGGATACTTTCTTGGGTGCTGTTCGTATTAGAATCCAAATACGTTTGCCCTTTTGTTGCTTCAAATGATTGGGCCACCGTTTATCTGAAGGATCTGAGACAATGAAAAATTTTCAAAAAAAGTAGTGAATCATGAGCATCCCAGTTCAAGGGCGGACCCAGGATTGATTTCTGTGGGTTTGGGGGGGGGGGGGGGGGCACTGGCAGTCTGGACCTAGTATAATACCTGTTTATTACTTCAGAAGTCGTATTAACCAGTGCATATTTTACCTTTCTGTGGGGGAAGGGCATGTGCACTTCTAAATCCGCCACTGTCCCAATTAACAGGTGTTATGGGTCCGTGACCAATGAGCAGTTGTAATTTACCCGCGTGCAAAGAGGATAAAGGAGTGTATACTATAGGTCATTGAAATCGGGAAATTTTCCGGTCTCTAATGATAGTTTTCAATACACTACGCACCAATTGGTGCCACAAGTTCTATAGGGGTCTTACCTGTGGGAAACTAAAAATTTTCACACGAGATCTATTTTTAGCAGCTAGTAAAGTGAGCGGATTTAATGACCTCTAGGATAGACTCCAAAGTTCTCGGTACACTTGGTCAAAGTTTCCACTATTGATTTTATGCTGACTCTTTAGAAGTTCCAACGTAGTAGCCTGTGATTTGATATGTCTTCTGTTAGCTGTTTCTCATTGGCCGAAAGTACTCCCGGCAAACTGTTAACCAGTAGCAGATGCAGCTTAAAGGTAAAAATATTTGCATTTTTGGCTAGCGCGAAATGAATCCGCGAATTTTTTTTTCGTTACTCATTGATAAATAAAAGCAATCTTTTGTTATTTTCCAATAGCAGGATAGAATTAATCTCCTTATAAAAATTCAAGTCAGTGTCATTTGTTGATTGGTTGCTGCCATATCGTATCCTCCATGATGATTGGGCATCACGTTGTTTGGATGCTTATTTACTATTGGCTTCTAGTCTTTCGTAGCGTCAAAGAACCCGTAATACAAGGGTAGAGGTCACTGAAATGTATGACTGCAGGCCTATGTAAATAATAAAGTGAATACTGTATCTTCCCGCTCATTGGTTATAACTGTGGACCAATCGCAGAGGTAGTCCAAGGATTTAAAAAAAAAAATGGTTTTTTTCTTAACATGAAATGAATCTGCAACTCCCCCCCCCCCCCTTTTTTAACTTAAAACACTAATGTTGTTTTTATCTTTCGCATTTCTGGTTAGGTTCTTTTCGGATATATCTCTAAGATTGGAATCAAAAATAAAAACGGCATATTAAAAATTAACTGTCAGCAATTATTATTATTTTTTTAATGAGGTAAGGCCACTAATTTTATTAGGAACGACTTCGAGACAGAGTATGTGTGTGTTAAAACACGTATTTTGTGACTGGTTGAGTTTCTTTCAATACGTATCTGCTGTTCGGACGGACCACAGCCACTTAGAACGAAAGGAAATGAGCTTTTAATGAGAGAACCAAATAAAGCAATTGCTTCTCTTGCAGGCGTCCGCCAATCATAAGGGAGAGACGCTGGTGTCGACATGCCATATTGTAGTTTAGTGAGCGTTTATGAACTTATAATAATTTTTGTAATAAACCTGCAACTGAAGTTTGTGGGGCGAATTCTGACCCATCATATATAAACTTAAAAGAGTTTTTGCAATAACAGAAAATTACGGACTAAATTTAGTTTATAACTACATAATATGCACAGGTAATGTAAACATACGACAAGAAATAGTCATTACAGTTGAAATGAAGACGGTCGATAGATTCTTGATTCCTCTCTCAACTGTGTCGCCATGAAATTTAACATTTGAAACTATAATTAAAAACTATGTTCTCTGTGTTTCGAAGTCTGTATACGCCATATATTGGCTTATGTCTTACATTTAACTGAAAAATATAGACATAGGCCTATGCGTAGTGGAAATCTGTTCGATCGTAACACACTAAGCTGTTTGAAGCTTAACATTAAATTTTGACTTTGATTAAATACTAGAAAAGCGAGGAGAAACTTTTAATTTATTCGATGTTTGAATAAACTTCGAAATATAGAATAATATTTTATCTCTATGACTTTTAATATCATAAAAATTAAAAAAATAATAATATTGCTTTTGTTTACTTTTGTAGTAATAGAAAGATACATTTTTAGTTAGTGTTATTGGCATCTGTAATTAAATTTTGCAATCACTAGAAACAATAAACGAAAGGTGATAGAAAAACATATAAGGAAGTTTCAACAAATACGTGCACATACAAAGATCGTAATTTTAGAAACAAATATTTTAACTTAATCAGATTACCATCAATTCATGTTATTTTAATTGAGTGTAAAAATGTACTATTTTTGGCCATTTTGTATTGTTAGAATTGAACCTTTTTTAATCAAATAACAGTTGTTTTGCTTACTAACGTCATATCATTTTTGGATGCCGAAAATTAAATACGTCCGATTTCTAATAATACACGACAACGGCTAGTGAAGCGCGTGTGGTAACACGGTTGAAGGTTTCACACAGGCTCCGCTAGAAGCTTCCAAAAAAACTGCTAGCAAAGCAGGCATGTATGTTTCAATGGAAGAAACTATCATACCTAGAACTGTGACTGGTGTAGGCCAAGTTTGTGCTAGTGGTTTTGCTATGATAATTAATGCTTCTTGTATTGTATAAACATGAATGTTTCTCATAAATATCGCACAATACTGTATTCAACATACCACAATGTTCACCGCATTTCAAATAAATAATCAAGGGAACTTTAATCCCTACGATATAAATGTCCGTTTTTAACACTTGGGGCACTCCACCACTTTGTTTGAGTGGATAAAATTTCCACCTTCTACGAAACCTTCCACAGAAATTCGATCACGACCGATTAAAAAAAAAATAATAATAACCGATCAGCCCTCTGCTAATTCTTCCATGCCTGCTGCCAAGGAAGACCTTCCAAGGGAACTTCCATCGTGTGACAGGGGCCTTCGAGCGCACTGGTGTGCCAACAGCACCACTGCGACACTGCGACACTCGCAGATGCTCGGAGCGCGGCTCTCGCGACAGCCGGACCGGTTTGTGACGTCACCGGTGGGGCCGTCATTGACAGCCGCACGCTTCCCCTTCCCCCCACCATCACCACTCCCACCACCTCGCCATCCCACACTTTACCAGAATATGTGGTTCCAATCAGTTCAATATTATTGTGAGCCAGCGAGTTGTTACTGTCCGGTAAATCAGTATCTTCCACTGCGAATATTTGCCTGGAATATTAGTAACCACAATTATTTCGCTGGATCGTTGGGTCGCAAACTATGTACACTTGGAGCACGAATACATCCGCTTAACGGGATTAGGCCCCGCCATCTTGGAATTTTTTCATCCTTTTGCTTTAACTCTAATTTTTAACTAATTATTCCAATTTTTGGGATGACAAGGCATAAATCATATCTCCCGGACTTTTCTATACCTTGTTGCAACCACATATTTACCAACAGGCTCTAGTCAGGAAGCGCCATGAGGTAATAACTTAGTATTTCACGCAGGCGACTACAACTGTCATTATAATGACACCAATTAACAAGTGTTGACTTCAACAAGTAGCCAAAGCTAAGTCCTATGCCATGTCAAACAAAAAAAAAAAAAAGCACTGGAGCTTTCTTGCAGGTGGAACCAAAATTTTTGAAATCGCACGATGACGAGGCCTAGTCCCCTTTAACGTTGATGGTTGAACTACAGAGCTCTTGATACGCCCTTGACGACCCAGAGTCAGTTATGAATAAGAATAGTATGTTATTCAACCAAGTGTACTCCGACATAGGACGTGGCCTGTTATACACCAATGATCATTCTCATAAATACTGATTATAGAGGTAGATTGTGTCTACCCTGAAATCAGCTAAATCAGTGTGATAATTGTGGCTCTGAACTTTAGTGAATGCCGTTTGGTAAATCAGTGAGATTTAGTCTTGGAGCTGAACGGTAGGGATACAGAAACTGTATGTGTGTGTGTGTGTGTGTGTGTGTGTATATATATATATGTGTGTGTGTGTGTGTATATATTTATGTGTGTGTGTGTGTGTGTATGTGTGTGTAATGGAACAGAAATGTTCATGTAAAACTACAGATATTTTTACGCTTGTGCATTTACATGAAAACAATTGTAACACTTCAAAATAGTTTTCGCAGTAGTACTGGTTTCAGATTCTTACCCGAGTATTTATGCTTTATGTTCTTCCAGTACCTACCTCTTATAGTCTTATAGTTAAAGTTATTTGTAAACCTTTTACTGAATAGCTTACCAGTAATAACTGCGCACATTAATTGACATAATAAAACAAAATAATTGAATATTCAAATATTCTTTCCGCGGTTTAAAAAAGTATGCTTGAATGAAACATTAATTTAAATATAAAATTATGTGCCAATTATTGTAGGAAATAATTAGTAGCGTATCAACAAAAAATGTATTTCATATATGCAAAGATAACCATGCTCGTGTGTTGTAGAATGTTACAATATCCGTCTAGTAGTGTTACAAACTATTTCTTGGCAACTGGTTTCTAAAGGAATCAGAAAGTACAGAAAATGTTTTCTGTGCAGATTCAAGTGGAGCAGTTTTAACAAATTTGCAGTAAAACTCTACTAATTTGGAACAATTTCGACTATTTAGAATTTAGAGAGACACATCACATAATCATTATGCACTATGTTTCCGATAACTCCGACAGGCTACTCTTAAAGAGAAAATAACACGAAAACATATTTACAACTTTTACAATATAATGATTACTAAATGAGTTTTACGCCAATAAAAATCAGGGTCAAGAAAGTTTTTTTTTAAATTCCCACAACACCACTTGCAGCTGAGCGATGTATCGGCGAATAAAGTTTCATACAACATATATACGTAATACACGTGTGAGGACATGGCCAACGAGATCGTTCGACTTCATTAATAAAATGGGTTACACTTAGTGATATTAAACATACATAAAATACCATCAAAATATCCTACAATAAGCTGTTTAATGTGATTATCCATATTCAGTCCGGAAGTTCCGCTGCACACTACGTGATGACTGTGTCTCATGAAACCACAAGACACACTTGGCTTTCTCTTGTGGCGACGTCATTTTGTGAAGACACAATGTTCTCTAAGCCGATTCCACTTGAAATATTAAAAAAAAAAACTTTATATATTGGCCTTTATTTGGCCGCAAACAGCACATCACTAACTGCAATGCTTTTTGTGTTATCAATTTTTTTTTTAAATTGTACAAAGACTTTATGGCCATCCAGTATATTCTTAATTGTAGGTATTGCAATCATATCTTCTTTTTCGTTGAAAAAAAACGTTAAAATTGGCAAACCAGTTAGAAACAATTTTACATTTTCACATATTGGACATACATATATGTTGACACGTCAATACAGTGGCATCGATCAAGCTTGGGACATGAAGGTGTTGCCTGTTGTACAACTCCTCACAAGCGAGCCATACGGTACTGAACTGTGGAGACAAGAGTACATTCGATTCTGGAATAAAAATTGGGAGCTGCGTGACACAGGTATTATCGGTGTTGCCAAGTCTAACGTGTGCACAGGAAAAAAAAATTCTTTATTTTTACAAAGGATTCCTTTGGAAACCAGTTGCCAAGTAATAGGTACTACAAAAAAGATATTGTAAATTTTCACAATACATGGCTATGGTTACTTTTGCATGTTTGAAATACTATTTCTAGATAATAATAAGTATTTCGTACGAACATTGGCGGATATAAATAAATTTTTATTCGTGTTTCAATCAAGCCTAATTCTACTAAACTATGGAAAATATGATCAAATATTTAATAATTTTACTTTATTTCGTTGTATGATTATTATGTGCGCGGTTAATACTGGAACGCTATTCACGGAACGGTTTACAAACAACTTTAACTATTGGAAGTACTGGGACAACACAAAGCATAAATGCCCGGGTATTAATCCGGACCCAGTGTTACTGCGAATACTATTTTGTAGTGATACAGTTTTTTTCATGTCAATGTACCAAGTTACAAATATATGTAACTTTACATTAATATTTCTGTGCCATTTACCAAAACAACTACAGTGTGGGTCGAGTTCATGGGTCGGGACACGTGTCAAGACAAATGCATGTCGCAAAATTTATCCAGTTCTGATATCTCTCATGATACTTACGGTTGTAATATAGTTAGTGGGATCGAGTGTAAAGAGGCGTAGTTGTTTAAAGGTGAATAACAGACTCCAATGGGTGCAGCTATACTATTAATTTTTTTTTAAACCAACAAATAGTACTGTTTACAAGTTACCCATGGATATTCAAATATTTAAGGATATATTCGTAAATTCACAAGTATTTAACTTAATTAAATACATTGAATATGAAGCCACTACATTTATCTTGTTTACTCAACAAAACATTCTAAAGCTTGTTAAGTCTACAACCAATAACACCATTCCGTCGGTCTGTTTTTCTGAATACAATTGATATCAAAACTGGAAGTCCATCGTATTTTCTACGAAAATCCAGTTATTTGAAATTACGTAATAGGTACTCTTCATTTGTTTGAGGTGTATTCTTCGTTGAAAAGTCCGTAAGTTCACTTTAATTTCTAAGAGTGTGCCGCGTTCTTATTGGTCCAATCACGCGCAGGAAGTGATTCTCTTGCCGATCGCAGCCAATAATATAGAAGCTTTAAAAGCACGTACACAGCGTGTTGAAGTCTAGCAGGTAGAAAAATTGCACCGCCAAACTCACGTGTTTAAAATGTCACCATTTAAAATATATATAACATAGAATTTTTGAAATAAATATACTTAACCTAGAGCTCTCTTAAGTAAAAACTACAGTAGGATAATTTTTTAAACACACAAGTTAGAACCATCATAAGTTATAGTTTCACAACATATAACTATCATATATTAGAAACGTATAATTTAAAAGCATTAAGCTAGACGCACGTAAGTTATAGATATACGCCTAACTTAAAACCATCTTTAAGTTCGAAACACGGAGCTTGGAAACATTGAACACCAAACCACATAGCTTAGAAACGTCACCGCTGAAAATAGCCATCTAAGTTATAAGCATGCAACGCCAAGCCACATAACTCGGAACTGACATTACCAAGATATTTCTGTCCGGCGTGTTTATGAGAGATGTCGGCATCCCCCGTGGGGGAGTCTCCGAGTGTGTACTCTATGCGGCGGGGGTTGCAGGCCCGCGCTGAGGTTATTTCCGACATTAAGTGACGGGCCGACAGCGTATCTAAAGCAGGGCTTCCAGAAGTGCGCTCTTGAACGGGGAGCCGACCACAGTCGCTACTGGCAGGGTCGTGGGCGGGCCGTGGGAGGAGGGGCTGTCTCTCCGCTACCCACACACTCCAGCGCACGAGCCACATCGCCCTGCGTTCCGTTACTTGCGCGAAGGCTCGGTCGCGCATTCCGGCAATAAACCTTACGTAACTCTGTAGGTAGGTTTATTTTTAGTAACAGAATACCTACCGTGCACTCGTTTAAGGCCCCCGCCCACCCGGACACAACGGTGTGCACGCTTCAGGAAAAAAAACCGCGATTTTAAAACCGCTCAAGTTATCGATCGTAGTGGTGTCTGTTTACGAAAATCGTTTAAAAATACGCTGAGGGCGAATGAGTAGTTCGGTTTCCATATTTGGTTGTTAAACTGTATTTTATAAGAGTGAAAAATGGCTAAGTACGGTATTCCAAGACGAGGAAAGCGCTGCCATGTTGGGACACAACCGTAAACTAACTCGTGGGTCCAGAACGCGTCCAAACCGTATCCCAGTAAGGGAACAGATCGGCAGCCTTTTTGGTCTTTACACTTATAGTGCGTGTATTTTTACTCACACATTCGTGTGTTTTTTGTAATTTTATATGTTAATTCGTGCGAATTAATCAACGTAGGTATATAGAGTTATTGGTTTTCTAAAATCATTTGGGTAACATTGCATGTATAGTATTTTTTTTAAAAAATTATAGGACAACAATTTTAAATAACTTAACAGATCTATATATAATTTCGTGAATTTTGTTTAGGTACGAGCAAGGAGGTATTAACTGTATTATTAAATCATAAAATTATAGAGACACTGCTCAAGTGAGATGCGCCTTACCGACGAGAAGACTGTACGCCAGTTCCGTGCCTGGCGCATAGAGGCAAAGAGACATGTGATGCGCGGGCCAGTGTCGCCCTTATTGCCCCCGCGCTTTAAGGAGTATGACCACAAGGTCGACTGACGCACTTTCACGTAGCACATGTTCACACTTTTGACTGGGAGCTCAGACTGTAAGGTTTTGAGAGCAAATTATGAAAGAGTTGTATGGATTTCAAATTTCAGAATCAACATTTACATTATCCTTTGCGACGCTTAGAAAATGTAAACAATTCTATACTAAAAAAATTAACATAATTTGAAAATAGTTGTATGTTTTTAATATTATATCGTTTCGAGTGGGAAAACAGGTTCGAAAGGATGGTCCAGTTAATTAAAGACAGTTATATTTCCACAGTTGACTCTCCCCACTGGAGCCCGGCTCGACAGGGGCTCTCACGACTGCTCGTCTCTCCTCGGCCCAAACACACCCACCACTGCCCCGTATGCCTCGGTCCCACAGCACCAGTCTGCGCGCACGAAGCCCGTCGCACGTCCTCCTTGCCTCACCGAGAGGTCACGCGCCTTCCCTACTTCATTGCCTCGGAGTATGGCGTCGCCATTTTTATAATACTAAGCCCACTTTGAAGTGTCGCGTCATCTGGGTCGACAGGACACATGAAGCTCCCAGTTACGCCACTTCTCGCAGACGGGGCTCTGAAAACGTGCCGAACCCTCCAGAGCCACAGAGAGCTCAATGTGAAGGAAAAGGGGAAGCGGGGTGTAGAAAAGTGCCGTTACTAATCGGATTAGGTGTTAATCAGTAATGGACCACGTCCCACCCGAAGGCTAACGAGCCAGCCGGCTAGCCGGTCCACTGCCCTGCCTCGTGGCCTTGCCTCTAGTATACTCGTAACAATATGTATATTTTCCTAAGACACGATAGTTGCACATCAACAAGTTTGTTTTAGTTGTAAATATTCTTAAGGCCCGCAGCTGTCTTTAAGGCCCCCACACACGATAGTCTAACTCCAAGTTCGTATTGCTACGCCCGAACTGACAGTATGGCCTTCCCCATATACACGATCAGTCTTGTGGTTGCTGTTTCTGTTGGATGTATCGTTTCATCGTGGAATATGGAAGAAACTTTGGATGTTTAGTTGGATTTTGTTGTTATAAAAAATAAAATCACATCATAGCAACCAAAGACTATACACAAAGATGTCTGCCACGACACTCAGCTGATGGAAAGATGGACTGATTGTTTGGACTGGCGAGACGCTGTTCCCACACATAGCTCACGGTCCGATTTGATCAGTGGCGGATCCAGGATTTTGGTTTGGGAGGGGCTTGACCCAGCTGAGGCTAGGCTTTATTAAGGCAAACACTAAAACAATAGTGGACCCAGCTGCTTTTGGAGGGGGCTTGAGCCCCTTAGCCCCCCCCCCCCCCCTCTGGATCCGCTACTGGATTTGATAGAAGTTCATCATTTCCGACTGATCAGTCTACCGTCCTTGAACACACGCGACAGTTCCGACTGATAAGTCTGAACTGCCATATCGGTTGGGGGTCTTTGCACAGTGTTTGTATTTCATCAACAAAATGGTGACGACGAACCTTGGACCCCAAAGCCCTTCTAAGGCCGTTATGAGTCGACCATCTGACATGTTACTCGCGTGGACCAGTACATCATAAGTGCGTGTAATTCCAGTGCACTTATATAATATTGTTACAAGTGGTAAAACAGGTTAGAAAAAGATAACCCAGTTAATTAAAGAACATTATATCTATCACCAAATATTTCCACTATTAAGTTGTAACAAATAAATTTTCAATCCATAAATTTATCGCTCTTTCATTGAGGTTCACATTTTGCTCTCCTCGCTGGCCATTAGTAGAGCCTTCCACCTTGACATCCCCGAAGACGCTCTTCCGGATTTTTCTTCAGTGTTTTTATAATTATGTTTTCTCTGGGCAAATAAATAAACGTTTTAGTGTAAAATGTTTTTGTGGAGTTAGCATGAGTTTGACACGGCAAGGTTGGCCATTTTAGTTACAGTGATAGTTTATTTAAGACTACCTCGCAACCAGCCCCACAGCTATAGGTACACTTCTGTGTAGAGTCTCTGTATCCACGGGGAGCGTACACAGAATTTAATTTCCTGTGGAAGGGGAGGGGAGATGACAGAATCACTTTGCTCGCTGTTTGCTTTCAAATTATTTCCTTTTATTGGTGGAAATGATTTTTTTTTCTTTTTTAGGATTTCGGGCGTGCGCCCCTGGTGTCCATCCTGATTTTGAGACCAACCTTGTACTCTTGGTAATCTGCCATAAGGCCTGACTCCCCTCTTCCCATTTCCCTCTTGCTCCACCGACTGTGAATCTGCGCACTGTCTTCCCACAACGTAACTGTTACCCTTCCTAGCTTGTTCCTACATTGCTTAGCAGAAAGTCATGCGCCGACAAAGGTTGGGTCGCTACTTTAAATTCAGAGAAAAACGAAACCACTTATTTCCTGGACTTTTGGACATCGAGTTATCCCTACTAATATTATAAATGCGAAAGAGCGTTTGTATATTTGTCCTTTCACGCAACAACGGAGCGACGGATCAACATGATTTTTTGCACGTAGGTAGTTTATGGGCCAGAGAGTGACATAGACTACATATAATTATGAAATTTTACCCCTAAAGGAAATGAAAATGGGGTAAATTGAGTTATTGAGTAGAAAATAATAGGAGATAGGTCATAGACACACAAACAGAGTTTTTGTGTATTTTCTCTGTGTCTGTCACATGGTCATATAGTAAGGTATGGCAACTTCCTATCCTTCTCCTTGGCGAAACCCACCCGCTTAGTGAAGCTCCCGGCAGCTAGCGAACTAAAGGCGCCAATAAAAACTTGGTTTAGAAAATTGTCAATAGATGGCGTTGCCTTGAATTTGTAACACGATATCGTTTGGTGTGTCAGTCACGTCTTGCCTAGGGGTTACCTGCCTTCCCACAAAATGAAGCTGAAGATTGGCGTCATGTTTTTTTCTGATGCGTAGCCTTGATGCACCGAGATTGTGCAATCAATGGGAATTTAAAATCATAATTTCCCGTTTTTCAAGTGTATGTCCTACAGACCTGAATCTCGGTAGCGATGTTCTTTGTAAGTATTATGATGTTTTTAGCCCGGGCAACGCCGGGTTCTTCATCTAGTAAATATATACATTCAAAATTTGCGTTATTATACAGCAACAGACTAGACTGCAAACAATTATACTTCTTTATGCCCTGTATATTGGATTATGTGTTGTATGACCCGCTCCGAAGTACCTTAAACCAGTAAAAAAAAAAACTTGCAAATAACGTACACCGTGTTGTCCAATCATGACGGAGGGTACGATGTGGCAGCAGCCAATAAACAAATTACATCGAGCTGACTTTGGAAAAAAAATATATTGTTTGAACCCTGGTTATAGCGTTGCAAAATACATCCCAAGCAACAAGTTCCTCCTACCACGGCTTTCTGAAGCCAAATACACTTATGTATTGCCCTGATAAGATACCATACAGCAGATGCATCTAATTATTCCAATGTTTTACCACATAACGGATTATACAGTACAGCTCTCTTACCTAGAAATCAGCCAACTGTATAGCACACGGTCCCCTTCTGCATTGCCCACTGTCCAGTCCAATTAAAACATCGACGGTAATCGTGTTATCTCTCTATTTCCTTGATGTTGTTTCTCTTCCCTCGCGGTCAGATACTGAAGCTGGTCTCTTCACGTAGTGTAGTTGGTACGTAAAGAAGAAAAAACACCGGTGTTCCATGCTGCCGTTCACATCACACGTGGCGTGCGCTCGAACACGGGATGTCAGCTCAGCCTCAGCTGTCACGCAGTCGTGCATGCGCACGTGAGGACATGCGCGCATTTCCTTTCTTCCCCTTATCGAGCAGGTGCGTGTGGAGGCCATCCTCACACGTAATATTCCTCAATGTATGACACTTTAACACAAAAATAACCTTAAGTAATTTCAGCTTCAAAATATTATCTGAGTTTACCTTTCTAATAAATATGTTCCGGTTGTGCTAGAACCAGGGCCGGATTTAGGGGAGGGCAACCGGGGCGAAAGCCCCGGGGCCTCCACAAACGGAGGGCCCCCACAATTGAGACTTCGGAAAAAAAATATTTCAAATTCCGACAAGTAAACATTAGTAAACATATTTTCCTTTGATATTCTTTTTTCTCTGTTTTACCTTTACCTACAGTATTTTGTACATACATGATTATATTATTGTTAAATATTAACAGAAATAATTTATCTATATTTGTTCACTCCAATCAGGCAATCAGTAAAATATCGAAATGCCTATTCAGCCTATTCCCCGTATTTGCGTGTCGATACGAGATACGACGGTACCTGTTTCCCCCGTTTTTTGTCTATACGATCCGTCGTAGCATTGACAAGTGTCCGCTGAGTGGCGTGCTTGTAGCAGGGAATCCCGGAATTCGATACATTCTCGTGCGTCTGAGAAGCTACGAACTTACGAACATTGTGCAACAAATGTAAATCCTTTCGAATTTTTACGGACGTGAGTATTTTTATCGTTATCTTGTAATCTACAATATAAACCGAATGTCGTACCTATTTGATTGTGCAATTACGAATACGTGTTTTTCATATAATTATTGTCTCCGATTATATTTATGTATGTTTTTTAAATACTAAGAGAATCTACTTGATTTCACAATAAATTATTTATTGGAAAACTTGACTGAAAAAAATTGTTCATTTTATTTGAAAAATAATTTGGGGCCAGGGGGCCTCCGCTCCTATGTTGCCCCGAGGCCTCCAGACCTCTAAATCCGGCCCTGGCTAGAACCTAGGTTTACCCGTGTTAATTTAACATTATCGAAGTTTGTTGTGTAAAGTTCGAGTAATAACTGAAATAAATTTGAATTTTGCGTTTACTAGTGAACACCTAGGTCTACCCCACGCTGACTGGGTAATGTTAGCCAAACCAAATGATTGATATCTTTAGTTTCATTGATACCTTAGGTGTAAATGGATATTCGTCACATTCAAATTTACGAATTTTAAAATATTCACGTATTTTAGAGATTATTTGGAATTTACTCTTCAACCGTGGATAATACTAAATTAACCCGGGTAAACCCAGGTTTACTTCTTCTTATAGCATAATCCGTATCATATATATATATATATAGTATGTATCGTTTTTCATGTCATGTATTTGTAAGTCTGACATTTAGGTTTAACTTAAATCTTATTTAAAAATGAAAAACAATTTAAATTATTTTTTTAATACCTCAATACCTAAATATATTGTATGTTAAATTATTCATAGTATATCAGTAGTAGGAAAATACCGGTTCTGGGACAGGCGCAGGATCCAGGATCCGGCGGCCATCTTGGATGACGTCATCTAATCCGTATGCTAATCCATGCTAATCCGTATGCTAATCTATGCTAATCTATGCTAATCCTTGCCAATCTATGCTAATCCATGCCAATCTATGCCAATCCGTATGCCAATCTATGCTAATCCGTATGCCAATCTATGCCAATTCGTATGCCAATCTATGCTAATTCGTATGCCCATCTATGCTAATCCATATGCCAATCTATGCTAATCCATATGTTAATCCATGCTAATCCATGCTAATCCATCCGCCATTTTGTATTTCTAGAAATATCCACCAACTTCGAATCGTGACGTCACCGTTGCACTTTTCGTCACGGCCGCCATCTTGGATTCGAATTTTTTTTTTTTCGAACTTCAACTTTTCGAAATTCGATGTAATCATCAGCCGCCATCTTGTTTCGTCTGCTGGTGGCCGCCATCTTGTTTTCGTCTGCTGGTGGCCGCCATCTTGTTTTCGTCTGCTGGAGGCAGCCATCTTGTGACGTCATATAGTTCTGTTGGTCGCCACCAGATAGCAGCAGGGATTATTTTATTTTTTTCTTTAACTAAAATATTTTCAGTGCCGAGGCTGGGATTCGATCCATGGGACGTGAAAACGTCCAGGATGTCGTGGTTACGAGGCGGACGCCTTGACCACTAGACCACGAGACCAATTGGGATATGGTGGAATAAATAATCTATATATGCTATGTACTGACGGCAAGTTTATGATAAATGGGGGGGAGGGTGTTTTTGCCTTCCTTAATGCATACCTAAGGCGCCACATTTGAAATTAAAATTATTATACAGCCGCCATCTTTAATTCCAGCACAGACTACCAGATGGCGCTAAATTCAAAAAATTAGTTGCCAGAGGCGCCGCCATCTTGGTTCTCAAGTTGGCTGGTAGATGTCGCTAGTATCGCGCGCCAAATTCAAAAATTAGTTGCCAGAGGCGCCGCCATCTTGGTTCTCAAGTTGGCTGGTAGATGTCGCTAGTATCGCGCGCCAAATTCAAAAATTAGTTGCCAGAGGCGCCGCCATCTTGGTTCTCAAGTTGGCTGGTAGATGTCGCTAGTATCGCGCGCCAAATTCAAAAAAAATTAGTTGCCAGAGGCACCGCCATCTTGGTTCTCAAGTTGACTGGTAGATGGCGCCACCGTCGCCATATTTTAGTTCATACAATCGATACCAGATGACGCCACCATCGCCATCTTTAGTTCCTAGTGTTGCTACCAGAGTGTGCCACCATCGCCATCTTTAATTCTTAAAGTTACCGCCGGAGCGCGCCACCGTCGCCATCTTTAATTCTTAAAGTTACTGCCGGATGGCGCCAAGTGTTATGTAGTCAGTCTAGACAAGTCGGGATAAGTTTGGAACCTGTAGCCATATTATTATTAATTAATAATGTATGTTTATTAAATATGATAGAGTATTTATAAAATATTGGTGTTGTGTAGAGACTCTCTCTTCTTCTCGTAGTGGCGGAAGACATCTCGAAGGTAGTGTTAGAATTTATGTATTAAAGCAATCACTCTAGCTGAGGAGACTAATAACTTATAGTTACAATTCAATAATAGCGGCAATTAAATGTTTTGAAATTAAAGCAAACAACGTAAATGTTAAACACATATTTATTTAAATCTTATTACAAACAGCAAGGGGTAAGAACAATTGATGATTTAAAAGAAGTAAATAACGAGTAATAAAATCACATAATATTCACACACTACACATCATAGTGACAAAGGCAACATTAACTCGAGACCCAATACCTAAATATTAAGCATAACTACAAGTTACATAGAGTATAATAAACTCTGAAATACATATTAAAGAGAAAATTGATATAAATAACATTATACTTTGCTCAATAGTTCCAGAAGTAATGAACGTACAGCTACACGGGCAATCTCAACAGTTCTTTCATCACTAGTGTTTTCTGTGGAACATACTTGAGTGGTGTCTTCACTGATCGGACCTAGATGACTGAGATCTCGGGTTCGACTCTTGCGAGATGTAGGAAGGCGAAGCTGACGCCGGCGTTTAGGCTGGACTGCTACTGATGTAGTAGGTGCTGGCGATGTAGCACCCATCTGGGTACAGGCAGTTGATGTCTGTACTGGCGAAGTCTGGCCACATGCAGATGCTGGTGGTGACCGAATAGCTGGTAGGTTGAATGCATGTGCGAAAACCTCTTCAGGTGTTGCAGGGAGAACTGTATCGTCTCTCATCATATTCACACTACAATGTCCATAGCCCAGGCAGTTGATAACTTCTAGAGGTGTATCTTGAGGTCCTGGGTTTAAAACCTGTTTCACGTGAAACACAGCGTCACAACTCTCCGAAAAATGTTTTAAAACACCGTCGATCCACTCACTATAATCAACAGTGCCTAGCCCAGGCGTTACACTGGAGTATATCCTGTTCGGTTGAAAGTTAGACATCTTGGTTAACTACTTCTGCTGTAGGTCCTTACACCACCACAGTTTCAGCTCGACTGCCATCGCACGAGGCGAGGGTCGTATCACTTGGATACAACATTCCAACACGGTGATCAACCATCCAAGCCCTAAGCATGCTCGCATTGTGTCTTGAGATCGAACCTGGACATGTATTATTGCACGTGTACAATTTATTTAATTCTTTCAATGATGGACAGTCATATTCTGCTTGTACATCTAATATTAGCACATGATGCTTACAATAGTTAGTTAGCCACCGTTTCTGCTCTATTCCTACAACCAATACAGGGCCGGTGAAATGACTTGCCAATATGTTGGGTATTGAAGCATAAGGAAAGAGTCCGTGTTCCCAATGTAAACCATGAAAATTTCTAGTGAGCCAAGCATTTGTTTTTTGATGCTTCCTGGTGAGATATCGCCATTCAAATGGAGGTTGAAAGTTACGTGTTATTACATTTCCTTCTTCATCTGCAATGCTAAGTTCCTTGATAATAAACCCATACTGACTAGAGAAGCCTTGGAGGTTTACACATTTCGTCATGGAGGTCGAGACGAGACTAAGCCGGTAATGTACTGTCAGGTCTTAGATAATGGACGATACAATCTACCTTGTTGCAGGATGTCTCGATTATGTCCGGAGCCTCCTCGTCACAATCACTGGCCCAGTGATGACCGAAGTTGCAGACCTCTAGTTGAAGTAACCATCCTCGGTGACGTAGTGCACACGGCAGAATCCTGGAGTTACTTCCGCGTACTTTGCAGTTGGATCGAACAGCATTTGCTTGAATTTGTAGCAGCAGCTCTATACCCACACGACTATGTGTTGACTGCTGTGTCTAGGGTGTTGACCTCAATTTATACCGCTAGGACCCCCCTCCAGTCCAGTCACGTGTACCGTTGCTTCCGTTGTTGTCCCCCCGCCTTGCTGGCGGCCTCCAACATTCGAACGAGGTGATCAACCATCCAAGCCCTAAGCATGCTCGCATTGTGTCTTGAGATCGGGCCTGGACATCCAAGTTACATAGAGTATAATATACTCTGAAATACATAATAAAGAGAAAATTGATATAAATAACATTATACTTTGCTTAATAGTTCCAGAAGTAATGAACGCACTGCTTGATCAGTGACAGGTGTAACTAAATATTAAATATATTTAATATTTTATTTTCCATTACCTTTCGTGGAATTTATTAATCATTCACTCTACGAAAAACAACTCAAGACAATATACCTGACCAACGAATTAAATACAGTACCGCTATGCCTTACATGAAAGTCTAATTATTCGATAATCTGAATAACCTATAAATCGTTCATGTACAAAGCCACACATACAGGCCAATTGTCTATGGACCATGAGACCGAGTCATGACAATATCAGACGTATAGGCTAGTCATTTCAGAACCGCAGGACCTTCTTCGTCTTTAGATAATTACAGTCATTTAGACCATCATGAAATTTTTATACATACTAAAGGACCAAGCGACCTTGAAAAATATTTTAGTAACACCAAGAGGTATTGAACTAGTAAATATTCAGTCACTACATATTTTACTACGCGCAATCAACAAAACGGAAGCACCATCAACGAAAAGGCAGCACATTTGGAAGCACAGACTACGAAAAGGCAGCACATTTGGAAGCACCGACTACGAAAATGCAGCACATTTGGCAGCACCGACAACGAAAAGGCAGCACATTTGTAAACACCATCAACAAAAAGGAAGCACAATCGGAAGCACATTCATAGAAAAGGAAGCACAATCGGAAGCACAATCACAAAAAGGAAGCACATTTGGAAGCACAATCACAAAAAGGAAGCACATTTGGAAGCACAATCCACAAAAAGGAAGCACATTTGGAAGCACAATCACAAAAAGGAAGCACATTTGGAAGCACAATCCACAAAAAGGAAGCACATTTGGAAGCACATTCAACGAAAAAGGAAGCACATTTGGAAGCACATTCAACGAAAAAGGAAGCACAATCATAGAAACAACGCACAATCGGAAGCACAATCAACAAAAAGGAAGCACATTTTGGAAGCACAATCAAAAAAGGAAGCACATTTTGGAAGCACCATAAAAAAGGCAGCACATTTGGGAAGCACAATCAAAAAAGGAAGCACATTTGGAAGCACCATCAACAAAAGAAGGAAGCACATTTTGGAAGCACCATCAAAAAGGCAGCACATTTGGTAACACAAGTTACGAGAACTAAGTCTTAGTTAGAAATCAGAATGCAAGAAATAAAAACATTTAATTTTTACTTTTAATATTTAATTTATTTCTTAAGATTATACAAATAGAAGTAAAATAAGTCATTATTGTATGTAGCCAGCTTTCCTCAGTTCTTCGAGTATGAAGGATATTTCTTTTATGCACGAATAGTTTCCTGCACAAAGCGAGCCATGTAGAAGTCTTAGCCGGTCAACCAATAAGTTTGGATCTTTCCACGATGTGTAATCAATCTCTTCTACTACCATCTCACTTGCTTGTTTATTATAAATACTTTTAATATCACAATCGTCCCAGTGATCATAATAAGCGTTATCAGATTTATTTATTATAACACGTCGTTTCCATCGTTTCGGTCTCAGGACATCGTTACATTCTTCTATCTTGTCAGCTTTAGGTGCTTCATCACAGTCTATGCTTTTGTTAACAGCCTCAGAGTCACTGTAACAATCACTGTAGAAGGCATCCTCTTCACCCAGATTACCATATGAATTCGATATCGATGATGTCGAAGTGCCATTATCGTCTTCATGCTTCCTTTTTAGGAGTCCATCATCATTTTTACAAAGTAAGAAAGATCTACTTGAATTCGGCTGGAATGTATTCTCACTTTTCACGTTAAGGATTCTTCCATTGTCTTCATTCTTCCATAAATCATCATCGACCTTCAATTTAAGTTTTTCGTCGAGATCGGAAGAGCCACGAACATAATCTCTCTCAAGACAAGGAAAATTATTGTCGTAATGCAGATCACTATTCCTTAGTCTAGTAGCATCGTTGTACTCTGGCTTTTAAGCAGGCTTAACGTTACAAGTTCTGTCATGTCTTTTTAAGCTCTCTCTCCGCGTAAACGACTTGCTACATCGAACGCAACTTATCATATTGCGTAGTGGATTTTTAACACAGTCATTCTTCTGGTGTTGTCTTCCATTCTTACTCAAGATAAATTCTTTGCTGCAAAACTTACACCTGTGTCCTTTCGATACAGCGACAGACACCGAATCAGGATTCATATTAGTTACTGTGACTAATGTTAGATACAAACAGACAGTTTTCCAATTGGAACCATTACTTAAATATAATTTTTTAAATATTTCTTAAGCGAGAGTTATCTCATGCAAAGGTACTTGTTGTAAGTAGTTCTGCTTTTCAACAACAGATGACACCACGTATTGCTTGCAGGTAAATATTAATTATTTCTTTCATGCGGGATGCAGGATTCTCTCTAACGATCGCAATACAGGGATGGCATCGCTAGACTCCAAGGAGAAGGTAGTTTGTTCATCCAGTTAGTGTTTCTCAAATTTCTCAGGGTATATATTATTATTTGACTGAATAATGATTTTTTTTTAAATTCCACCTAATAAAAATAAAATAGAAGCACTCAGAGAAAACCATCAGGAATGATGTCGTTTATAAACATCATAAATTACCATTTTTTTTTTAAATATTCCAAATTTAATCCTGCTTAAGCAAAGAGTTCACAAGCGGGCTTGTGAACTCTTTGCTTAAGCAACATGAGAGTTCTAGCACAAGCGGGCTTGTGAACTCTTTGCTTAAGCAACATGAGAGTTCTAGCACAAGCAGGCTTGTGAACTCTTTGCTTAAGCAACATGAGAGTTCTAGCACAAGCGGGCTTGTGAACTCTTTGCTTAAGCAACATGAGAGTTCTAGCACAAGCAGGCTTGTGAACTCTTTGCTTAAGCAACATGAGAGTTCTAGCACAAGCGGGCTTGTGAACTCTTTGCTTAAGCAGGATTATAGGTTATTCAGATTATCGAATAATTAGACTTTCATGTAAGGCATAGCGGTACTGTATTTAATTCGTTGGTCAGGTATATTGTCTTGAGTTGTTTTTCGTAGAGTGAATGATTAATAAATTCCACGAAAGGTAATGGAAAATAAAATATTAAATATATTTAATATTTAGTTACACCTGTCACTGATCAAGCAGTGCGTTCATTACTTCTGGAACTATTAAGCAAAGTATAATGTTATTTATATCAATTTTCTCTTTATTATGTATTTCAGAGTATATTATACTCTATGTAACTTGGATGTCCAGGCCCGATCTCAAGACACAATGCGAGCATGCTTAGGGCTTGGATGGTTGATCACCTCGTTCGAATGTTGGAGGCCGCCAGCAAGGCGGGGGGACAACAACGGAAGCAACGGTACACGTGACTGGACTGGAGGGGGGTCCTAGCGGTATAAATTGAGGTCAACACCCTAGACACAGCAGTCAACACATAGTCGTGTGGGTATAGAGCTGCTGCTACAAATTCAAGCAAATGCTGTTCGATCCAACTGCAAAGTACGCGGAAGTAACTCCAGGATTCTGCCGTGTGCACTACGTCACCGAGGATGGTTACTTCAACTAGAGGTCTGCAACTTCGGTCATCACTGGGCCAGTGATTGTGACGAGGAGGCTCCGGACATAATCGAGACATCCTGCAACAAGGTAGATTGTATCGTCCATTATCTAAGACCTGACAGTACATTACCGGCTTAGTCTCGTCTCGACCTCCATGACGAAATGTGTAAACCTCCAAGGCTTCTCTAGTCAGTATGGGTTTATTATCAAGGAACTTAGCATTGCAGATGAAGAAGGAAATGTAATAACACGTAACTTTCAACCTCCATTTGAATGGCGATATCTCACCAGGAAGCATCAAAAAACAAATGCTTGGCTCACTAGAAATTTTCATGGTTTACATTGGGAACACGGACTCTTTCCTTATGCTTCAATACCCAACATATTGGCAAGTCATTTCACCGGCCCTGTATTGGTTGTAGGAATAGAGCAGAAACGGTGGCTAACTAACTATTGTAAGCATCATGTGCTAATATTAGATGTACAAGCAGAATATGACTGTCCATCATTGAAAGAATTAAATAAATTGTACACGTGCAATAATACATGTCCAGGTTCGATCTCAAGACACAATGCGAGCATGCTTAGGGCTTGGATGGTTGATCACCGTGTTGGAATGTTGTATCCAAGTGATACGACCCTCGCCTCGTGCGATGGCAGTCGAGCTGAAACTGTGGTGGTGTAAGGACCTACAGCAGAAGTAGTTAACCAAGATGTCTAACTTTCAACCGAACAGGATATACTCCAGTGTAACGCCTGGGCTAGGCACTGTTGATTATAGTGAGTGGATCGACGGTGTTTTAAAACATTTTTCGGAGAGTTGTGATGCTGTGTTTCACGTGAAACAGGTTTTAAACCCAGGACCTCAAGATACACCTCTAGAAGTTATCAACTGCCTGGGCTATGGACATTGTAGTGTGAATATGATGAGAGACGATACAGTTCTCCCTGCAACACCTGAAGAGGTTTTCGCACATGCATTCAACCTACCAGCTATTCGGTCACCACCAGCATCTGCATGTGGCCAGACTTCGCCAGTACAGACATCAACTGCCTGTACCCAGATGGGTGCTACATCGCCAGCACCTACTACATCAGTAGCAGTCCAGCCTAAACGCCGGCGTCAGCTTCGCCTTCCTACATCTCGCAAGAGTCGAACCCGAGATCTCAGTCATCTAGGTCCGATCAGTGAAGACACCACTCAAGTATGTTCCACAGAAAACACTAGTGATGAAAGAACTGTTGAGATTGCCCGTGTAGCTGTACGTTCATTACTTCTGGAACTATTGAGCAAAGTATAATGTTATTTATATCAATTTTCTCTTTAATATGTATTTCAGAGTTTATTATACTCTATGTAACTTGTAGTTATGCTTAATATTTAGGTATTGGGTCTCGAGTTAATGTTGCCTTTGTCACTATGATGTGTAGTGTGTGAATATTATGTGATTTTATTACTCGTTATTTACTTCTTTTAAATCATCAATTGTTCTTACCCCTTGCTGTTTGTAATAAGATTTAAATAAATATGTGTTTAACATTTACGTTGTTTGCTTTAATTTCAAAACATTTAATTGCCGCTATTATTGAATTGTAACTATAAGTTATTAGTCTCCTCAGCTAGAGTGATTGCTTTAATACATAAATTCTAACACTACCTTCGAGATGTCTTCCGCCACTACGAGAAGAAGAGAGAGTCTCTACACAACACCAATATTTTATAAATACTCTATCATATTTAATAAACATACATTATTAATTAATAATAATATGGCTACAGGTTCCAAACTTATCCCGACTTGTCTAGACTGACTACATAACACTTGGCGCCATCCGGCAGTAACTTTAAGAATTAAAGATGGCGACGGTGGCGCGCTCCGGCGGTAACTTTAAGAATTAAAGATGGCGATGGTGGCACACTCTGGTAGCAACACTAGGAACTAAAGATGGCGATGGTGGCGTCATCTGGTATCGATTGTATGAACTAAAATATGGCGACGGTGGCGCCATCTACCAGTCAACTTGAGAACCAAGATGGCGGTGCCTCTGGCAACTAATTTTTTTTGAATTTGGCGCGCGATACTAGCGACATCTACCAGCCAACTTGAGAACCAAGATGGCGGCGCCTCTGGCAACTAATTTTTGAATTTGGCGCGCGATACTAGCGACATCTACCAGCCAACTTGAGAACCAAGATGGCGGCGCCTCTGGCAACTAATTTTTGAATTTGGCGCGCGATACTAGCGACATCTACCAGCCAACTTGAGAACCAAGATGGCGGCGCCTCTGGCAACTAATTTTTTGAATTTAGCGCCATCTGGTAGTCTGTGCTGGAATTAAAGATGGCGGCTGTATAATAATTTTAATTTCAAATGTGGCGCCTTAGGTATGCATTAAGGAAGGCAAAAACACCCTCCCCCCCATTTATCATAAACTTGCCGTCAGTACGTAGCATATATAGATTATTTATTCCACCATATCCCAATTGGTCTCGTGGTCTAGTGGTCAAGGCGTCCGCCTCGTAACCACGACATCCTGGACGTTTTCACGTCCCATGGATCGAATCCCAGCCTCGGCACTGAAAATATTTTAGTTAAAGAAAAAAATAAAATAATCCCTGCTGCTATCTGGTGGCGACCAACAGAACTATATGACGTCACAAGATGGCTGCCTCCAGCAGACGAAAACAAGATGGCGGCCACCAGCAGACGAAAACAAGATGGCGGCCACCAGCAGACGAAACAAGATGGCGGCTGATGATTACATCGAATTTCGAAAAGTTGAAGTTCGAAAAAAAAAAAAAATCGAATCCAAGATGGCGGCCGTGACGAAAAGTGCAACGGTGACGTCACGATTCGAAGTTGGTGGAAATTTCTAGAAATACAAAATGGCGGATGGATTAGCATGGATTAGCATGGATTAACATATGGATTAGCATAGATTGGCATATGGATTAGCATAGATGGGCATACGAATTAGCATAGATTGGCATACGAATTGGCATAGATTGGCATACGGATTAGCATAGATTGGCATACGGATTGGCATAGATTGGCATGGATTAGCATAGATTGGCATAGATTAGCATACGGATTAGCATGGATTAGCATACGGATTAGATGACGTCATCCAAGATGGCCGCCGGATCCTGGATCCTGCGCCTGTCCCAGAACCGGTATTTTCCTACTACTTATATCCATTGCATTACACAATGATTCATTGATTGATTAGACTTATATTGAAAACTACTCCATTAACTGAGACATTTTTTAATTTGTAATTGATTGCGTGGCTATGCGTTTGCATCTATGCACCAAAGAAAGTTGCGCGCGTACGCACGTAAGTGCGCTAAGTGAAAGTTGTGAACACACACTTTTATGACAGGAATGGCTGGTGAGATCAGACTGATTCGTAAGGAAGAGTGTTAGTGAAAAAAAAGGGGGGGGGGGGGGGAGAAGGGCTCTTACTTTCCGAATCTACATGTGTTAATCATCTCGTTGACGAGCAGACCTTAAGCCGAGCCAGTTTTTCAAAACTGTTCAAATAAAGTTGGCGGAAACGTAAGGAATCGGAAGCTGGTCTAGTCATGCCTGCCTGAGCTGTTGCGTGTGGTGTCGTTCAAAAACGGTTACCTTAGAATCCTGTAAGTTGTACTTCGTTCGTTTTGAATGTCGTAGCGTTCTCGAGTTGACTTCGTAGATTGTAAACCAGGCTTTGGCTTACAAGCGTCACCACTGATAATAACACAAACCTAGAACTTAAGATCCTGTCACACTCTCATTATTTCTCAACAAAGTTTGAGAGGTAATAAATATAGTTTAAAAAACTAAAGAAACATGCTTTTAGAGATTATTAAACTAAAAAGTTAAAAATAATTTTAAAATTTAATTTATGACAATAGTATATAGGCAATACTAGTATAAACGAGAAAAAAGCTTGAGGCGCTTTGTGCCATATTTTTTGTATATTAAGCGCCCCATGCTTTTTTCTCGTTTATACTAGTATTGCTTATATACTATTGTCATAAATTAAATTTTAAAATTATTTTTAACTTTTTAGTTTGATAATCTTTAAAAGCATGTTTCTTTAGTTTTTTAAACTATATTTATTTTTAACTTTTTAGTTTTATATTCTTTAAAACATGTTTTTTTTAGTTTTTTAAACTATATTTATGTATAATTATCATAAAAATTAGTTACCGACACTCCCTATTACCATCTGAGATAACTATTTGGAGTTGCAACGTCACAAAGAAATGGTAAAGTCTCTCCGAATCATTTACGGTTAGAAGTATGGATATAATCTTAGAATTTACCGGGGAAAAAAAAACAAAAAAAAAACATTTTTTTTCCGGCGTGGCCGGGAGTAGAACCCACGATCGCTGAATCCGAAAGCTGATAGTCGCGCGCCTTAGACCGCTCGGCTAACGAACGTAATGAAATTGTTGGGACATTTTATAGTAATGAGTCACTCACTCTTAGTCGAAAGAGTTACAGACGGACAGACAAACATACAGGTGAAGCTAATATAAAGCATGTAAAATTAGACGAAACATTGCAATTTATAAGTTCGATAAAATTGGACAGATAACCTTAAGCATGTTTTAAATACTTTACTCTGTTAATGTTTATAGTTGTACTCATATAGCTCAAAACCTTTAACTTCGATATTATTTTGAAATAAAAAATAATGCATCGCAGTGCTGTATAGAAAATGTCTACGTATGATTTCCTAGATTTCTTAATTTTAAAACATATGTAAATTTATATCACATAACATTACTTTTTCACATAAAACAAACGTTGTCCATTTATTAAATGTGTATATCAAACGTTTGATATTTTACTGATAAATTACTTTAAATTTACTTTCATTCTACAATATTTTAGTTTTTTTTATGTGGCACTCGTCATTAAGATTGATTGAGACGGGAACTTCCGTCATTACCGTTTTCGCTGGGCACGATTCTGAATGGCATGTTCCGTCAAAATTCCAACATGTCTTAGAACCATTAATATTTACAAAATATAAATGACGGAAACCCACGCAGCATCCAACTTGTCAAACAAACATGGCTGCGCTAGTGACGTTTTCGGCGTTGTAACACACCGACATTATTTGACCAACTTTATTTGAAGGTGTTGGAAGATGTGACAGGGCATTTACCGATCCGTAAAAGATCCATGGCAAATTACTGCGCTCTAAACAATGGTTACTAAGGCCAAGAAACGATGCAGAACTTTCTAAAGTGTTCCAAGTGAATGGTGCAGCTAAGGCAGTACTGGTTCGACTACTGGCAGCACTGCAACTGTGTTTTTCTCAAGTCGTGAACGTGGCGGACATTTCCCGAGAGTATTTTGGTTTTCTCGGAGTACTCTCATCTCTTTCATAAATGCATTCCATCTATGCTACACTTCACTGTTTCGGCTCGTTCGTCTCTCATGAAGTCGTTGTCGACAGGACGCTAAGCCTAACTCATTCGTGCATTAATAACTTAGGTCCCGTCATCGCAGATTTTTCCTTTCTTTTGCAATAATTATAATTGTCGACTATTTATCCCAATTTTGGGGATGCTAAGGCATAAATCATACCTTCCGGACCGTCTAAAACTTGTCACAACCACATGTTTACTAACACGCTCTAGCCGTGAGGAAATAACTTATTACTTCACGCGGGCGACTACAACTATCACAATTGTTGACTTCAACAAGTAGCCGAAGATAAGTCCTATGCATCTTCAAACAAAAAAAAATCTAGCAAAGGAGCTTTATTGCAAGCGGTTTCAAACTATTTTAAATTGCAAGAAGGAGAGTCCTAATCCCCTTTAATTATTCTAAATCTCTACATGCCAACTAAAAACTGAACAACTAGTGAACTCCACAAAATCAAAGATTTATCTAAATCACTGGTTTACCAGGATAATCCGTTTGTCACCGTTTTTCGATGTCCTACCAAGCAAGTAAAGCGAGAGTCGTTTGTGAAAGAATGTTCAAGCTAGAGGTTGAAACTCGACTAACACATATGATTAAATTAAGGGCAGTGAAGATATCTAGACGATGTGTAGCTCACAGAAGTGTTGCTAGAGCCTGCCGTAAACAGTGTGCGCGTATTGCGCTGTTCGAAGTGTATGCAGCTTGAGTGACCGAGTGTTTGTTGCACGTATCCGTAAGGTAACATTCTAAAATAAAATCAGGACATGCAGTAAATTTTCAAAATCATATTTATTTTCCCGTGAAGCTTCCGTACGGTGCATAATCGCTTCGTTCGACACGTTTTCCGAGGCTAAATTACGTCATGTTCTTGCCATGTGCGTCTTCCCCCCCCCCCTTCCAGCCGTCACCCCCTCCCCATCCCACACATGTAACTACCTCCTACTCTCTCTCCCCCCTCCCGTCCTTCCCGGGGTCAATTGGCTCGCTTCATCCACACAACATTCCCATTCATCGACGCGAGATCTGGGTTAGTCTCCGGTTGTTATACGTACCGCTATTTTGGTACGCGTACCATTATCAAGCCTTGTGTACCATGTATGTATCATAAAGAAGCAGCCATGGAACGAAAATATACCACTATTTGGATGCTACATGAAAAAACAACGTTTTATATATATCCTATATAATTCACACTACTAAGTTATCCAACATGCATGAAATGTAAGATTTCAGATATCTGGCTTTGTTTAGATAGGTTTGTACAGTAAAGTGTGTGTTTTGCTGTCATTATATGTGCACTTTCACCCACTGTTCGCAGTAAACTGTTGTCACGTGCTTGCATAGAAAAACAGGCGATTTTCTCTCTCTTTCTCTCTCTCTTTCTCTCTTTCTCTCTCTCTCTCTCTCTCTCTCTCTCTCTCTCTCTCTCTGTGTGTGTGTGTGTGTGTGTGTAGGTGTGTGTGTGTGTGTAGGTGTGTGTGTGTGTGTGTGTGTGTGTGTGTGTGTATAAGGTATGTATGGACAGGTGTTCTAAATTTTTCCAGGTCTTTAATTTCATACTACAATTTTTTTTCCCATAAAACACAAACCATTAATTATTTCTATTTCTTTATTTTTACACATATCATGTTTTGCATTTGGTGTCAATGAAATAACTTTTTGATGCTAACTTGAATGGTAAGTCGAGCTTTGTCGTAAATGTGCCATTGTGTTGTGTCAGCTGTCAGCGTACGTGTGGTTTGAGAGGATGGCAGAGGGCAGCCCAGCGCGCCGAGCGCATCTGGCAGGCCTGACCGGCACTGACCGTGTGTCAAACGTAAACAGTTGGCGGGATCTCTCTAGGAGACTGGGTATTTCCCAACACACGCGATAACTACGCAAAGCAAAACAACAATTAACTCTCTTGTAAGTAGTTCAGACCCATGCAACGACAAATGTCGTCCCCCTATAGACCAGTACCCCCCCCCCCCCCCCCCCCCCGAAATCAATGCGGACGTAATGTCCAAGCGCCCAACTCCCGCATGGTATACACATTTCTACTGTGTCCAACCCTTCTTTCTGGACCATCATTATTTGTTTTCTATTGAACGTGCTTGCTTAATGCATGAATTTTGCATACCACATGAAGTGGCCAAGGGTTATGCAGGTTTTACCTGGGCCCAACTTAACTAGTTACAGTCTAGATATAAGATAGAGGAGTTAGTCGTGGCATAAATTGCTGCCATGGCTGGCTAATCCCTGCACAATGCACACGATGCGTGCTACCCTTTCTTCATGGCTTAAACCCAGCATGTTTAGGCGTATAGGCTTCGGCCTGGGACGCACCTAGAGTCTTCCATAACTCAAACCCCTCCAAAAAAATTACGCTTAATTTAAGTTGGGTTAGAAAAATAAATAAAATCGATCCACGCAGCTTGTACTCAGTGCTGAATGACGATTCGTGGCTGTTTCACTGCTAGCACTCTACGACATTTTAGAAGAGACTTCACATCAATGGCTGATCCAGACAGGAGTAGAGAACATTCACGAAACTTCCCTTTCAAGGTCTGATGTAGAGTTGTTGCTATAGAAGTTCTGTTACAAATGAAGCAATGTATATTTTTATTGGTTAGTTAAGTTAATTTACTCATGTTCATGTTTTAAATAAATAAAAAGTTCAACCAGGGTAACAGTTTCGAGTTAATAATTAGGTGACAGGCATGCGAATACTGGAACCAAGAGCTTGTGAAAATGGTTGATCGTGGAAATGAGGTATGCGCTCGTTTTGATAGATACATTTCCCTTATTTTTTCTAGAAAACGTAATTTTATATAGTCTAATTGTCATCAGATTCAGACGGAGTGGGGGGATTTGTAGCTTTTTAAGGGCCCCGCCTACCTCGACATACATACGGTGTGCAGAGTTTCAGAAAAAAAAAACACGCGATTTGAAAACTGCCCAAGATATGCTAGTGGTGTGTTTTTACGAAAATTATTTCGAAATACGCTAAAACAGGATAAGTAGTTCTGTTCCCGTACATCGTTTTCAAACTGATTTCCGATACAGATTATTTAAATCACTTCTAGCGCTATACTGCCCTGAAGCACCAGCGAGCATCGCATGTATCATCCCGCACACTGATACTAACACACTCCTGACCAGGCGGGCCGCTTATGCAACTTTATGGATCCTCCTCTGAAAACACAGCATAATTTTTATAATCATCTAATGGTTTTATACTCAACACTAAGAATTTATTTTAAGACATTGCTGCCTGAACAGTGATATTCCATAAATAACCCAGTTCAAACAAAACGACTTAATTATATTGTGTTAGTGGCTAAGTAAAAAAAAAATCCCTTACAATATAGAAACTAACATTGCGTTTATCAGCTCATTCCATTATGACATTTTACGTCCAACTCAGTCTTAGAATAAACTGAATTTCTAACTTTTTGGGGTATTTGGCCCCTTTAACTTTATGAATAAAGTCACATCTTCAAGTCATGAGTAGGACAAGAATACTTTCTGTTAATGAAACCTTGACTAACTCAATAATTAAAAATCTTCCAAGTTAAATTAAACATGGACCAAATCAGTGGCGGATTTACAAATTTTCAAGGTATAGGCTGTATAGTTGTTGCCGCCCTTGCCTCTACAATTTTAATGTCCTTGATTATTTTTACAGTCCAACAATTTCGTTGAAATTGCACGTAGAATAATTTTTGGGTATATTTTTGAGCTAATCAAAGCTCAATCATGTACGATTAATAAGGCGGGGTAATGCATGTCACTTACATAATAATGTACATTTGGTAAACGTGGATAAATAATCTTTATTGCGCTTACAAACAGTTAAAAATAATCAACTCAGTCAAGTTATAAAAGTTCGTTACAATACCTTTTTGCGCGAATTTTTTTTGGCAAAATCATCGATGATATCGTCGTAAGTAATCTTGTTCATTATATACAAATCATCCAGTTCGCAGACTCCAACCAGTAGTAGGACTGGCTTGTATGGGTTGATAGTGGGAAGAGAGAAATACATTTTCTATAATTTCGCTCTTTTCACTCATTCAAAGTGTGGGCAGAGGGCGAGGGCGAACTAGCTGTTTTACTCTAGAATATGGAAGTTTGCTACACGGATTCACGGAACGTACAATGACAAGGGAGAGGGGAAAGACATCGGGAATTTTTTTTGCAGACTTCTATCTGTAAAACATCAGAAAACAGAAAACTGTCCTTTTTGATGTCTATGAGGTAGCAAAAATATTCGGTTCCCAAATTTGCCGCCCTAGTCTCAAGCCTACTCAGCCTGCTGGTAAATCCACCACTGGACCAAATGATAACAGTAGTTAGGGCGAAAGCGTGGCTGTTCCCGGGTGTTGAGGGTCGTGGGTCGATGTGGGCCGCCGCGGGCTCTTACCTGGCGGAGCGCTGCAAGGCACGGCCGGGCGCTGCGCGGCGGAGCTGGCACACACGCACTGCGCGCAGACAGACGTCTGGTCGCGTACTGGCCGGCCGTGTGGGCCGCCGGGCGCCATGTATGGGCAGCCTCGCGCCTGCGCAGTGTCAGGTACGCCCAGCCATTGTCTCCTCGCTGTCCCCCCCTTCACCCCTTCGCCCTTCACCCCTTCCACTCAAGCCAAACACCGACACGCTCTGCCTACTCGATACGAACCTCGGAGCGGGGGGACCCCACGAAAAAAACAATCGCCAAGCGTTTTACTTTGTTTTGTTTACGCGGCGGAGCATCGCACACAGACCCATAGACTAATGACAGGCATATACCAGTCCTTTCGTCGCTGGAGACACGGACTGCAAACCATGGCTCTCTGACGCAGCTAGAATCAACAGTGTCATGTGCGTTTGTATTCATACATTTAAAGAAGTGACATGCTACCCAAAACATTTAAATTCACTTTTAACGAATAATCCTGCATCGTACTTGAAACATAAATGTGATACAAGATTGTATAACCAGGTTATATACCTAAGTTGGATAATTTTTTATTTGCCTGACCCGTCCCCTTAATTATAGCATATCGTCGGACTAATTAGCAAACCTCGTAACTCCCTGAAGACAAATTTTACAAGAAAAGCAAAAAACTAAATAACTTTTTTGTTCGTACTAAATATGTGTTTAATTCATCACATAAAAGTTAAAACACCCCCTGACGTTTGTCAACAAACTCTGTGTCAGTTTTTAATTATTAAACCTTTTTTTAATGGAGTTACGAGGTTTTACAATCATAAATTCAAACTAAATATGGAGATACGAGGTTTGATAAGATATAAATCTTCTTTTTGGCGTAAACTTAATATTGATATTAGAACAATTTTGAGATGAATAGTTATAGCACCAAATTTATTCGTGTATTATAAAAAAGTATCTCTAACAATACAAGGGTTATTTCCGATATTGAACAGTAAGGACAGTATACAATACACAACAGCAATATTGTATAGTACATAAAATCAACATTGACTATAAATTCGTTTGTAAGAACATCAAGATAAAACTAGATTTTAAATACTGATAACTGAGGCAATAAATATTAATCCAACAAATTGTAAAAAAAAACTACCCCTCAGAAAATCAATGCTTCAGTTTTGAAAAGGAAGGCTATCATAAAATAAGTGATAGTCTGACTCCATAGTTGTTTTCAGGGACTGCAAATGGTCGTATTTAGTTTTCTTTATCTTCAGCCTCTCAGTGTACAGTGCTGGCAAACGATTAAATGGCTTATCAGTAATGTTCTTTTTGAGAATAGGCAAGTTCTTCCACTCTTCTGTGAAACCCAACTTGTAGGAAATAACCCCATCTGGAGTGTACTTCAAGGCTCTGATGTCGGTAACACATGGATCCCCAGTTATTCTGCTGGTCTGATAGAGCTATACACTTGAGCATGATCAAATTTAAAAAAAAAACTGTGAGTCAAATAATGAACTTCATATGGACGTGGATTTCTGTGTGCTTCCCTGCAAGTTGCAATGTAGTCAGCTGGAACATTAATCTTCTTGATTTTCAGCTTTTTTTTTTCTTCGAGTGCATGGAGTCTGCCTCCATTTGTGTGTGTCCGACCTCCAGAAACTTTTTCTTTATCGTTACACACTTTGTCACCGATATCTGTAAGAGTGCATTGGCGAGAGTCACATTTCTGTTTTGATAGCAGCAACCATCACTATACAGTATCAATTTGTCGGCATCGTTCCTCAAAGGTAGTTGCGACAAGATGAAGTTGCAAATTATTGTAGCAAACTCATTTGAACCAAGGCCCCTCTCAGTCTCGTTCCACAGATAACAGAAGCCATCTTTGGCTTTCAAATCGAAAACAGTAAAAGAAAACAATGAAAGTGCCAATATCGTAAAGAATGTATGATGTTCTACAAGGAGTACTCATGAGATCCATGCCGAAATCATTCTTGGCTCTTGACATTCTGAAATGAAGAATGGATAGCTAAATCGTATAAAATAGTTTAGACATTACCTCCAAAAACATTTGATATTATGGCCTGTATTACAAAAGTTTGAAAAGTATAATTTATTGCAATAAGTGTTTTGTATGCATAAATAACCGATGGACAATAGTTAAAGTGTGAGATAATAATAAAATGTACCTGCTCCATGCATACAAACAATATCGAAACAATTAGAATAATATTTTAAAAACAATTAATAGACAGTCCAACAATAACACTGTGTTTGTTTACTAACAAAATGGAGTTACGAGGTATGCTAATATGCAGAAAATCGACAGCTGGAGATAAGAGGTTTTCTGAAAATAGGATTGTAGCCCATAGGGATTGTTTATTGTTATGATCTTTGGAATGGTAATAGAACACATAACTGAGTATATAGTAGTACCAAAAACCAATTTTTGACAAAAAGTGGAGTTACGAGGTTTGCTAATTAGACCGACGATATGTCAAATAACTTGTCTAAAATTTGACAGTAAAACTAAGCAATAGTACCAGTCTTCCAGGGTTATCAAAATTCCATAAATTACAATTGAAATATTTGTGTTTGGCTTCAAAAACAAAAGTTTTTCAAAGTATTTCAACCTTCCACCTCGTGTGCACTATACTATGGAACAATAACATGTTATATTCTTGTTTCTACCTAATAATATTCATATTATTTCTTTAATTTTTTTCCAGATATTCTGTTTCAGAATAAAAAAATTAAATTAATTATTTGTGAGACGAGTTTTCGTCTCCTCCTGGCACTTGACCCCTTATGTAGTCTTTGAATATTTTTTTACTAGCAATATTGAAACCAGGAAACGAGTTAATATTTAGCCTACTCTCTCAACCATCTCTGCTTCATACTAGGTTTTGCAGGAAATTTTAGCATCAATCCATATGTATACTTATGTGTAATCCGTGATTTATATAAATGCATTTAACTATATCGTCAATTAAATCGCCTTCATTTTAGGCCGATTTTTATTGCAGTCCTTGTCATAGTGTGATTTCAGAAAAAAAAATTACATCGTATTTTCCGTTTTCTGATCTCTAGACCAACCCCCTCCCCCCTTCCCGTATCATCCCACCCCAAAAAAAAGAAGTCGTCAACTTAAACTTTATAAAATAACTAGCTGAAGTAACCGGATACATCAAGTGTGCAAAATTCAAAATTTCATTAGCAGTAACATAATTATGCTTTAAAAGATGTAAAAAGCGGATGAACTGGTTTTTAGAAATCAGGTATATATGTTAATTTTCCTCGTACTTTGAAAAGAAACATTGTTACTCAACCCCATTATAAGGTTTAAAGTAAGAATCATAAAAATACTTAAAGTTGTAAAATATTTGGATGTGCTAATTGACTACGACTTCTCTTCTGCTGAACACATAAAATACGCCAGTATAAAATCTGTTGTCCTTTTTCAGAAGTTATGTAGTGTCGCCCCTGCGAATTGGGTACTCGAATACGGTACGCTCAAGATCATCTATAAATGTGTCTTTCTTAGAATATTGACATATGCTGCGTATATCTGGGTTCAGGCATCTATGCATGCACACTGAAGACGGAAAATGCTCCAACGAGTGGCCAAATCATGAGTATTGAACTTATCGCTAAGATCTGATGAGTCTTCGTCTTGACACATGCTACAAGCTGTAAAGACGTTTAACCTCAATACTCCGAGCGATGGTGCTGGTGGATAGTGAATGGTGCTGGTGGATAGTGAATGGTGCCGGTGCGTGGTAAGTGTTAAGATGCCGGTCCGCCATCTTGGATTATGTCACGGCAGCCATATTGGATGATCGACCTTCAAAACTCCTCAAAAATGACTTTAAATTACTCAAAATTCCTTTAAAAAAGAGTCACTATTTTGAGGGAGAAATACCCATTTCGAGGAAAATTTCCCGTTTTTATTCCAGAAAAATTCAAAATTCGAAATGCCCCCAAACAGGCTTAAATTCCCCATGGTCAAGCCTCCAATAAGCCTCTGGAGGGGAGCTTTGACATTGAACTTGACCTCGACCACCATCGTTAGGCCTACATTTTTCGTTATGGCCGTCATATTGAAAACCTTAAATATTATCCTATTTTAACGGAAAAAATGTAAAATAAATAAAAAATATGTATTATTAAAAATTTAATAAAAACTACCGCCATCGAGAATTAAGACGTCAGTTGAAATTTTCGTTTAAGTCACCATATCGGATTCTTGAAGCGTTGAACTTTCCATTAAACCTGCCATCTTGGATGTGTATGACATCATCGTTGCATTTTTAGTCAAGGTTGCCTTCTTTAATTCTTGAATGTTGCAATTTTCGTTGCAGCCACCATTATGACATTTTTTTCTTGTTAAAATCGAATAATAATCACAGATTTTCAAGATGGAGTCTGTAACGGAAATTACAAAATTCAAGAATTCAAGAAGACGGCCTTGACTAATAGTGCAACGATGATGTCATACACATCCACAATGTTATACACATCGAAAATTTCCACGTTTCTAGAATCCAAAATGGCGAAAATAACTAAAATTGCAACGGAACCATCTTAATTCAAGATAGCGGAAGTTTTTATTAAAATTCAAATAATTAATTTTTTTATTAATTTTATTAATTGTTTTTTTCATTTTAAGTCGGAAAATATTTACGGATTTTCAATATGACATCCGTAACGATGGAGGTCGAGGTCAAGGTCAAGGTCAAATTTCCCCTCCAGAGGCTTATTTGAGGCTTGACCATAGGGAATTTAAGCCTCTTTGGGGACATTTCGAACTTTTAATTTTTCTGGAATAATAACGAGAAATTTTCCTTAAAAACGGGAATTTTTTCCTTCCAAATAAAGATATTTTAAGGAATTTTGAGTCATTTTAAGAAATTTTTAAGGTCAAGGTCAGCCAAGATGGCCGCCGTGACTTCACAATCCAAGTTGGCGAACCGACACCACGCACCACGCACTGGCATCACTCAGAGCCCCTGCACCATACTACTCCTATACCACAAAACTTCAGATAGAATACATATAAGTATATCCCCGAATCTACTATGTTTTAGAATAATTTTTTTTTTTAAATAATATCCATAAAAATTGACCAAATTTTCTTTTCGCGGTCGTGTCCTAAAGACTCTAACTCTACCAGAATATGTTTTACAGTGTATAACAGTTTGGTTTGACTTTTAAGTAAAGCTAAATTACAAGTCGAAGAGTAAGTGAAAGCCCTTAGGATGTGACCCAGAAACTTGTGTATGTGTGCAAAACATAATTGCAAGTCAAAAAGTTTCTTTTATGAAGCATTGTATTAAATATTCTAAAAAAACATTACTTATAATTTATAACTTGATGGCTTATAATGACAGTGAAGTCAGTAATTGCCTATGAACACTCACCGAGCAAGGATATGGTGACCACGACAGGACCTGTGTCCTGGCTCAGTCCTCTACCACACACTCGTCCTGCTGAACACAACTCCTCATTGACACCACCAGCTGAGAAAACACCGATAAACACTGTGTTTGGAATACGCATTTTAAAGACATAGTTGTAATATATTCCAAATTTATTAATAAAACCATAACACATACTAAAATAAATCATAATTACGAACAAGCATCTTGGACTTAACCTTTGCAATATCAATGTTTTTGTTTAGTTTACTAATACAGAATTTGTAACATATGTGCCGTTTGAAGTAAATATTATAAATTGCAGCAAGTTACGACACTTGCCTTAAATTATGATTGGTTAGTTTAATGTAGCATCTGCTGATTTTTTTTTATTTTAGCAAATCTAAGAGCTTAAAAGTTTTACTGTTAATATATTCACTCTCATTAAATAAAATCGTTCGAAATTTTCTATGGAACATGAAACAAGGGAATAACAAATTAATTCTAAGGAAGTTTCAACATTAAGTTAGAGAAGTAATGAACCTCACAATATTGGTATAGCTATGGCGGATGTAGTGATCAACTCACCGAGGAAGGATGTGCTGGCCGCAACAGGACCTGCGTCCTCTGCTGACCCCAGCTCCTCAGGAGCACAAAACGCTGGAAGAACACGACTGTTAGGGTATTGTAACTCTAATTAACGTAACAATGCAAGACACGCATCAAGGAGCAATCAGTAATGGTTTAAGATTTTTCTTTACCTCATGGCCAAATTTTATCAAATTCCATAGTCAGTGTTCAGTTTTAATTGTTATGGACCGTAACAATTCAAGACACGTTTCATGGGGCAAGTAGCAATGTTTTGGGTTTCCTCTTTACCTCCGTGGCACAGTTTTATCAAATTGAATAGACAGCATTCAGTTCCAATGATATGATCGTTTCCTAGTAAATTCTTGTTATCCAATTTTTGTTGCATTTATTTGTGAGACAGAAACGAAGCCTTTCTCGATGTCCTAAGCAGGCTACATGACGCGTAAAATTTAGATTATGTCACTGATTTTATATATATATATTGATTGAAATCTGTATTTTACTCACAATTGATAATCTCGGAATTCTCTCTAGTTTAGCGGGAAAAGCACCCAGGGCCAAAAAAAAAAAAAAAAAAGAGTCGTAAAAACGTTTTCGCTTGATTTCGTGATTGTAGTTTTGGGTCAACAGGGCCTTCGGGGCGAATATGTAAGACATTCCACGTCCACGGAATTTAGAATTCTCGCTGTGTTGATGAAAATTGGAATTTTTCTCAGTAATAAAGAAAAGGGTAGGAATTTTGAGGATTTTGTCGTCATTTTTGAGGAATTTCAAGGAATTTTGACATCAAGAAAGCCACCGTGACGTTAAAAACCAAGATGGCGGGCCCCGGAACTGGCACCACCCCCTGAATCCTGCGCCAGTTCCTACTATTATATACTACTAGCACTGTTACCTCTAATTCAACATTCCTCAAGATAGTTAAGGAATTATTGGAAAGATCAGACATTTCGATCGGTCACATTCTAAACTCCCGGCTTCTTCACTTTGTGTATCTGAAATCTACCCATTTAATAATTGTTCCGCCGATTAACTGATGTGAAATTACTTTGACATAAATTAATCTCCTTACCAAAATTGTACATAAAAAAACAGGGTAGGCTGGTAGAGTACAGTATGTGTGTACTTAATGGTCGAAAATTATTATCTAAATCCTTTATAAAGATCACACCAACAAAATTAATTTAAAGATACAAACATTAGCAATACTTCATTAAATGAATATTGTTATATTTTCTAGATAAAGGCTTGCCATTTTCAAACACTTCGACAGTATCTTTAGAATGTGCATTATTACACTCCTCAGGCACAACAGAGTAAACCCAAGTTATGTTATTACTTTGTTACACTTCACTCTCTCTTGATGACTGGGGGTAACTAGTGGATCTTTTAGTTTCAGAAGGCAAAATAATGATTTTGTCTAGATATTCGTACCTCTGTTTTTATTCTGCTTTTGATTATTTTCACAGTAAAATATTTTATAAGTTGATTCACAAATATATATATATAACATTGACATTGATTTAAAATTATCTTATTAAAATAATGGGCCGACCCTCATTAGGAAATTACCCTTAACAACAATAAATATAGTCATGATTAGCAATTCCAGAATACATATAGCAATTTAAGTCCAAAAAACATTTATGGCTGTCCGATCTGTTGAACGTCGTGATTCAATACTAGTTCGAAAATATTTAAAAAAAAAAAAAAAAACTGAAGGGCTGTAGGTTTGACGGTTGCTGGATGAAGTGGAACAGCTGACTGGACGTCAGAGGGCCTTAGTCATCCGCCCCTTGGAAACTGATCTGGTCCTTGAAATGTGTCTGGTCCTTGGAAACTGTCCAGTACTTGGACCATGTCTGAGAACAGATCCGAAACACACATATGTTCAGGTCTGGTTCACAGACAGTTGGCAAAGTAGGCAGAAAATGCCTTCTAATCACGATGATGGTCGGGGAGTAAAGGTTGTCAAAACTCACCAAACAGGGAGATGGCTTCCAGGATCAGCACGGGTGCTGAGCTCGCGAACTCGCGGTTGTCGCGGACATTTCAATGATTAAAAAAATTAATTAATAAATTATGATGAATAAAACATTACTACTCCTACGAGGTAGACCTACATGGACTGACTAAAAGCTAATCACTACAGTTGTGGGAATCATATCCCTTGTCTAGCTGATTACATCTTAAAAGAAAAACGGTGTTATGTCCTGATGCCGGAGATACGGAGTGGTCAGTCCAGAGCCACGGCGCACAGTAAATTTGGGACGGCAGCGACTCGTAATTAAAAGGCGAAGTTAATCAAAAGAAAGAGGGGAGGCTTCGGCTTCCGGTCCGAAAGGTTCCGAAGATTCCCGAGGGGCTTGTCGAAAAATACTGACTTCGATATCTCGAAGTCGGTGGTACTGGCCGATGTCAGCGCGACCTACTGAGGTGTGTATGAACCAAGTAGAGGTCGACTCACACGAGGCGACTGCTAGCTGCATGGGGCTTATGGAGTGGACTAGGTCAGCACTCTGGTGGCCTGGGAAGGAACTACTGGGTACTGGTTGTTGCGGGAGATTTCAGAGGGCAGGCATTTAGCGGGCGTTCAAACACCCAGGGGAAAAGATTCGCAAAACTGCCACTAGGTGGCATGAGCATGTACTTTTTGAGACTGGAGTCGTGGCCTTGGGACAGGCCAACCCTGACCGGGGTTAGTGGCCGGTCAATTCTCTGGCCAGTCTTCCCAGGAATACTTGGAGAAGGGGTGGGTGGAGACTGCTGTGACAGTGGGAATGAGGCTCTACTGAGCCTGGAGGCATGACTGTACGTTGGTGAAAATTACTCGAGATCATGCCCTGAAGTGCTCACATCAGGGGAGGTCTTAGAAGCAGCCTGCTATGATAGCTTGCAGGACATAGCAGTTCTCGTCACGGCTCGGAGGTGAATTACAGGCAACGTTCGTGCACCAAGGTGGGAATCAAAGGATACACAGTCTGACTCGCAAAAGACTCGGCAAAATCGGATCTAGGGCTGGGAAAAATTGGGGAGGCAGGCCTGACAAAGATTAAACTGGAGTGTACAGGTGGAGGAACACGTTTAAGTTATTGCAGCAAGCAAATAAAATGACTGGTGACCATTTTTTTAAAAATTCATACTTAAAATTGTGCCAAATATACTAGTTGGCGGCCCAACATAAAGTGGTCTAATGTTAATTACTTCACATCTTTGTTCAGGACATAAATAGAAACACTTTCATGGGTCAGTCTTCCCTACACATCTTAACTTCTACTATAGCATTACTTGAAAAATATGTTTGGTTGATTCAAGCCTCTCTGTAAGTATTATATGCAAGATCCAATACGTAAACTCTCATAATGATACAACATATGCCTAACCATTATTTCTAATAACGAAAACATATACCACCTATTAAAATAATAATCATGCTTACCTTATCTGTAGGCTTTTGAAGTAGGTTCATTATGATTTGTCTATTGCCATAAACACACTTTTCATGCTTCTCTCCATTTCAAGTTAATTAACAGCACGATAATACACAAATATTACACCTGAAACATACATCAAACAAAGCTATCTTAGCTTTTCTTTTAATCGTGGAAGGGAGGGTTCAGGACCGAAAAAACTCTCCCATGGCTATGCTCTTCAGTCATGCATGGCCTTATTACTTTAGAAAGATCGACAAATGTTCTTTCCATTGGTGACCAGTGAGTGTCACACATATTTGGGAGAGGGGCAGCGTCGGAAGGCTTGAGAGGTATTAAACAGCCATCCACCGGAAAATTTAAAGAATAAACTATTTATATATTAGTTTTTAAACCAATCTTAAACTTAAATGTTTTGATGATATGTCTTAAGAAATTATGATAGTCTTTCATAATAAAGTATAGTCGAGTTAGTTTTATAAATGCTAATGATCGAATTCCAGTGAAGTTCCATCATTACATGAGATAGTAAAATTTTTGAAAGGTTTAATGGTAATAAATCATGAAACTCAATATAAATATAAAATGTATTGACCAACACTTTGAAACATCCACTAATAACTATTGAATTCTCCCTTTTTATCCTAATGTTTTTTTTTCTTTCACGGAAAACTAGACAAACAGGGGATATAAAAATGTAAAGGGCTGGTGCGGGTCCCTGGGATTTTGCCTGACCTCCCTGCCCCTGGAGAAATTAACTTAATTGCGCATTTTTTTTTGAGATATGGCCATATTACCTTGACAGTGCGAAGTTACCATACATAATTTACAAATATCACATTTTCATAATTCATTGTGTTGTAAAGGGAGTCACTGGTATATGTGGAATGTGGGACGCTCTTTCACGACCGCAACAGGAGGGCTTCGCTAGACCTCAAGGAGTATGGAATCGCCTTGCATGGTAGTGTTTCTCAGCTAATTTAAGGCATATAATCGACTGAGCAATGAATATTAAGTTCGAGTGCACCTGATTAAAATAGGCATTAAAAGATTTTATTTCATAACAGGAATTCATAAACCAAAAGGTTATCTCTCTACAAATCTCAAATATGATATAAAAATCTCCATGACAAGATTAATGTCTCAAGAATAACAGGAATCACACTGATAAAACCAAAAATACATAATTGTCAAAATGTAAATTAACAGAGTATTAGTTTTCTAAACTTTTGATGGTTTTAACTTAAGCATTTAACTAACACAACACAGTATCATAGGGTAGCCCGGGGCTATATCGATCATTTAAGATTCAAACCCGAAATTCTGTTTAACTACTAATATATGTTATTTTTATATTAAAGGACATGACACACAGATATCTTAGCTACACATTAATGTACTTTAAAGAGTTTCCAAAGCAATCCTAATGGGAAATAAAAATTTAAAACTTTATGTGTGTAAAGTACAAAATTTTTCATATGTGCGGGGTAATTCCGATCATAGTTGGGGCTATTGCCGATCACTGACACTAACATGTTTTTCAGGTGCACTTTCCACAGATAAATTGTTTTTTTTTTTTACCAGCAGCACCTACACAAATCTCGTGAAACCATTTTTTGCCTTTTTGGCACTGTATCCAGTCACCTATTGATGCACTCTGTTTGGAAAAATATCTTAAGTCACAGGGAACATTTTCCTCGTCCGAGATTTCAATGGAAGATTCTTCATCACTGGTAGAGAATATTTTTTTGATGATTTTCTTCTTTTTTGGCCTAGATGACATACTGGCTGTAGGTGTACTTGTCTCTCTTGAAAACTTTTTTTTCTTTTTTTTAAACTGCCTGTTTGACTCCTTCGTCAGATGTTAGGTGGCGTGGTGCAGGTTTCTTTCTGGTCTGTTTCCTAGTCTCACATTTCTGAGGGGTTGGCATTACTTCTGCAAAGGGTGACTCATGTTTTCCAGCAGGCGACATTGTTTGAATGGATTCATTTGAGGTTTCTGGGGTATGTGGAATTGAGTGTTGTGTTGCAGCTCCAGAGGGCCCAGCTTCAGAAGTCGAACCATGCTGAGAATGCTCCGCAATAAAGTGCAAGGATGGCAAGGATCTGTCCTCGACAATAGCATTTGGATTATAAGGAAAGATCTCAGTATACTCGAACCCTTTCGTGGCATAAGCAAGCTTCTGTAAATATGTGGCCAAATACAAACTTGGTAATGCAACCATCTGTGTGATTATGCAGGTAGTAAGTAGCAGCCTGGTGGTAGAACATTTTCATTGGCTTGAACACAGCTCTATCCAGGGGCTCAATAGCATGTGTCGTGTGAGGAGGGAGGCACAATAGTTCGAGTCAATTTTCCCTGCAAAACTGTAGGCACTGCAATGAACAATGTGAGACATGTCCATCTAGAATTAGGATGCATCTCCCTTGAACCCTATTTTTTCTGAAAATGGTGTAGCCACAGTAAAAATACTTCCTCATTTATGTGGCCTGACTCTGTCATCTCTACAGAAGAGCCTGATGGCAAGTCTTTTCTGTACACATCTTTAAACAGCTTTCCTTGAAAAATTACAATGGGGGTATGAACACGCCACTGGAACTGCAACAGACCACTACTGTAACATTTTAACCTCTTTCCACGTTTGTAATTTTAATAACTTCCCTTTTGCCTTTCTCTGCTATTATTTTTGAGGGGTTATTGTTCAGAGGAAAACCAGACTCATCAACGTTATAAATCAACTGTGGATTGTTCAGTAATCTCAGGTCTATTGCAATTCGGATGTACAAATTATAGAAACCCTGCACAGCCTCTTTGGTCAGTCCAGAAGCCCTCGCCTTGGACAGACCTTCAGGTTTTCTCAACAAAACGTCGGGGTTTCTTTTCATGAGACCAGAAAACCAGTCGGCACCAGCTTGTTTTGAAGTTCCCCGGGGGTTAGAAATATTCTTAGGGTCTGCATAGGCAAATGCCGCTTTTCTCACTTGTAAAGGTGTACAACCAAAACCTCTATTAGTCAAGTCCTTTAACCTTGCTGCAAGCTCCTTTTCTTCTCCTTCCGAGAAAACAGTTGGGTGTCCAACAGACTTGTGGCCTGCGGTTCACTTTCTTGTAGTAGGTCATCCATTTGCTTCAGTCGTGATGTTGAAACCCTGTTCTGTAGTGTCGTTAGAGGGATGTTAAAATTATCTGCAGCAGCACGGATCCCAAGGTCACTTTTAAGAACACTTGAAATTGCCCTGCTCATATTATCTTCCGACCACTTCAGGCGATTTCCTTTGCGTATGTAGTTACGAACCATCTGGAACAATAAAATGACATAAAACATTCAAAGAGACATTAATTCAGGTAAGCCATAAAAAATTTATTTCAAACAAAATTACATTAACATTTTTCAAAAGTAGCCTAATTAACGAATGAGAAGCTATGGCATGACCATTTATATCGTTTGTCACAGCAACAATAAGATAAGGTTTAATCAGATTATAAACATCAAAATTTTTAACTGTAAATTTTACATGGTTGCTTACTTAAATAATCATTTTGTTGGTTAATTTCGGCAACATTTTGCATAATGTTAATGATAATGACATCTGAAAATTGTTTCTGAACTAAATAATAAGAAAACAATTTCCTCAACTCAGGTGGGGTTCGAACCCAGATTCCGAGTCGCGTATAATACCACTTCACCACCTAGACAACTGTTACTGTAATAACATTAAATGTAAATATAAAGAGTTTTGTTTAAAGAAAGCAATTATTTAGCAAAATAGAAACAAAAATAGATCATGTCGCATTACTTTAACAAATATTAAAGGCAAAACTTAATTTTCCAGCAGATTTTATGTTTTTTCTGTTTACTTAACACATTTTTTATTAACTTCTTATGAGTTCTGCCACAATTCTACGATTTTTCAAATTAATTAATAAGTATAATCAAGTGATTAGTCTAGTATCAGTATCAGTGATCGAAATAGCCCCGAATGTAACCAAATTCGAATAAATTAGCCACCCTACAACCACTCAGAATTATGACAAAACTAAAATGTACGATAAAACGTAAGTCTTGCAAGTTAACACACCTGATAAACCCACGGCGAAAAAATAGGTCATTTAAGAGTTATTCCTTAATTTGTATAGCTAAAAAGTTTAACTTGGCTAAATTATTAAGTTGTGGTACATACCTTCACCGAATAAATCCAACGTCGCAGCCGAATCTATGTAGCAATCGCAGACACATTACAATAAACTTCTTCCGCGACCCTTACCTAACAACTGTACATAATATGGCGAAGCCAATGCCCAAGATATGTGCGCAGTGTGACAAAACACTTGGTGTGTTCGAAATAGCCTCGGGCTACCCTATATAAGAGTATAACTCCATGTAATTCAATATAACTAGCTTTAATTGTATTTTGTATTAAGCAATTACACAAGCCTGGTATTAGTATTAAGTAATGTTATCTCTGTTTTACTCTCAGCCAGTCAGAAGCCCTGATCATCATACAATGTCATCATTTGATAACATTGATGCCCGTTCCACCTGTCCCCTGGTGGTCGTCGATGTGGGTTTGGGCTCGGCTCGATCTCAGGGGTAGGTCAGGGCCTTAGTGGGGGAAAGGGGGTGGCTTGGCTGATGAGGCTGTTCTCACACTGCAGCTGCTTCTCTCAGTCGACGCGAACCAGCGCTCTCGACGGCGCCTCCTCTCGTCCTCCAGGCAGACAGCTACCCGCAGCTCCGCCCCTCTCAACTGCTCTTTCGGCCTCAGTACCCTGGTCTGCAGGGCGACGTCGCGCTTAGCGTGGGTGTAGAGGTTGTCAGGGCTGCTCAAGCTGTCGGTTTGCACTCGCACTTACACATTGGGCCACTGCACTGACACTCGCACTCGCTCACTCCCGGTGCACACGGACAAAAGGGACGGCGATGGGCAACAGCGACCTTAACGACTGAGGAAGGCACGACAGATGTCGTCAACATATTTTAATAAATAATAATATACATGTGTTTACTAGTTAGTGCTGAGTATTATTATTTTTTATTTATTATGTTCGCTCGATGAAACTAAGCAATGAACACTGTACACTTTCTGAAGGAGAAAAATTTTATCTCTGCATTTAATGTTGCTATTTCTGTGTTATAAGGGATTTCATTATATGTTATTACTGTGTAATTATTTTTTCTTGCAATTGCTCACTACCAAATACAGCAGTTTTAATTTTTCGAATGCTAAAACTACCGAAATAAACAAAGGAAGGCATTTAAAATTATGTAACCAGGCCATGGTCATATATGTAGGTCTGGCAACTTACCTTCATTCTCCATCCGCTTAGTGAAGCTCGCGGTGGCCTGCGAACTAACAGCATTAGTAGTAGTTGAGCCTGGGGAAGTATCACTCTAAGTTACATATACATACCATATTTGCTGTACTGCATGAAGCGATGCACCAATGTGGTCACTAATGCAAGCGCCCACCGAGCTACTGTATGGATAAAATCTTGCCCTTCCAGGAGAGTGTCGTATGGTAAGCGCAGCAACACACGCCATGGTCAGGGCGGAGGTCAAACCCATAATCGAGGAGGAGAGAGAACAACGACAGGACAACTTCTTGGCGAAACATACACCCCAGACCAAGAGCCTGCCAAAATCACCCAAACCTGGCCAATGAGCTTAGTGCAGTAACACCACCATCAGATGGCGCCCGCAACTTCTGTCCAGGCCTAGTGCCTAAGTGGTTCGAACCACGAGGAGTGCTCTGGAAAACAGGGTGCATGTTCCTATGCGGTGCAGACCCCTAGTGGTCCACCATCCATTGTCCCATAGAGACAGTGCCAACCCCTACCCACAGACCGAAGCAGCTGCAGGTGACCATACCCAAGGTGGGAAATACTCCAAACGAAACCCGATGCCAGCTCCCGAGAGGACCCAACCATGCTGACAGTAAACATTCCACAGAACCCACCTTCTAGCAGAGCCAGTAGTATGGCAACCAGATCACAAGGAAGTCAGGACCAACCCAACCTGAACCCCTTGAGCCTCTGTGGCTGCTAGATCTCAGCTTGAGAGACACCAATTACACTATAACTGTTGAGGAACCATAAACCGCGATGGCGAAATCATAAGAGAAAGGGCAGTATCCTCGCCGCAGGCGAAGACAACGGCCCATCTGTACTGCTTGGGCGACCAGGAGTCCATGACCATCACCCACCTAGACATGCTCAAGGACGATGGGCAGGAAGAAACAAGGGAAAACCCTGTTGACCCATTGCCCACTGAATCAGGGCATCCTGTTATTACCAGACGAAATGGTGGCAGTAACAGCAGTCACTAGACGACTCGCCCTAGCTGGACACGAAAGGCCCGAGGACACCCACAGGCTTATGAGTGGCACATTACCCAACCTCATGAACAGTGCCTGGCACCCAACCCACAATGTAATATAATCCAGGTGCTTCCACTCTTTACCTGGTCAGACCACACTTTCCAACAACATAAGTCCCAATTAATGCACAAATGACGACCCGAGTGCAACGACCTCAGTGCGCCTATGCAGTATGTGTGAAATGGGGAGTCGATGCACATAACAGCTTCATGGAAAAGTGCGGGGGGGGGGGGGGGCAATTGATGATGCCGACTGCCAGTGCTACCTCTGGTTTCAAACGCCATTTGCCCCACCAGTACCTCAACAAGGCATATGTGACAAATGTGCTTCCTGCATTGTGCAGTGCACCAATTTAAATGGCCCATCGAATATTGAGAGCCCCCGCACTGATACTGACCAGCACGTGTGTGCATTTTCCCGCGAAGTGTGTACGTATCCTTCCACCACTCATTGGTCTGTAAAATTAGTTCTAAAACTAATTTAAAAACAGTCTTTGTTGTACAAAGAACTAGCCTAATTTGTTTTCTGCTCTTTGGGCACCCGAGTGATGGGGCACATCTCGGGGCCACAGCAGTCTCGTTCATCTGACACCGAACCCGGATGCACTCGAACACCATGGAACATTGACCACCTTGCCATATCTGAACTAACTGAAGTAGTGTGATTTTTCTTTTTGCTTTTAGTCCACTCTTCGTGGTCGCCTTTTTTCAGCTTCGTATTGGTATTTCAGCTTCCAGGTATTTAAATTCATAAGTACTATCTGTGGGCACGTGTTTTATGTTCTATGTAATTTCCTTTTCATTTTCACTCTTGTGTTTCACTAAGCACCGGCAATACAACTGAGGTTAATTTTTTTTAGTTTGTTAGAAACTCAAATACAAGGCAGTGAAAAATCATTTTTGTTTGTTTAGGGGTCATATCAATTTAATTTTGGAAGAAAACATAGTTCAGAATTAATTAAATATTTTAATTTCTTAAAATTTGGTTAAATTTTTTGAAATTATTTATGTTATGACATCGTACCGACCGGAGGCCATTTAGCCCGGCCTCGACCCGCCAGTATTGGCTCTCGCTGGTGGAACGCACCCCTCGCAAACTCAACCCGGGTCAAACGCAGAGTAGATACACAAGTACTCCCAGTGTATAAATTTTGTCACGGAACTGCACCTGATGCAAACAACCGATAATAATTCACGGAGTAAGCTCATAAAGTCATCCGCTTAAATTAACACGTAATAAGAAATGTGCGTCGTAGAGAACGAATGTTAGCCCCCTCCGGGTACAGTGTTTAATGAACATCCTTAATTCTCATCGCGGCCTAGAGCCTTAATTTAAGTAAGAAACAAGGTGCTGAAGCAATATCCAGAACAAACCCACAAACATAAACATAACCAGTGGTTTTTACCAACTAGTCAGTAGCCTTTAAGTTGACTCATCTTTTAAAATAATATTTGTTCAATTTAAAAACTAAAGCTTTAATTAATATTTCATAAAACATCTAATGTCAGCATTAATATTCAAACAAGGGTAATGTACAATTAACAAGTAAGTTTTCAATTAAAAACCGAATAACGGTAATCTTTGCTTCACTCATGGTTTGGCGCGGGGCGGGACTGTCCCCCCCCCTCCACGCACGTGACAGCCCCCTCCAGCAATCCAGATCAGCTCGCGGCCCGGGGTAAATGTGTTTGTGTGTTCGTTCCGTGAGGAACCTTCAATTTAGTAACTCACCGATTCTTCACTCTGGTAAATATAGTCATGAACCAAATCCTTTGTAACGTCAATTCCCCATGCGACCCCAGATCGGTTTTTACGGTGCAGGGATTAACCCAGCCGTCGTAATTCCTGCCTTAAGGCCACGGGTCACAGGGCCGCCTTAAGGTCAGTCACTTTACGGACCTGGCCGACTCCAGGACAACCAACGAACTCCCCCCTCTAATGGACTGCCTTAGGGAGAGACAATAATAATTAATTAAGAGTAGTGTCATGTAATATCGTGTATCAATAATGTCTAAATTATCAACCAAGAGTAGTGTCGTGCAATATCGTGTACCCAAATATTTCCGTTAATAAATACGTGTACCACACGGTTTCAGTTCCAGTGTGTGTATTACATCTGTAGTTAGGTACCAGCCACCTTATGCTGAACAGGGAGTGTCACCATTGCCTACTAGCAGTTAATACCACCCTTAAGATACAGCCACCGAGTCCAGGGAAGAACGCTGGGGCTGATCGACCCACCCCATTGGTTAGACGTACGAGCTAACCTGGCGCCCTCCCGGAAAAACACACCATAAAGCACCATCAGCCCCTTAGACACGCCACGGGACTTGAACCCGAGACCCTGGCCAATGGCAGTACATAGAAACTTGTCGTCATCCCGTTAGCCCTCCCTTGTTGTTCGACACCCGGTTGCTCAGTTGTACTAGGTAGAGTGGGGTTCGGCCAGTGTGGCCAAGGAGGGTCAAGCTAAGACATAATTATCCACCACCAGTCTGTGACGAACACCCGATTTATTAATACAAGACCCTGTACATGGGGCTGTCCCAGCTACGCCTGCTACAGTCTAGTTTCATGCACGGCGACACGAGGGTTCTTCTTCTGAACGGACACTCGGCATTACTTTTAGGCTATTCTGGACCATATTATGTACATGTTTAGGCCTGTGTTACGTTGGGGGGTCCCTGCGCACAATAAATGTCCTAATGCCCCTCTGGTCTCAATGACTTTACCTCGCATGACCCAGCAATGTTCAGAGATGTGGCACGACACGCACAATAGATTTCAAGTCACTATGTACAAATGTGGGTACACCAATCCGATACATCCATACACACACTGGACAAGCCTCGCGCTACTGGTGCCTTCTATCACTATGTCCTATAGTTCGGAGACACCCGGAAATGTGGCCAACACTGACACACTATGCTACAAGCTATTATATACAGACCTATATGCCCCGCAAGATACTATTTACAATGCAAATTCTCCTAGTCCTCGCCGAATGAATATGAACAAATTGAGACTTGTGTACTGACTCTAAGCTGCCACTATGCCTGCGTCGCGACGCCGATGTCCACTTACTGCTGGTTGGCTCAATGCTCAGCGACCGTCTCGAGGCACGAATGCTCTCATCACACGACCACTTCTCATGCCCGCCTGGCAACGACTAACTCCCCTTCGCGCTCCGACGTGGCGCGCGGCGGCTCATCCTTCCCCCTACCCCGCCTCCTGTGCCGACCCCGACGTGTCGCAGACAGGTGTGACGTAGTCGCCCAGCGAATAATGATAAAAACATTACATAAACACTTCAAACGATAAAATTAAATAAGTACAATAAAATAAGGTAAATAAAGAATATTTACAAGATTTGTCCTGCTGTAAATACAGCGTTCATTCTTTCCAAAGAATGTTCGTCTTTCACCGTTGGTTTTCATGGTGCGCGAATCTCCCTGCCTCGCTGCCCTAGCCACAACGCACTTCACTGTTCAGTGCACTCGCGACACAGGGCAGGAGAAGGCGTTGGCGTGGCAAACGGGCTGTGAGAGCTGGGTAGACACTTGGGTTGACATCAAATGCCCCTCCTCCCACGAGACCGTTATGCTTGGCAACGTCTTTCATTTATTCACACGCCACTGCACTGGAGGGTAAGGGAAACAAATGTGCCCCCTCATTAGGGAGGGGTGTAGTATGTTGGTTCCACACGAAGTAGGGTAGCCAGTACGGTATGCTAAACCTGGGTGCTGTGCCCCCTTGTCGTGACACCGACAGGTGGTGGCACTCGTAATCCTCCAAGTATGCGGGGGCTCTCCGTGTCTGTACTGGGCGAGAGCCCGTCATCGGCTCTGCTCCAGATGTTGGGGAAGGGCTAGCCTGGGGGGTGGAGGTGAAAATTTCGCCAGTCTCCTGGCTCTGGGAGGTGGGGTCCTCCCGCAGCACGGGGGTTGCCGGCATATCCGTCCCTAATTCCTGTATTTCCTCCCAGTGTCCCCTTCGTTCGAACAGGACGTCCACCTCGCCTTCCGTCGCATCTCTCTTCCGTCTCCTCTTCCTCAGAGTCCGGTTCCGTAATTTTCACAGAGAATGTTGCGGCTGTCAGACTCATGTCCAATAGCCAGCGTGGCACCCATGTCTCCTCTCTTATCTCCTCTTCCTCAGAGTCCGGTTCTGTAACTGTCACGGAGAATTTAGCGTCTGTCAGACTCATGTCCAATGGCCAGCATGGGACCCGTGTCTCCCCCTCTGTTTCCTTTCCCTCAGAGACTGGTTTGGCGATGATCCCGGGGACCTGCAAGTCCGTCCCTGCATCGTCTGTGCTCTCGCATGTCGTCCCCGTGTCAGTTTCGTCCCGCCCTCTCGTGTCAAAATCCGTGCACACCACAGGCACCGTCTGTCTCCTCATCGAGTCTGTCCTACTCGTGGCCTGTGGGGCTAGGTTTCGGGGTGTCTATCTCTCCTCCATGTCCGTAGGGACTTGCTCCCCCATGTCAGGGCTTTGTCCGTGTCCCCCGTTCTGATCTGGGGGTGTGTCTCTCCATGTCACGTGGTTATGGTATGGTCGCGCACATATTGGTGCAGTGGGGTACGGCGTGGTTGCACTGTGCCAGGTGCCCGCCGATGTGTGGTGCTGGATTGAAGTGGCAGGGGGAGAAGTGGCCTGTCCCGCCCCTGTGTTTGGTGCCCGGGGCATTGGTGTCTCCTTAGCGACCATACACAGGTTGTTCCAGTGTATTTTTGCCGGTCGGCAACTTTGTGTCTGTACCAGGTAGGACGTGGGCCCCGCCTGGCGGATGACCCGTCGAGGTCCTTGTCATTTGGGGGCCAGTCCAGCATGGAATTTCTTGGACTGTGAGGACAGTGGGTGTTGGCGGACGTACACCAGGTCCCCAGGACATAGCAAGTTCGGGGGCCTGCTAAACTGCGGCGTGTGTTGCTGCATATACCTCTCCTGGTTTTCCCTAGCCTGCTCCCTGATATCTTTCAACTTCTCCTGAAGCTCCCCTCCCCACTTTCCTTCCATTGCTGCCGATGCCACCCGGCACTCTCCCGAGAGGGCCAGATTCTGCCCCTGTACCAGCTCCACGGGAGAGTAGCCCGTGACAGCATTGGCTCGTCGTCGTAGACAGTAGAGGAAGTTCGGGATGTGTATGTCCCATTTGCTGTGGTCGTCACCCAATCGGAGGCGAAGCTGTGCTTTGATTTCTTGATTTCGCCTCTCGGTCGGGTTCGCCCTGGGGTGGTATGTGGGGGTAGTGTGGTGCTTCACACCCCACTTCCCACATGCCGCCTTCCACTTGTGACCTCGAAACTGACATCCGTTGTCACTGAGGAGTACATCCGGATACCCAAAATGAGGGAGCACTTTCCCTTCAAACAATGGCACCAAGGTGCCGGACCTGACATTTGAGGTGGGGTAGGCCTCCACTCACCTGGTAAACAAGTCTGTCACCACCACTAAGATCCCTCTGGATGTCCTAGGGTAAGGACCCATTATATCCAGGGCGATAGTTAGGAAGGCCTTTTGGAGCCGGTGGGGCGCTGCGGCTCTTCCCCTTCCACCCTCCTCACCTTCTGCTGTTGGCAGGTGTGACACTGCCTGACGTAGTTCCTGACATCGCCTGTCACCCCGGGCCAATAGAACGTCTGTCACAAGGCATCCAGAGTCTGCTCGGCCCCGGGATGTCCTGGTAGTGTGTGGTCGTGAAAGAAGCTTAAGACCTCAGCCCGCGCCCCTGCCGGTGCATTGGGTACACCACATTTCCATGTTGCCAGGCACCCGGGTCTGTAGCACCCCCTCCAGACAGCGCTGGAATGGCATGATGAGCTCACCGCACTCCGCCACTGCTGCCTGCGTACCTGCGTCACCCAGCTGCACCTGATGCAATGTCTGAAAGAGGGCGTCCAGCGTGTCAGCGGGATGCTGGTTGGGCACAGGGTCTGGCTGTGTTACTGTCAAGAGGGTAGCTGGCTCGGGAACCTCATCTGCCAGCAGGTAGCCCTGTGGAGGCACTAGGCCCTCCCCCAGCTCCCCTCGTCATCGTACTCCGTGTGTGGGTCGGGGTGCCGGGACAGCTCGTCAGCTAACTGGTTGGCTTTCCCCGGCACGTGCTCTACATAAAAGTCATAGTTTTGCAATGACATGGCCCACCTTGTGAACTTTGACTTTCTTCCCTGCATTGTGTCGAGCCATTTTAGGCACTGGCTATCCGTGCGTAATGTGAAGGGTCTTCCCTCCAGATAGTGCCGGTATCGACCTACCGCCCACACCACAGCCAAGCACTCCTGTTCATTTACATCATACTTGCGCGCAGCTGGGCCGAATTTTGTGCTCGCGTATTCAATGACCTGTCGCTCGCTGTCGGGCCCCAGCTGATACAGAACGGCCCCCATACTGACCTGACTTGCATCTGTCTGCAAGTACAGGGGTCCATCTGGTCGCATCCAGGCCACCGTATGACATTCCCTGAACAGGCGCTTGACCGTGTTCAGAGAGTGGTCGGCCTCCGCCGTCCAGCCGAACTAAGTCTTTGGCGATAACAAGTCTGTCATAGGGGCTGTGTCTGAGGCAAAGTCTGGAATGAAAGTCCTTAACCAGTTAAGCAGGCCTAGCAGCCGCTGCAGCTGTTTCCTTGTTTGTGGGGCCTGTTTCGCGGCGATCAGGTCAAGATTCTCCGGGAGAGGCCTGCACCCCTCCGCATTGACCAGGTGTCCTAAGAACTGGCTCCCTGCGTTGCTAGCAGGTCTTCCTCCTGCTCCGGTTGACAGCTCCCCTCCTCCACCAGGTGAGCCGCGATGTATGAGTGGGTCGCCTCTGTGTCAACCAGGGCGTGGATGGGTCGCCCATTCAGGCGGACAGGCACCCGCAGAAGTGCAGCCCCGTCATTGCCCAGACTACCCAGGCTGGATGGCTCTGCCTCGCGTGCTTCTGGTGCTGCTGCCGTCGCTGACAGACCCTGGATGTTGCCAGGTGATGTGGTGTGGTAGGCAGTGGCCCTTGTTGCACTGTTGCTGCTGCACAGGGTGTCTGCCACGGCCAACCTCACCATGCTGGTTGGTGGGGACAGTAGTGCTGTCGGTGTCGTGTTGGCCGGTAGTACTGTTGTCCGCACGCTGCTCCATGTCGGGGACCTGGGGCGTGTTAGGGCTGGGTCGCCCCAGCCCCGGTCATGTCCAGTGGGCGCTGTGTTGTCTCTCCGCTGGGCCGCAGGGCTGATGTCCCGGGACAGTGGCGGCTGTGTCACTGCCCCCTACTGGAAGTTTCCCGGACTGCGTACTTCCCGCTCCATCCTGGCCCACAAGGCAGCCCGAGTGGGGCACTCTGTGTGCCAATGGTGTTCTGTGCTGCAGCAGTACTGACATCGAGGTGGTCGGCCTCCCCGCTGTTCCCTGTCCGCCCGCGGTCCGTCCCAACAGGTTGCTGTCCCTGGTCTAGGTGCCATCGGCATCTGTCCACCCCGACTGCTGGTTGGTGTCTGGTAGGGGACTAACACCAAGGCATCCTCAGGTCATACTATGTCCATCACTCGTAGTTCACGGCGGGTCCTCTGGTGTCCACTTCCGAGTATAATCGCCTGCACATCTGTCTCTACTTCGCATGCCCTTTCCACAAATTCCGATAGTTCGAGTCCCGTAGCACCTCGCAAAAATGACCTCAAGTCCGCCAATAAAAGTTCGCATATCACTGGCATAATTGCATTAGTAGAGTCCTCTGGATCCAGGCGGCGGTACAGGCGCACCTTCTTATGAATGAAAGCCTCGATGCCCTCGACCTCGGCCTGCCTCTTACTGTACAACATTTGCTGACAACTGACCCGTGCTGACGGCCCATCAAAATGACTCTCAAACAAACGTACGAACTCTCTCTATTAAGTAGCTTCCCATGTCCATCCACCATGCCTCATAACTGTCCACACACTTTGTCCACCCAGTTGTCTTTAAACATGTGTCGCAGCCTGGCTTTGCACACCCTAACGAATGCCCTAGGATTCTCTTGCGGTTCTCCGGCGAACTCTGGTAACGGCGTCGAGGACTGGACAAGGCGCATGGAAACAGGCACTTGTCCGTAATTGTCCGGACGTGTCACACTGTCACTTGCGCTGCCCGCGAAATGTCCGTGACTATCCTCGAGACCCTCTCCCTTCACTCCCATGCCCCACGGACACAGACACGTCTCCTTGTCTCCCCTATGACGTTACTCGTCGATGGATACGATAAATCACACCACGCACATGTTTTTCCCGTGTTACCTACCTCCGACAACATTTTCTCTTTTTCGCGGTTGTTATCTCCGTATTCCATTCTCGCTCGACACTTTCCCGCCCGGCTAAAGTTACGCGATAACTCTGCAGCCTTATTGCTCCCCTCAACCGATCCTGGCATGAGATGTGCTGTAATACAAGCCGACTCGTTATCATGCGCTTCGCGCTATGATGTCGCGCAGCTCCGTCGCGCCGACTTCCACTGCACCTGTGCACATTTATTTCCATCCTGTGGCGTACGTGACTTGCCCTTCCACTGTATATGCTAGACTTTTCCCAAATTTGAAAAAAATTTGAAACTTTGAAAAAATTTGAAAGTTTGAAAATTAGTGATAGGCCACCAAGTTGGGCGACACTTGTCGTCTTCCCGCTAGCCCTCCCTCGTTGTTCGATGCCGGTTGCTTAGTTGTACTAGGTAGAGTGAGGTTCGGCCAGTGTGGCCAAGGAGGGTCAAGCTAAGACATATAATTATCCACCACCAGTCTGTGACGAACACCCGATTTATTAATACAGGACCCTGTACATAGGGCTGTCCCAACCCCGCTTGCGACAGTCTAGTTTCACGCACGGCGACACGAGCGTTCTTCTCCTGACCGAATACTCGGCATTACTTTCAGGCTAGTCTGCACCATATATTGTACGCGTTTAGCCTGTGTTATGTTGGGGGGTCCTTGCGCACAATAAATGTTCTAATACCCCTCTGGTCTCAATGACTTTACCTCGCGTGTCCCGGCAATGTTCAGAGATGCAGCACGACACGCACGATAGATTGCAAGCCACTATGTACAAATGTGGATACACCAATATGATACATACATACACACACTGGACAAGCCTCGCGCTACTAGTGCATTTTAGCACTATGTCCTATAGTTCGAAGACACCCGGAAATGTGGCGCAACACTAACACACTATGCTACAAGCTATTATATACAGACCTAAATGCCCTGCAAGATACTATGTACAACGCAAATTCTCCTAGTCCTCGCCGAATGAATATGAACAAATTGAGACTCGTGTACTAACTCTAAGCTGCCACTATGCCCGCGTCGTGATGCCGACGTCCACTTACTGCTGGTTGGCTCAATGCTCAGCGACCGTCTCGAGGCACGAATGCTCTCATCACACGACCACTTCTCATGCCCGCCTGGTGACGACTAACTCCCCTTCGCGCTCCAACGTGGCGCGCGGCGGCTCATCCTTCCCCCTCCCCGCGTCGCACGCCGACCCCGACGTGTCGCAGACGGGTGTGAAGTAGTCGCCCAGTGAATAATGATAAAAACATTACATAAACACTTCAAACGATAAAATTAAATAAGTACAATAAAATAAGGTAAATAAAGAATATTTACAAGATTCGTCCTGCTGTAAATACAGCGTCCATACTTTCCAAAGAAAGTTCGTCTTTCCCCATTGGTTCTCCTGGCGTGCGAATCTCCCTCGCCCCCCTGCTCTAGCCGCACCGCACTACACGGTTCGGTGCACTCGCGACACAGGGCAGGAGAAGGCGTTGGAGTGGCATAACGGGCTGTGAGAGCTGGGTAGACACTTGGGTCGACGTCAAACTTAAATATGATACTTTTTTTTTTTAAAACAACTGAAATAAAGAGTTTTAGCCAATACAATCGGGTACATAAATTTGTGTTTTATTTATTTATTTTCCGAATTATATTTTAAATACCTTTCTGACAAGTGCTGTTGGCTTTATTTTTATTTATTGGCAATGTTTTAATTTTCAAACATCTTTTTTTAAGGCTTATTATATGTTATTTTTAGGTTATTTTTAGTTTGTGGTAGGTGCAATCGTAGAGCTAGTTGTAATAAAATATTGAAATGGTCTGTGATGTGAAATTTGAATGCAATTGATAGAGTAATATGTGAATTATAAGTTAAACTGTTAAATTGTGTTTTGAAAAACTGTAGTTCTTTACGCATAGTAATAAATATGTTTGAGATTAACGAGTTATACAACTTATATATGTCCAAGCATTTAGTTTAAATCTTGGTCAAATAATTAAAAAGATTGTTTGTAATACAGATAAAAAATTTACTAGCCCCATAATTAGTTTATTTATCAAATATATTATTATGTTGTCGACTGGGCTCTCTCGTGGGTAAGATTATGAAAGTCTGTGCCCAGTGCAATATCAAAAATAAACTTTAGAACAGATTTCGAATAAGAAATCGTAAATACATTGACACCGTCCCCACTACCTCTATTGATTTTTACGTGATTTTAGTGTTGTTCGGAATCTCAGGGTAGGTTCGGCCTTGTGGCTAGAGGTAGCGGTTCAACGCAGTAGGGCCCCCCGAGCTGTTAAGGCCACTCGGGACGCCTCAAAGAGAACACGAAATTTCTGATTGATGTCTGATGAATTTATTATGGCACAGCCCTATACATAGTGCTGCCCGTCCTGGCCGTAACGGTTGTCCCGAATTGAATCGTCACACGCGCGGCCACTTTCTCAGTGGCGGCTCACGATTTTATTACGCGGGAAGATCATACACTTGCACACGATGCGACGGTTACAGAATAAACCCTAACATGACATACTATACCCTGACTAATAAAACACTTCACAATTACACATTACGTATTATACTGGGCTAATAACAAGTAGGCCTGTAACTCCGACGACTCTACCTGACTCTTAGACTTGTCCCAGTTATTGACTCGTTAGTAAGTTTGGTTGCACATGTCACCTACTGGCTGCCCCGTGCGGGCTGAAACTAGTTAGCTGGTTGGCTAGGTTATTGCGTGAAGCACCGACGTAACTTCTCGTAGATCACCCACAGTACTTACGTAGTACGATGAACGCTCGTCTTGGAGCACTGAATTATTTAAGTGAAATACCACATGGTAGGTCGAGGCCGACCACGGAACTGTACGAAAAGGGCTGCTAAGATTATAACTATTAAATCTACATATCGGTGAAAAAACAAATTGCTGGTGGCGTGTTGCGCGGAGGCTGCCGGCCTCTCTGAGCTCCGGAAGGATACAGTCGCTCTCACCGCGTGCGACCCCCCTCCCCTGCCAGCCCTCCTGCAGAAACGTGTGATTTTCGCGGGAAACTGAACCGGCCAGGTTCGAGGCAAGGTGTACAGTGAAACAAAATTTTAAAAGAAATGAAATATTAAATAATGAAAATAATGTCTAATAATCTCCTGTGGAAAAAAATACATACATTACATTTGTTGTAGTTCGGCGGAGGGATATGCCACACCCGGCCGGATCCTTCTGCCGAGATAGCACTTGTTACCTGGCGTTCGCCCCGTTGCACTCTCTACATGCCGGTGCGCACACGAGCGCGTTCGGTGCACATGCCTTTGTGAGACGTTGATGAGGCATAGCTGTCTATGCGACATAGAGGAGCATTGGCGGTCAGCGTCAACATATTAATATACTTGCAAAAAAAATCAGAATAATTCATTTGCGAAATTATAAAACAAAATAAATATTCAAATCAGGACCCTTTTATTTTAAATTTTTTGTGCAATTTTATTTTTGGCATTTTATCATTTCTGACTATGATGCTAGTAATTCTGTATTTCCTACTAATTTCGTACTAAGTATGACGCCGTCCCCGCTACCTCTGACTATTTAGACGTGATTTTTGCTCGGGTTCGTGATCTCAGGGAAGGTTCGGCCTTGTGGCTAGAGGTAGGGGTTAATGCAGTAGGGCCCCCCGAGCTGTTATGGCCACTCGGGACGCCTGAAGAATAACACAAAGTTTAGTTGGTGAATTTAATACAGCACAGACCAATACATGGTGCTGTCCGTTCTGGCCGTAACGGTTTGCCCGACGCGACTAGTCACACGCACAGCTCACTTCCTCAGTGGCGGCTCACGATTTTAATTCGCGTGAGGGGCGGACTTGTACACGTGTTGCGAAAGTTACAAAATACACTCTGACATGGTGCACGATATCTTGACGAACAATACACTTCACTATTACCTAGCTCTTAATAAACTGGGCTAGCAACACGTAGGCCCGTATCTCCGGCGACTCTACGTGATGTCTAGATGTGTCCCAGGGACTGAATCGTTATTATGTTTGGCGACTCAATGCCGTATGACGATGATACATAAACCCTGACGTGACTGATAACATTTGGACGAACAACTATTTCACTAATACATTACACTTAATAAACTGGGCTAGCGACACGTAGGCCCGTGTCTTCGGCGACTCTACGTGATGTCTAGATGTGTCCCAGGGACTGAATCGTTATTATGTTCGATGGCACGTGTCGCCTGCTGGCTGCCCCGTGCGGGCCAAAACTATGTAGCCGGTAGGCTAGGTTGGGGCGTGAAGCGCCGACGTAAATTCACATAAAACTCCCCACAGTACTTACGTATGACGTAGAACACTCATCTCGGAGCACTGATTTAATTAAGTTAAGTACCTCATGGTAAATTTAGGCCGACCGCGGAACTGTACGTGAAAGGTTGAAAAGAAATTACACTATTGAAAACTACATGTCGGTGAAAGCAAAGGTTGAAGGTTCCGCGTTGCGCGCAGGCTGCCGGCCTGGTTGAGTTCTCGAAGGACACTGCCGGTGTCGCCACGCGCGACCCCCCTCCCCCGCCAGCCCTCCCGCGGAAACGTGTGAATTTCGCGGGAAACTGAACCGGCCAGGTTCGGGACAAATCGCACAGTGAAACATGATTTTGCAAGGACTGAATTATTAATTAATGAAAAATAATGTTTAATAAAAACCTGTGGAAAACATAATTATAATAATCTGTTGTAGTGCGGCGGAAGGATATGCCACACCCGGCCGGATCCTTCCGCCGGCGCAGCACTCATTGCACAGCGTTCGCCTCGATGCACGCACTACCCTTTGCTGCGCGCACGGGCGCGTTCGGTGCACACGCTTTTGCGAGACGCTGATGAGGCATAGCGGTCTATGCGACAGAGGAGCATTGGCGGTCGGCGTCAATTATAGCCTGCTTTCACAACGAAACATTATTTCGCACCAACAACAGCTGTTGTGCTCTGATTTGCTTTTCCCTTAATTATTAAAAAAAAAAATTATAATCAGCTCTTTTAAGTCTTATGTCATATTATGTTTCGCACCCGTCAAAATTCCTATGTGACAATCAAAGCCTATTCATTAATGTACATAGAGTTATATTTTATGTACACGACTAAATCTTAATTCATAATTCTTTTTTTTATTCGTAAAGCTAGCCTAAGGCTACCTAAAAAATATATAGTGTTATTTAAAATATATTTGTCAAAACAAACATATATTGCTTCCAAAAGTCATTATGTTATAAAAACATGTGAACATGTCATATATAGGGAAAATGAGAATTACACATTAAGATACATTGAAAAATGTTTATGCGCAAGAAATTTTATCTATGAAAACGGCCTAACTTACAACATTGAGATGGAGTTTACGTATTCTGTTTGCAGTATCTTTGGAAACTTCCACGTCGTTGTCGGTGTTTACTTGTTGTATATACTTGCAAGGGATAGTTAAGTGCTTGTTATATTTGGTGTGTGATGATGGCTTTGATGTAGCGCATATAACTGATAGTTGAATCAAAACTTATTTCTGAGACGTTTCTTCTACGGCTGCGATAATGGTGTCGGTGCTGAACACAGTGGACACGGGCCACGACGACATGATCCACGACGCCCAGATGGACTACTACGGCCTGCGCCTCGCGACGTGCTCCTCCGACAACTCCGTGAAGGTGTTCGACCTGAAGAACGGCACGCAGACGCTGGCCGCGGACCTGAAGGGCCACCATGGGCCCGTGTGGCAGGTGTCGTGGGCTCACCCCAAGTACGGTGGTCTGCTGGCCTCCTGCTCTTACGACCGCAAGGTGATCGTGTGGAAGGAGGGCACCGAGTGGGGCAAGGTGTACGAGTACGGCAACCACGACTCGTCGGTGAACTCGGTGGCTTGGGCGCCGCACGAGTTCGGTCTGCTGCTGGCGTGCGGCAGCTCGGACGGCTCCATCTCGGTGCTGTCGTGCAACCCTGACACGGGCGGCTGGGAGGCCAAGAAGATCCCGAACGCGCACACGATAGGCTGCAACGCGGTGAGCTGGGGCCCCGGGGGCGGCGGGGCGGAGCGGCGGCTGGCGAGCGGAGGCTGCGACAACCTGGCCAAGGTGTGGCGAGAAGAGGGAGACCGCTGGGTGGAGGCGGCCAAGCTGGAGCTGCACTCGGACTGGGTGCGCGACGTGGCGTGGGCACCCAACGTGGGGCTGCCGCGAGACACCATCGCCACCTGCTCGCAGGACCGGCGCGTGGCGGTGTGGACGAGCGAGAGCGGCGGGGAGTGGACCGCGAGTGTGCTGCACGCCTTTGACGACGTGGTGTGGAGCGTGAGCTGGAGCCTGACGGGCAGCATCCTGGCCGTGTCGGGCGGCGACAACAAGGTCAGCCTGTGGAAGGAGAACTCCGAGGGCCAGTGGGCGTGCATCAGCGAGGTGTCCAAGGGCCAGGGCCAGATGGCTGGCAGCGAGCAGCGGGCGCTCTAGTTCTGCTTTTATATCCTTTACCTCCAGGCCTCTTTGCTATTGTTTTTACACTGTAAAGCCAAATTATCATGCAAAATTACTTTATATAAAGTGTGTGCATCAGGGAGCTGAAAAAGACGTACAATCTAAATATGTTATGGTGAAAATTATTTATATTATTAGATGGCCTATTTTTAAATGGACCTAGAAGACTTTGGTAGGCTATATTTGCTAGATGACATTTTCTTGGGAGGAATTGGTTTCACTAGGCAGTCATCAATTACATTGTTCATCAAAAAAAATATTTTTTGCTTAGCAAACAAGGGACGACTTGCAAAAGTTTGCTTCTTTGTGAGGTAAAAGTACGTATGCTACTACCAATCAAATGTTACGTAATTGTTCCTTATAGTGTGGCCTGTTGTATTTTAACATAAAATATTAAAATAAAGAAAGGAATTGGATGTTTTATGATGATAAACTGTATAGTTACGAAAATATAGGTAAATATGTAGTGTACGGATTTGCGCCAAAAAAAATCGTACAAATCTGAAATAACTTTCATTATATGCTCTTTTACGTTCTCTTTTCATAACCGCCTGCGGAGATAAGAAATTCCAATTACTTTTGGAGATATCACCGTTCTTATTTTGCAATACAAGACCTATGTAATCATTTGAATGTCCACATTTTATATTTTACCGTGTGCGCGTGAATGCCTAAATAACAGAAATTTTCCGTTAGGTAAAGTTAGTTACATTATAAATACTTCAAATTAAACGGAAATTAAAAATAATATCAATTAATTTTACTTGTATAGTTTTAAGTATTTATGATGTAACTGACCTGAACTAACAAAATGGGACAAAGGTAGATTAGGTCAGGTCAGCTACATTATAAATACTTTGAAACTGAACGGACATTAAAAATAATAAAATTAATTTTAATGGTTGTTTAGTTTTAAAGTATTTATAATGTAGCTGACCTAACCTAACAAACCGGAACAAAGGATTAACAGTAGGAACGAACGTAATTTTTTAAAGCATAAAAATTTGAAACGTTAAAAACTCACCTAAGTTGAAGGCGGCCTATTGGTTCATTTGAATATTGGCCTATCACAAACTATCACGGAACAACATTATCAAAAAAAAAAAAAAAAAAATTGATACTCGTAAACAAAAAACAATAGTGATAGCCGTGTGAATGTGCAGGTATAGTGATTAAAATTTAAAAATTCGATATTTCCAAAAGTAATTGGAGTTTCTTATCTCCGCAGGCTGTAATGAAAAGAGGACGTAAAAGAGCATATAATAAAAGTTATTTCAGATTTTTATAAAAATTTTTTTATAATAATTAAAATTAAAAAATTTGATATCTCCATAAGTAATTGGAATTTCTTATCTCCGCAGGCGGTTATGAAAAAAGGACGTAAAAGAGAATATAATGAAAGTTATTTCAGATTTGTACGATTTTTTTTTGGCGCTAATCCATACATTACATATTTACCAAAATATATTTTATTGTAATAATAATTATAAAACTTTGAGGAACATTGTTCCTGGAAACAATTGTACTGTGCATCATATACATTTGTATTTTTACGTCAAAAATGAAAGCATGCAGTTAAATATGTTTGTGATTTGTAACTGTACAATTGCTAAAATATATTTGATTCTGAATATTTGCATTATAAAGTTTTGATATAAACTGGATAGGTAAGCAATAAGGAACAATTACTATTGTTTTCAGGTCATATTTGTGAAAAATGTAAAAAGAAGCCTGCAACATTCAAATTATGTAGCTAACGTCAAACACTTTTGGAAAAAAAAATATACAAAAATTTTTTTTGTACATACAATGTTTTAACTTTTTTTTTATTAGAATATATTCTTTTCCAATTATATAGTTGGCATTTTGATGATTTCCATTGTACTGTCATTTGAGCCTTCTGAGTTTGCATCCTGATTATTTTTTCGGCAACCGTTTGAATGGTTTGCAATTGGAAATTAGTACATTAAGTTTGTAGAATTTGGGTCATTCCGAATGAAATCAACACGCTAAAATAAAAAAATTTACTTGACCACCTCAGTATTTGATGAAATTTGTACAAATGTTGTTCTCATAGAGATTAAGATAAATGCCATTTTTTCCCCCCCAAATATCTCAAACTGTTTTAAAATTACTGCTATTTAAAGTTTCCCAAAATCTGCCAAAAAAAAAAGTAACTGACATATTTTGAGAAAACCATAGCTTTTCTCATAATTGAGCTAGAGAGATGGCAGTGGTGTAATTTTACTCAGTTTTAAATGCTCTTTCTTTTGATATACTACACTACATACTTTGTTATAAAAAGTGTTTTTTGAGAAATCAAATTTAAAATTTTGATTTTCTCAAAAAGTGCATTTTTGAAAATTTTTCAAAAATTCCTATAAATAGTTTATACTTTTGGTAAATGATTCTCCAAATTTCATAGTAGGAGGCTAATGGGTTAACATAGTTAAATAATAATTTAAAAAAAGGGTTATTTATGAAACTGTTGTTCAGCTTACCTACTAAGTTACTGCATACTTATCATGACTCAAGCTATCACTTATTACTGCATAAGATGTCGTAGTACCAGCAACCCAGGCACAACCTGTAAATATGGTCACTTGCTGGTGGGACCAGTGGGCTGATTGAATTTCATCTTGTTGGATGATTGGAAAATTTTCAGCGAAATCTATTTGCAAAGTGCAATCTTCACTTCATGTGTTTTTTTTTCATGTTTTGGGAGTGCTCCTCCTGAATAACTTTTACAAAGCAATGAGTCTTGAAATGTTTAAGTTTTCCTTGCAATAGTTCAGCTGCATTCATTATCATCCCAGAATCTTGTGTTAATTTGGGCCTACCATCAATTACGGACCATTGTGACCATACAACAGATTGTGTTTCCGGGTTATCTGGTATCAAATCGTACACATTTTTACATTCTGCACATTGACAAGTCATACATTTTTCACTTTTTGTGTCACAACAAATTGCATTCAAGACTTCTTTGGATGTACAAGGGAACCCAACCACTGAATTTGATATAGTTTGTACAAGAAAAGTAAAATTTGCATGATATATACAAACACACACATTGTGTGGAGTTTCAGAACACAGCAAAACATGTTGCGGACGCAGTTCGTAAAATTTGGACTTGCGCACATTTACTATGTTAGGATACTCTGCTTTAAATAAATATAAAGCTTCGAAGACTGACATTACCATGTACCGCTTTTGTACAAGCTGCCGTTTACCTGTCACCTGATTTTTTACAGACTTTGAATCCTTACGACCAGGAGTTGGCCTACTTATAGTGTCTTTGCAATAAAAATCTTTCACTATGCTTTCCGTTTCATGATCTACTGCATCTAACCTCTTAACTTTGTTTTTCGACAGGACAGTATCTCTACTAATTTCTGAACTATACAATTTCTTTATAACAGCAATTTTCTTTCTAGGACTACTTGGCAGGGCTGCGTTAACCTTGGACACAGCTTTTCCCAAAGATTGCCTACAAGAATAGGACCCTAATTCTGTTGAAGAAGATAAAGAGAGGGCAAGTTTAGTTTTTTCTTCTGCTTTCCTCTTTCTGCAAGCCTGCTGTCTAAGAGCATCTTTTCTACGTTTGATTGTAAGGTCCCTTTTGCTTGTTTAAAGTTTATGTTTTCTTTCTTCCCTCCTCTTCTGATCACGATTCCTTTCCATAGCAAGATGTGCAGCATACTGAGCCGGGTCCTCTTTCAGTTTTTTCCTGCATTTCTGCATACAGTTAGATGGGGTTATTTTTCTGGAAATTAAAGCACAACATAGTTCAATTTTTAAAAATTACATGCCCAAAAATACCTTTTTCTTTTATTTTATTGTTCCATATGATTGATACTTAAAACAAAGATAAAGTTGTAATTTTACAGCAAAAGTAATGACCTCGGTTGAACATTTTCGAAAAAGGTAACGGGTGTGACAAGAATACAAAATTTTATTTCAGTGAATGTATTACAGTAGAACCCTGTTATAATGTTCCTGCATATAATGTTTTCCTGCTTATAATGTCATTTTTAAAGTCCCAATATTTCCCCCATAAGGACAATGTATTTATTTCCTGCATATAACGTTCATAAATAGTGTAATTTCCTGCTTATAATGTTTGCTTTATAACATTCAATAAATGGGGAAAAAATGTTTTAAAACCCAATTATTCCAACACTTACGATAAAAAGTTTCCTTTATGTATGTTTATGTTTACAATCACTGCCATACAATACCTGAAGTTTGTTAAAATACAATTTTATGCAATATACTGAAGGTACACAATGTTCATAGTTACGTGTCAGTTGGTACCCTTAGTCAACTCTTCTCTTCCTTGCCATTCCAGTGGGTATTCAGATACACGTACATAGTCCTACGATATTTAAGTTGCCAACCATTGAGCGAGGGCATAACTAAAAGTGTTTTATATTGCTTACAAATAATATTTTTTTTTCATTCATACGCAGGAATCCCAAAATTAAACATTTTCAGGTGGCGAAGGAGTAGACGTTCTCACTCTTAATGTTGTCATCATGAATCGTGAGACAATTTTACAAAAAATGTGGCAGTGTATCTTTAAAGACAAACAAAATTTAACCAGGGAACAAGACAAAGTTGAAAAATTGTTGGCTTGTTTCAGAAAATTCATGTACCAGGTATACTATCTTTGGTTTTAACATTAAAGTTGTTTACATAGCTTGGTGAGTCCATTGGTACAAAGCTCGAACATTCTTAAGTGCTAAATTGAGATTTCCTGCTTATAACGTTTTCCTGCTTATAATGTTTTTTTCTTGTGCTCCCTTGAAAAACATTATAACAGGGTTCTACTGTAATATGTAGGAAAATGTGATGTCACATCTTTATTCCACAAATACCTAACCTCACTTTCACAAAGTAACAAGAAATAATGATGCTTCATTTAGTTTATACATAGTTAAACCTCCTGGTATTATGACAAGATCGCACCTCTCTTCTCTAACCCTTGTTTTCACCTTCTCCGTCAGGTGGCCTCTGAAACTATCCAACACTAGCATGGAGCGTTGACGTAGAAGACCACCTGGCTGCGAATTCCAAACTTTGTTCAACCAGTCGACAACCAAGTCTTCGGTCATCCACCCCTTTATCTGTGCACAGACAATAATACCATTCGGCATAGTCTTTCTAGCAAAGATCACGTATGGCGGAAGTTTGCGGCCGTCAGCCGTTATCGCGAGCATGACAGTGGCGCGCTGTTTCTCTGCACCTGTCGTCCTAATGGGAACTGATCTCTCGCCCACTGGGTTCATCGTTGTGTTCTCAGGCATGTCGAAATAAATTGGAGTTTGGTCAGCATTCCCGATCTGGGAAAGCTTTTATATTGGTGCTGCTTTCGTAGCGATATCACATAGCACTGGAAGGACAGCATTTTCTCTTCAAACTGCTATGGCAGTTTCTGTGAAACCGTAGTTCGCCTACGTATTGATAGATCTTTCCTGCGCTTAAATCTGCGAATCCAGCCATAGCTGGCACGGAATTCGTTGTGTGGAATGTTCAATCGTCTTGCAATTTTATTTGCCTCGACTTGTATCATTTCCATTGTCACAGCATATCCTGATTTCCTTGTGTCCGTTATATATGTATAAACTTCATCTTCAACTTGGGGGTACTTGCATTTTTCTCCACGTAAGGCACATTTATTTTTTGGGGCCTTTTCCAGTTTTTCGCGTTCACTAACCCAACGCCTGACACATTTTGCATCCACGTTGAGTTTCCTCGCTGCAGCGTGTTTACTGTGTTCGGTCGCGTAAGCAATGACCTTTAACTTATACTCGACCGTGTAGCTAACCCTTTTTGCAACCATTTTCACGTTTACGGTAACGACACAAACGCTAAAACAATGCTACTGGCAATGTGTAGCATGAAACAGCCGGAACGTGTAAAGCATGGAAACACTGTCGGCCAGCAGCGCTTGCTGACTACGTAGGTACCTGCTCCACCCACTTCCCTTCCTCCTTCACTCCCCCTCTTCTTCTCCGACAACACTGCACATCAACACAAGCGCGCGAGTCAAGCTTTCTTTATCATCATGTCGTTTGAGATACTACTAACTGTGTACGTCTGTCACGCCTCATGACAGTCCTACTGAGAGCGGACAAACTGTGATACCAGTCTCTGTATCACTGCCACTTACAAAATCACCTCCCGCCGCTCACAATACATGGCTTGCTGTTTGATGCATGCCAAGTTACCCTGCCCTCAGATAAACCCAGAAAAACAGGTTTTTAAATTTTTTCTCAAAAATGTTTACCAAACAAGGAGGGGGGGCGTATACGTGGGCGGGGTCTTTACACGAGCAAATACGGTAGCTAACTGTATGCCAAGGCACATCTGTTGATTACCAACTTGAAGTAGACTTTGTGGCATCTTGCCCAAGTTTTTTTTGCCTGTGGTGATTTTGCATTAACTGAAATTTACAGATGTTCTATGCAAGACTGGGGCAGCAAAACTAACATTGCGCTAAATAAAGATGTGCTAAGTGAGGGATTCGTGAAGTGTAAAAAGTGTGAAAATATATTTTGTCACTGTTTTTTTAATGATTCAGTTAAATATTTTTTTAAATTTAGTTTCTTAATCGGAGTATTGGTATGATTATGACGAAATACTTTTTACTTTATTTTAGTTTCCTGTATCACAAATGTAAACAGAAGTCATCAGGTCACAGATGTGTTGAACAACTCTTCGGACAATAATGGAATAGGTCCTTATGTGAGGGAAAGATGTTAGGAACCACAGAAGAACTAGAAAGTTACGACTCATAAGTATGGCCCTCTGAAAGTGGTAAATAAAATTTTCAGAGTTCGTCATTAAAAATTAGCAAAAGCGGTGTTAAAATTCACTTAAAAATACAAAAGCGGTGCTAAAATCTTGAAAAAAAAAAAAAGTGTGTGTGTTACTGTAAATATATCTGAAATTATTTAGTTAAATAATTTTACTTGAACCTACTCATTACTGAGTACCCTAAACCAGGGGTCGGCAACCTTTTGAGTCGGAAGAGCCAAAAATTAAAATTTACAAAATTTTAATGTTTTTAAAGAGCCACAAAACATTTTCTTGCCAACAATAAATAGTACCTACTTGCATAAATAAATTTTTTGATAAAAAAACTAATCTATTTATTCATAAGAAAAATTTATTCATATATAAGCCTATCTGTTGGGTGGGCCCGTAAGTACTCGGGCGGATGGATAGCTTTAAATGGATAATTTAACTGCTTGATGACATTTTGTTTAGTAAAATATAACAAGCGTGGAAAAAAACCAGACTTGCTACTGGTTTGTAATAAAAAAAAAGTATTTTCTGTATAAATGACCTGGTGATGCAGTATTTCTGGTACGAAACTAAAGAGCCGCAATTTCACATCCAAAGAGCCGCATGTGGCTCGCGAGCAGCAGGTTGCCGACCCCTGCCCTAAACAAATAGGTTACATATATTTATATGACAAACTTTTGATTTAGACACTGATTATTAGTTCGTTCCCATACACTAATCTGGAAAACTATTAATCCCATTAACAAAATCAGGGACGCACCACAACGCCGAAATACCACAACGCCGAAATGCCAAATTGACCACAACGCCGACAGCTAGAAAACTGCTGTGTACCACAACGCCGAATTACCACAACGCCGAAAAATGTCATTGCAGGACTGCCACAAAGGTTAGGTTAGGTTAGACTAGGTTAGGCTAGGCTAGGGTAGGTTAAGTTAGGTTAGATTATATTACGCTAGGTTAGGGTTGATTGTGGTATTTCGGCGTTAAGGTACATTTAAGAAACACACACAAATTCATTCAGTTGTTATTTCGGCATTGTGGTACACAGCAGTTTTCTAGATGTCGGCGTTGTGGTCAATTTTGACATTCAGCGTTATGGTAACGACCCAAAAAAATCTATAAAACACTGTTGACCAACTAATCATCATCGTCACACCATTCGAAAATTAATGTTTGTTTACAATTTTTCAGCTTTTTGGCGCGATTTAAAATGCTTGTGCTGCAGCGTACGGCTGGGTGACGAAGTAAAGATAGTTCTCAAGGTCCCCTTTAAGAGTTTCCAGGGCCTGGTTCCCCTGATAATCTGCTTGATACTACGACGCTGTTCCAACTATATGCCAGCGCCCCCGGCTGACGTGGCATGGCTACTCACATAAGGCTGTTTCAAACACCGTTCGCCACTGTTCGCCCAATCATCTGCTTGCTTTTGTATTTATCTTGTGTCACTGTTCCAAGCTGACGTCAGTGCCCCGAGCGGTGTGTGTAGGCTTTAAAACTTTGCCTGTTTGTCTTATCTATCCAAACATTATGCCGGAAAGGAAAACAAACGCCGTAGTTTTGCGTATTTGTACAGTATATTTTTGGATTTAACATTATAACGTGAGCGTGCGTAAGCTTTTGTTTGCTTTAGTGCATTTATGACTAATATTCAGTGTCGGCCATGTTGCGGTTTTTGTTTACCAGTGACGAGACAAGTCTTTTACCCAGTATTTAAATTTCGCGTTTTAATACTAAATTTTGTGTAAAAATGCTGTGTTATGGCGATTTCGCGTAAAAACTGTATTTTACGGTGATTTCGCGTTTATCGTCGTTTAATCACAATTGCGAAAAGAACATGCCTCTACTCATTAGTATTGTGTTGAAGTACTGATGCATGAACTGCATGTTTTATTTTGCATAGCCACCGAAATAAATAACTACACCAACAGAAACATACTTCATCATTTAATTAAATAACATATGTTACATTCAACATTACATTCCAAGATGTGGAAGATAGGGATTTAGCTAAGCTATATATAGTCACAAAATAATTTCAGTCTTCTCAAAAACATGCATGTTTTTAACAAAACCATTAGAAGCTTGTATTATCTTAGTAGTATTTAAACAAAATGTTAGCAGAGATGCTGATAGCTTTAAAATACAACATACATGTTATCACAGTTATCCTATCAATCTCCTTGTGTGAGCTTACTGATGGCAGATCAGATCTTAACACTAAGCAAATGGAAGTAAGAAAATTAGTTAATTTTAACTTTACCCAAATAGATAAAATAAAGTTCTGATTTTCTTTGAAACCAGTCATGAAAAAGAAAACGTACTAATATGAAAAAAAAAAAAAAAAAAAGGTTGACACACTTTAAAATAAAATACCAGCAACAATATTTTCTCCTCAAAAGTACAAAATGTTATAAGCATAACAAAGTATCTAAATTATCTTCATTGATAGTTTTAGATGGAATTTATATTAAAGGTAAATATTGAAACTGTTTTATAGGTTAAAATGTGTAGTTTCAAATCATCAAATATAACTAATGGTAAAATGGGAGCTAGATATGAAGGTTTTCTTGCTCCTACAAAAAAAAACCAAATTTTAAATGGCTGAATGAAAATCTAGAATTGATCAAGAACGTACCACTCCTTGTCATGCCATAAATGTGGATGAAATAAAGAATGTATGCTGGCCGAGTGGAGCTCAGGTGTAGAGGCTGGCCGCGAACACGATGTCGCGCTTGATGGCGTTGGAGGCCTCCTCCATCTTCTGCTTGAGCACGGGGTTGCCGATGATGTGGGCCGCGTCCTTGACGTCTCGCAGCGTCTCGTTCAGCTGCTGGATGCAGCGCACGATGATGCCCTCCTGCACGTCCGTCAGCTCCATGATCTGGGCGAACGGCTGCTTGCAACACGAGACGGCGCTAGACAACTACGTCTCAACACCACCAACTTGCTTAGCTTTGAGTACGTAGCAAGGTTCCTGCTCATAACATATCATGTTTTAACATTTCCTGCTTATAAGTATACAAGCTGATAAAAGGACAGACTGTACAGTTGTGCACAGAGGTGATAAGTCATCTGGATGTGCCAGTTTGCGACACCCTTAGCAATTCTTTGCTTACAAATATCTACCACGCAACACAAGCTTCATCTACGTGGGAGCCTTCACACTGTTTAGTTCAGTTGTGAAGTCACCGGAGGCATTGCAACACCTGCTACTACTGATTCAAAGTTTTGTTATCTGGAGGGCTTTCTTGTAGATGCAAATGTTGCCATTTCCATTGCATTGCACAAATTGGCACAGAACTGAAAGATAAATAGGAGGTAAGAAGTGGAGGAAAATAATACATTTTTACAAGCCACTTTGTCTGAGTATTGTGTTTATAACTACAGTAGAATCTCGTTATAGCGAGCACGGTAATAGCGAGAACATGGCTATAACGAGGTATTTTTGAGGAATTTACGGCGTGATCGCTTGAAGCGCACTTTTGTTATTTGTCTGCTTTATCTCCACCCTTCTCGCTCGCCGCTAGACATCTTGCCGTTGACGCCTGTCACATTCTTCAGCCTTGCAGTCGCCACCTAAGTGCGTGGGTTTAAAAATAGAATCCCGTCCTTTCTTTCTTTTATCAAACTTCCGTTAGTTATCTGTGCCTGCGACTTCACAGTCACAGCATCACTGGCTGGCTTCAAGGCCAAGGTATGCTAGAGTCGAATAAACCAACCCTTTGAATATACATATACTTGTACGCATTTCTTGTTATTTAGAAAATAGATAAAATCTATTTTTTCCCCGCCATTAAACATAACAATGTGCACTTTTTGTTAATATAAATGCTCTTAATTAATTTGTTGCGACATTTTCATTAACGAATAATAACATTGTTTATAACTATGTTAGGCCAAAAAAGTCAGAGCCGTCTTTATACTTGTTGCTAATTGATCGCGTTAATAATACACAAATATTTATAAACGTGTTTCAAATTATTTCAGTCGTGACACGTTTAAAAACACGTGACGTTATTAATATTACTATCTGACAAATAGTAGGCACTAGAGCTGTAGCAAACCGTATGTATTCGGTACTGAGTACGGGTGCGCCATCTAGTACCAAGTAACGAAACGTTACACACGGCTGCATCTCGTTACTCGCATTTTTCGTATGTTTTACGCATGCGCGCGCATATTAGATGAATTTACGTTACAAAGAACGAGGTTTGTTTATTAAGTAAAGTATAATTTGGAAATTCGTCGTCCAAGTTTTTTACTGTTTTTTAAAGGTATTGTGTGTGTAGACAAAGTTTGAGATTGGAACAGAAACAACGTAAGAAAGTATTTTTTACAAATTAGAAATATGTATGTTTTTGTTTTTATAATCACGTATTTTCACGTTTTTTGGTTGTTATCTTAAAAGAGATAATATTAAAAAGCCGCTCTAATGAGATTTAATTGTTTCTTGGTTAACAAAAACTATTAATTATCAAATATTGTTAATTGTTTATATTCTATTTATTATTATTTACGCGACGTTATACTGTACGCGTACGCAATACGACTGGATTCGTTGCTGCAACATAACATAACATGTTATGCGGTATCAGAAGTAACGAGTAACGTAATGATAGTAACGAGTACTAATTGTTATAGTAACGAATACATACAGGTACACATTTTTTCATTACTTTTACACCTCCAGTAGGCACTACCGTATTTATTTCCGAATCGCTAGAACAGTTTTCTTGTAACTTTTGTTTCGGTCAGTTGTTGGGGTATCTGTCCGGGAAAGGGGTGGTGATGGTTTGAGTTTAATCCCAAATTTATTTTCTAAAAAAGTTGACAGGTTTCTGTAAATGAAAAAAGTATAGTTTTCCAGCGACTATTTCGTTTGAGGCGTACGTGCGTTGCCGCACTCCTGCTTTTTTGTAAGGAATTAAATCGTCGCGCTACACTAACACCACCCAACATCCCGAACCAACATGGCCGCCAGCATACGCTGCGTCGGCCGCGGGCTGAGATGCTATACTTAGGTGGCGTGGTAGGGTATTCTGGTTATTTTGACACAATCGGTGATCGCATCCGAACTTGTGGGGTATCGTTTTAAAGAGAATTCACACATCTGCCCACAGAAATTAAGATTTCGTTAATATAACCTGTTATTTTCCAATTATACAGGTTTAAACAAAATTTTTATGTTATTTTCGGTTAATTTTTATTTTTTGGGGGCCAAAATTTGTCCAATTGGGTTATAGCGAGGACACGGTTATAGCGAGGATCAAACCCGGAACGACATCTCGCTATAACGGGACTCTAGTGTATTTACATACATACTAAAATAATAACATTCAGTCTGTTAACTATGTATTACAATGTTAGTGATCTGAGTTCAAATGTAGTTAAAATTCTGTTTCATTTCATGAATGGACCAGCATTAAGTCTTAAATGATGCAGTAACTTATTTTACAATGTTATACAGTGTATTGACACACATAATGTGGAACCCTGTTATAATGTTTTTCAAAGGAGCAAAAGCTATGTAAACAAATTTCATGGTACACTCTGACGGGTAATCTTGATGCTCCAGTTTGCTTAAACCAAGCCAACAATTTTTCATCAGCAATGCCAAACATCTGTAAAATTGTCTCACGATTCGCAATGATGGCATGTAGAATGGAAATGCCTATGTCTAATTACTTTGTCACTTAAAAATATGCTTTTTACGGATTCCTATCTACGAATAAAATAAACTCAGCTCTTATCAGCAACAGAAAATGTTGAATGTTATTTTTTTTGTCACCGTGGAATGGAGTATACATCTGACCAGAATCACATGTAACAGAAGGATTTGTTTTGTTTTCAAAGAGGAAGGTCTAACAGACACGTAACTGCGAATGTATGTACCTTTGATATGTCAAATACACAGCATTAGCCAGTGCTACCGTTTTGTTTTTGATTAAAATCCTATTTGTGGTATAACAGGTATTGTAAACCAAATCAGACGTAAAGCATAAAGTAAATAGTTAAACTTGTTAAACTTTAAAGATGTGATAAGTGTTGGAACAGTTAGGTTTATGATTTTTTTCTTCATTTTTACATTTTATAAGTAGAATGTAAACATTATCAGCAGAAAATGCAAAATTCGTAAAAATCTTATACACAAAAATTAAATACATTGTCCTTATGGGGAAAATGTTGAGACAAAAAAATATACTGTTACACGCTGGAAAACATTATAAACAGGAGCATTGTAAGAAGGTTGTACTATATTTAAGTTTGTATTCAGCCAGCGGCCTACCTTCCCTCTGGCCCACTCGTACACGACCTCTGTGAGGCCGAAGTTGAGCTTCTCGAACTCTCGGCCTGAGTCCTGCTGCAGGCCGTGGGCGTCCTCCACCAACATGATCCCCTCCGCGATCACCTGGATGATCTTGGTGCCCTGCGACACACGGCCACACCACCTCCCTCGCAACACACACTTGGTCCGTGTCCCAGCTGGTGGTGGAACGCAGTGATCTGCATATTCGGTTTCCTATTGCCAAAGTTTCTCATCTGAACACTTCCATCTTCGTGTCTTTTCACTTATTGGTAGTCACAAAATACAGTAAGAGTTCAATACGAATGTAAAATAATAGCTACAAAATAACAAAACCTTTATTCATAAATAATGATTATAAATAATATTAATCAATACAGTATAAAATTTTCTAACAACAGAATAGAAACAATACAAGCATTTAAAACTAATAAGTTCATTAATGTATTTATTACCAATTTGAAGTTAAACTAACATGGTGATGCGTGTGCAATTTGTAGACTTCGAAGTTGGCAAAATGTGAAAAGCAAATCACCAAAATACATCAGAGATTTTATCAACATAATCAGGTCAAATGATCGTTTTGTATCCTTAAAAACCCACTTGGTAAACGGCCATAGAATTTAAAAGGGATAAGGCACTGTCATCTTGGATTTTAAAATATTTAGTCAGGAGCTCAAATACTAACCGCTTTATAGTTGACTAAGCCTATTTGTTGTCTGCTTAGCAAGCTTGTCCTTTCTTTAAGCTCTACAGTCACAGGAGACCTCTTCTTCAAGTACCACTGGACGGGAACATTTGTGGGGACCTCTAGTTTTGTCACTTCGACCTTGTTACTGCATTTTCGCAGTACGAGGGCGGCATATGTCATGTGTCTTAGTGTTTGAAATCCCTTTAAGAAACTTGTATTTTTAAATACCATTTGGTAATTTCCTTATAAATTTCTTTCTATTGATTGGCTCATGATTTGTGGATGTTGAGATTTTGCAGGGGTACTGAAGCTGCGTGGCTTTATGATTTTGCTTTCATGCTTTCAGACATTTAATGTTTGATCTTGTTTGCTTTATGAAACACACTTGGCCACTCGCTCGATCGCGGTGCACTACACCCCTTTTGTAGCAAGGCGCCAGTGTTTTGTTGTGACATGTACCTTAATATTTAGGGTCCTTAACATGAATTTGTTGGTGCATGCTCACTCTTATTATTCTTGTGTGTTGGCCTTTTTGTTTGCTCTTCCGCACATGTGCGTGGATTTCTATGCTTGTAATGTTTTTTTTAATTTTTTTGCCTATTGTTTTTTCCTTTTCAGAAGGTTTACTGTTTCATGTTTCCTTATTGGCAATTACACCCTGTTTTTGCACTAAAGGCTGTTTGTGCAATATTCAGTACAGGGTTTACTTGGGTTTGATGGTCCTTGTTAGTTGCATTTCACATGAGTGACCTAATTTTAATTTTTCTATCTTGTATATGCATGGTAGTCTTGTGTAATACATGAGTAATTACCTAGTAATTACCTGGATAAGTTCACAATTGTATTTATTCAAGCAAAGTAATCTTTTAGTAAAAAACTTAAAGTAATTTTTGTATGACCCTTTGATCATGTATAAGGTCTTATCTTTATGTGACTTCTTGGCAGAGGCTTTTATATAATTACTACCGAGGCTCATAATTTTTTATGTTAGTATACTCTTAACCTCAGCTTATGTGCTGTTTGTATCTCACTTTCATCATCAGGTGTTCATATATTATTTATGTATTCAAGTTCAGTAATTTTTGACATAGCGATTGTAACAGCATATGTAAAATTTAACGGATTCACCTTCTGTGCTAGTATCCGAGATAAAATAAATATGAAGTATAATTGTATGTGGTTTGTTCCAGAGTCAATTTCGAAGATCTTTCTACGTACAGATTTAATACACAAGGATATGAACTATCAGATCATACTTACTTCACTAGAGAAAGAATTTTGTACATTTTTCTGTGCTGGTGCACTGAAGGCCAGACTTTTCAAACTTGGCGATGTCCAAGACTCCTATGGCTACTTGTTCTATATGTGTGCAAAGCTTTTGCAAGCTGTTTGCCTAGTTTTACGTACATTTACATTCTCTTTGATCCTCCTGAAATGAGGGCCGCCCTAGCATACCTATTTGGAAGCAGTGTGCTCCACTTCTTGCCTTCGTGCCTTCAGAGGGGTGTAGAAATTTTGGTTAAGATGAGTTTTTTTGGAGCTAGCTGTTCCACACTTCCATAGCACTGTTTGTTTGATGCTTTGTATTCCCAAAATGCCAAACATGGAAGGAAATATTTGGATCCTGCAGCCATAATTACACCAAGTAGTCAAAGAACTGTGAGTTTTTCTCCTACTGGGGCTGTACTGTCAATTTAAAGCCTTGCTTCTTCGACATTCTTGTAAGCCTGCTTTAAATCCAATTCTTAAATATTTACATCTTTGCGCCATTAACGACTGAAACAGAAATTGCACATTTTTATGGTGGAAGACAGGAAATTTGAAATAAAAAGGTTTTAAATGTATGCATATTTGAGGTTGATAATTATTTCTAAATTCCCTCCCTGTGGAAAATTTTTCTTTTAAGAAAAAAAGTTTGTAGAGCAACTCCTTTTTTTTTTTTTTTTCTGTTTGGCAAGAAATTGAACAATACTGAAGTCATGTTCATATGGTCCTTTGTAGTGCCATGA